>NC_081825.1:249951122-250290705 GCF_030867095.1 Alligator mississippiensis
TGCATATATACACCTGCATAGTACCATTTATATATGTCCTCTGGCGTGGGTAGGGGGGATGCTTTAGTTGGAGCAGTTCTGAGAGCCACTTTAATTAAAGTGCCCAGAGTGTCTCCTGTATCAGTGCCTCCAAGCTGAAAAATGGTGGTGGGGGTGCTTTAACTAAAGCTCATCAACTGAGTGACTGAGTGACATAAATACTAATGACTGTGAAGTAAATTGGATGATTAATCTATGGCAAATAGGAGTGCTACAAGAGATGGGGTAGAAGAGTCTAAACAAGGAAAAGGTGCAATGCACTGAATATGAAAATACACAAATCAAGGCACATAATATTAATAGTGTTTTCTGGCACAATGCCATTGGGAATGACAATACCAGCCTTTCTTGCCTACTTTGGGTCTGTAAGTAACAAAAATGCTAACTGTTCTGTATTCCCTCTCCTATGATCACAGGCATGTTATTTCACTCAGACTTATTGATAGCTATGTTATCTCAGTCTGGTGGTTCAGGGTCCTCCACCTAATGGCAACCTATTTGCTTTGTCAACTAATTTGGAGACTAAACTCAGATCATTATATGATAAATTGTAGTCAACCTAATTGGTACATATAGTACAAATTATAGTTTAGGCTGTACTGCTTAACATTAATGGAAATTAAACTGTGGTTTCAATGCAACAGGCTTGATGCAGCAGTTCTGGTTTCTCTTGAGACCAAAAGCTTCCAGTATATCTTGTCTATCTATAAAATCATTTTGCTGCCATGTCACAAACTTCTATGGTGGTGATGTGCTGGGGCATGAAAAATTCTGATTGAGTGAAAACTGAATGAAATTTGGTTTTAATAGGCTAACATAAGGGACATGCTTCTAGTAAACTTTAGCATTTTGTTTGGATGTAGATGAAGATGTAGATAAAATTGCTACAGAACCTTCAGTTTGTTGCTCCATAGGATTACAGAAAGTACAAGTTTTACTGCAAACATTTGGTCTTGGTATACTGGTGAATATGAAATGTATTTTACTTACATTAGTCTAATGCGTAATTACCACCAGTCCCTCCTGTATACAATTACAAGATTTCTTGTATTACTTGTTACCATCTCACCCAGGAGAGCCTCTCCTAAACTTTCATATATTAGCATTCACACCCCCCACCCATATCCCAAACCTTTTTCTGCTCAGAACTGAGACTAATTCTTATAAGAACATTTTGACCTTCCAGACTATAGTTTGCCATCTTTGGTGGTTTGGGAGTTCTAGATTGTCAAATGTGCAGTTCTTTACAGGAATCTGTGAAATACCCAAGAGTTTAGGGATTCATAGATTCATAGATGTTAGGGTTGGAAGGGACCTCAATAGATCATCGAGTCCGACTCCCTGCATAGGCAGGAACGAGTGCTGGGTCTAGATGACCCCAGCTAGATGCATATCCAACCTCCTCTTGAAGACCCTCAGGGTAGGGGAGAGCACCACCTCCCTTTGGAGCCCATTCCAGACCCTGGCCACTCTAACTGTGAAGAAGTTCTTCCTAATGTCCAGTCTAAATCTGCTCTCTGCTAGCTTGTGGCCATTATTTCTTGTAACCCCCGGGGGCGCCTTGGTGAATAAAACCTCACCAATTGTCTTTTGTGCCCCCATGATGAACTTATAGGCAGCCACAAGGTCGCCTCTCAACCTTCTGTTGCAGAGGCTGAAGAGGTCCAGGTGCTCCAGTCTCTCCTCAGAGGGCTTGGCCTGCAAGCCCTTAACCATACAAGTGGTGCTTCTCTGGACCCTCTCCAGGTTATCCACATCCCTCTTGAAGTGCGGTGCCCAGAATTGCACACAATGCTCCAACTGTGGTCTGACCAGCGCCCGATAGAGGGGAAGTATCACCTCCTTGGACCTACTCATCACGCATCTGCTGATGCACGATAAAGTGCCATTGGCTTTTCTGATGGCTTCGTCACACTGCCGACTCATGTTCATCTTGGAGTCCACTAGGACTCCAAGATCCCTTTCCACTTCCATGCCACCCAGCAGGTCATTCCCTAGGCTGTAGGTGTGCTGGACATTTTTCCTCCCTAGGTGCAGCACTTTGCATTTCTCCTTGTTGAACTGCATTCTGTTGTTTTCTGCCCACTTGTCCAACCTGTCCAGATCTGCCTGCAGCTGTTCCCTGCCCTCCTGTGTGTCCACTTCTCCCCATAGCTTTCTGTCATCCGCAAACTTGGACAGAGTACACTTCACTCCCTCGTCCAAGTCGCTGATGAAGACATTAAAGAGTATCGGTCCAAGGACCGAGCCCTGCGGGACCCCACTGCCCACACCCTTCCAGGTCGAAACCGACCCATCTACCATGATTTTCTTGGTGCGACCCTCCAGCCAATTCGCCACCCACCGGACTGTGTAGTCATCCACGTCACAGCCTCTTAACTTGTTCACCAGTATGGGGTGGGATACCGTATTGAAGGCCTTCCTGAAGTCTAAGTATACGACATCCACCCCTCCTCCTGTGTCCAGGCGTTTTGTAACCTGGTCATAAAAAGACACTAGATTAGTCAGGCATGATCTGCCCGCTACGAACCCGTGCTGGTTTCCCCTCAGCATAATTTGTCCTGCCGGGCTCTTGCATATGTGAGCCTTGATAATTTTTTCAAAGACTTTGCCAAGGATGGAGGTGAGACTGACTGGCCTATAGTTGCCCGGGTCCTCCTTCCTCCCCTTCTTGAAAATGGGGACCACATTGGCCCTTTTCCAGTCCTCCGGGACTTGCCCCGTGTGCCACGAGCGTTCAAATATTCCTGCCAGTGGCTGTGCAATGATGTCGGCCAGTGCTTTTAGTACCCTCAGATGGAGCTCATCCGGGCCTGCCGACCTAAAGGCATCCAGTTCTTCCAAGAGACTCTGCACCATCTCAGGGTCTATGCATGGTAGTCTGGCGCCTTGCTGCTGCCTCTCTACAACCCCAGTGAGAGACTTGTCGTGCCCCTTTCTTAGGAACACTGAGGCAAAGAACTCATTGAGGAGTTCAGCCTTGTCCCTCCTGTCCATCACCAATTGCTTCTGCCCATTTAGCAGGGGTCCTATTCCTCCCTGGGCCTTCCTTTTACTCCCTATATATCTAAAGAACAATTTCTTGTTGTCCTGTACTTGGGATGCCATCCTCAGCTCCATGGTAGCTTTGGCCCGTCTAACTGCCTCCCTACAAGCGCGAGCAGAGGAGGTATATTCGTCTTTGGTGATCTCTCCCTGTTTCCACTTTTTATGTGCTCCCCTTTTGTCCCTTAGGCTGCCCTGGATTTCTCTGGTCAGCCAAGGAAGCCTCCTGGCCTCTTTCCCTCTTTTTTCTTGCATCGGGATCGTCTCCCTTTGTGCCCGAAGGATCATTTACTTAAGGCACAGCCACCCTTCTTGGGTTGCCATCACTTCAAAACTCCTACTCTGCAGTGCGTCCTTGACTAATCGCCTGAGTTCATTGAAATCAGCTTTCCTAAAGTCTAGCACTTTCACCCTACTAGTTACCTTACCCACGTGATGTCTTATGAAGAATTCTATTATTAGGTGATCGGTGTCCCCCAGACAGCTACCGATCTGTAGGTCTCCTACCATGTCTTTCCCCGTTGCCAATACCAGATCCACTATGGCATTCCCCCTAGTGGGACCATGTACCTCCTGTGTCAGGTGGAGGTCCTGTACACAGGTTAGAAACCTGCATGAACAGTGGGACTTTGCCATCTGCGTGTCCCAGCAGATGTCTGGGTAGTTTAGGTCCCCCATGACTACCGCCTCTTTAGCTTTTATGGTCTCCGAGAGCTGCCTCAGGAGCCCCAAATCTAGTACTTCTCCTTCATGTGGGGGTCTGTAGCAGACCCCTACCACCAAATCCCTTTATCCTTGCCCCCCATGTAACCTAAACGCAATGTCTAAACACAAGGAATGAGCTGTGAGATACTAAGAGAAGCAGGATTGGAAGTCTACAATGTTGTTTTCTATTGGCTTCTGATTGATAAAAAAGAAGCAGCAATCATCACAAATAGGTTACAGAGAAGCCAAGGCGGGAGGAAACATGATCTTGTGTGACACACACAAAACAGCATAAGAATGTAAGTTAATACTATTTGTTTACTGATATAGTTTTAATCAAGTGTTCTTGGCAGTCGCTCAATATGAGGATGACAGTCTTACAGTAAATAGGGAAGTCATTGGTGAGTCTGGAGATGACAGAAGAGACCAATCCGAGATCCACATGTTTGACTGCAGATGTGGCAAATAGTTCTGGGAGGAAGAAGTGGACCCTGGTGACGTCAGGTCACAGCTCTTTCACTTTGTCTCTCTTGTCTATTTGCCTCTGTGGTGAGATGAGTTTGCTGAAAATGATCGATGCCTTGTCATATACATCATGGCATCAGTGGGGATGATTCAATGCTTGAGTCTCCCAGGTACTGATGTTAATTTCTTATTCCTTCAGATTAGCCTCCAAAATGTCCTTGCATAGGTGACGTGTAGTGGGGCGCAGGGGGGATGTGCCCCCTCTAAGAGGGCCATCCCTGCTGCTGACACTGGCAGCGGCATCTGTGGGAGCTTGCCAGCTCTGCCCTGCCAGCAGCAGTGTCCATGGATGCTTGCTAGCTTTGCCTCTGCTGCTAACACTGCCGCTGCCACTGCACTTCTGCAACTGTCTACTAGGACTGTGCAAAATGGTACTGTTCCATTTTGACTTGCATTTCAATGGAACAGCATTTCGATTCAAAACTGCTGTTCTGTTTTGTTTCGTCAAAACAGTTTCATTGTTTTGATGCTGTTTTGACATTTCACCCGTAGACTATAATGGGGAAGTTTAAACAGCCTATTACTTTGTCATTTCTGGCCTGATTCTGATGAAACTTGTAGGAATGGTAGCCCCTTCTGACGGCATGAAACTTGCCAAATTTCAAGGAGATAGGTGCAGGGAAACTGCACCTCAACATCTTGAAACAAAAAACTCATGTCAAGTTTATGTGTTAAGCTACAGCAGGGTCAAAACTGCAGGCTTGCTAGCCCCTGCTGAGACAATAAAGACTGCCAAGTTTCAAGGAGATAGGTGCAGGGGTTTGGGGGAAACTGCACCTCAAGCTGCAGATGAGCAAAACTTGTGACATGGGTGACTGTCACAGGGAGGAACAGAAGGAAGGACCCCAAAATGCCAGGGGGGAACCCCGGGGTCAGGAACCCTCAGAGGGAAATGAAAGAAAAAGAAAAGAAAAAGGGAAATACTTACCTGCAGCAGGACTCGTGGTGAAGCCGGAGCCTGAGGAGGGACATGAGCGGCTCATTATCCACGCCTTTATACAGTTGAGGCCAGCCGATGACATCAGCTGCAATTGCTGGCTGGCAGAAATAAAACGGGCTGTTGGCAAGGAAGAGGGAGGCAGATTGACGCCGGCAGGAGCACCAGCAGGAGAGGCGTTCCTGAAGCTCCTGCAGGGGCAAAAGGAGCCAGAAGCTGCTTCTCCCAGCAGGGGAGGATGCTGCAGAGCACACTGCGGGACAGGCACTGCTGGCTGCAGTGAAAGGAGCCGGGAGCTGGAGGCAGCTCCCCAAGACTGGGGACAAGAGGGCAGAGGGGAACAGGAAGATCCCAATGCCAGTGGCCACAGCAGAGGAGCTGCAGAGTCCAGCACATTTCAAGAGGCCAGACCAGGTGGGACTGGTGAGGGCACTGGGAGAGCCAAAGAGGTGCACCAGGTGGGAGACGGGAGGCAAGAGCAGCATGAGGGGCTGTGAAACATGGCCCTCAGTGGCATAGAGCCGACCCAGAGGGTGACGTGGAGGATCACAGTGGGTCCAGCTAAACCAAAGGCGGGGCGACGAGGGAGAAGAAGTGTGGAGTAGCCTGCAGGCTACCACGGCCACATACAGGTCTGAACGTAGACCACTAGTAGCTGAGGGCGGGTATTGGTGACTAGGCTGGGGGAGCTGGGGGGAAAGGGGCAGCTGGGCCCCTCAGAGTGTATCAGTGATTCTCGTTTGTATTTTTATGTTTCCCACTGTTGGAAAGGTTGATGGGCAGGGCTTGTGGAGCCTGATTGTTGTTTGAGCCTCGAGGTGGTTGGTAGCCTCAGGGAAAAGAAGATGGCCTCAGGGCACAGGTAGGATATTGCAGGCTGTTTACATTGTGGCAGAGAGGACCATCCTGGTGAATGTACTCAGGGACTCAACAGTTGGGGATCTGGCTGGGAGGACATCTGTGACTTGTCAAGGCTGGTGTAAGGACGTGGTAGAGGGGAGGTGGAGCCTCACAGAAGACCGCCAGGCAGACATCCCGCCATCGAGAGACTCCCAGTGGTCAGACCCTCCACTAAAGTAAGATTCAAAGGCATGGCAGGTGAGATTGGGGAAGACTACACCGGAGGTAAATACCTACTCGATGGAACACCTGGGACGGACAGGCGAACACCACCAAACATCTGGGCCAGAGCGGCACGTGACCGGATGTTCGAGGCCAGACGGGCACAGTGACATTGCGTATGTGTTCAGGCACAGCAGGGTGAAAACTGCAGGCTTGCTAGCCCCTGCTGAGGCCACAAAGCCTGCCAGCTGTCAAGGAGATAGGTACAGAGGCTTCTGGTTTCTGGGGCCCTGCACCTCTGGCTGCTGAGAGGCAAAACTTGTGACATGGGTGCTTGTGGGACTGTGTCTGGCTTGGGGCACAGGGGAGTGAAAACTCCAGGCCTGCTAGGCCCTGCTGCAGCCACAAAGCCTGCCAGCTGTCAAGGAGATAGGTGCAGGGGGAGTCTGGGTTCTGGAGCCCTGCACCTCTAGCTGCTGACAGGCAAACCTCATGGTGTGTGTGTGTTAAGGTGTGCCCTCACTCAACTGACACCAAGGCAGAAAGCAGGGCAGTTCAAACAATGCTGCCTTTTATGTAGTTTTTGCATCCCTCCCTCAGATCACTGGGTTTGGAAGAGACCTCAGGGAAGGGTGACAGTCACTGGCCAGCTACATGGTCAATAATGAGAGCACTCCTTCCCCCCCGCCCCCTTCCCTCTCTATCTCTTTACTTTAGTTTCTGTTTCCCTGCAGGCAAGCCCAGCTTGAGCTTCAAACTCAAAATGTTTCAAAAATTTTGAAACATTTTGACTTGCCTTGTTTCGTTTCAAGGCTGCTTCGAAGCTCTCTCTTTTGTTTCAGTTTTGCTGTTTCGAGCTTGAAGAGAGTCAAAACAGTGTCAAAACAAAACTACTGGTGAAATATTGCACAGCCCTACTGTCTACCAACAAACGTTGGTATTGCTATTGTATCTCTGAATGGTCTAAAACTACACTGGGATTCAGGTAGAATCTCCTTGGTGAGGAAAGTGATTGTATTGGGGAGAATGCAGGTGAGGATCTTCCCAGCTATGGAAAGAAGTGTGATCCCATGGTAAGTGCTGCAATCTGATCTCTCTCCTTTCTTGAATATGGTAACAATTCTGGAATCTCTCAAGTCACTGGTGAATTTCTTCATGTTTCCAGATTTTCAGATTAATGGCATATAGATGGTGGGAGAGCATTTTTTCCACTTTGCTTATACATTTCAGCTGGTATTCCCTTAGGACCACGTGCTTTATTGTTCTTCATCTGTTTAATGGTTTTCAAGGCCTTTTGATAAGTTGGTGGCTCTGCAAGGTAGTCCTTAATGGGCTGTTGTGGAATCGCATTGATGGTTTTGTCTTCAAATTTATAATCTCAATTTAGAAGCTTTTAAAAGTAGTCCTTCCACTATGCAGTGATAATGGAGCTGTCTTTAAAGAGTGTTGCTTCATCCTTGGACTCTTGGACAGCTCCTTATGTACTTTGCCCCTGGATTGTTTTGGTTGAGCTGAAAAAACTACGTATGACATGGCTCTCAGAAAACTTCTGAATTTCTTTTGCTTTCTCCTCCCACCACTCGTTCTTTTGCTCTCAAATTTCTGTTTGGGTTTTGGTTTTAATGGGTGCATCCCCATGAGTAGGAATGCGCATTCCCCAAGGACAATTAGCAATGCTACATATTTATGTCACTGCTAGTTGTTCCTGGGGAATGCCCCTGCATGCTTATCCTGGCACGTGGCAAGTTGCCTAAGGTGAGGTAGGGGAGGCTGGGGATAGCACCTGGGAAGGCCCCAGCAGCCTTACCTGGGGTCCTGGGGGCCTCCCAGGGTTCTAGCAGTGATGATCCAGGCATATGGAGTCTGACTGGCAGCTGGAGTATGGCTTTGGCCAGCCAGGCTCCAGTTTCAGGTGGCACATGCTGCCACCACATGAACTGTTCTGTTGTATTTTGATATGGTTTTTTTGACACCAGGATTTCCTGGTGTCAAAAAAGACCTGCTGCACTACTAATTAATAGTGTGGTGAATGCCTGCATGTGTGGTGCATGTGGTTTGTGGTGCTGCAGACAGGTCTGTGGCAGAGGTCTTGTTTCTGTTTGGAGTTGATGTCATTCTGCCAAGCTTTGAAGCCTCTCTTTTTTCTGTAAATGAGAGCTTGAATTTCCCTATTGTTCTCATCAAACCAGTCCTGGTGTTTCTTTGTGGAGAAGCCTAGAGATTCTTTCTATGCTTCATGGATGCCTTGAGGCTCTGCCAGTGATCATGGTGTCAAGAACATCAGGAAAACTGGAAAGTTTCTCAATAAGGCACTGCTGGAGATAATTGCTTTAGCAGGATCTTTCAAGAACTTGATATTAAACTTCTTTCTTGGCTGCTTCAATTATTAAATAGTTTTGGGGTGATATGGATGGATATGATGGAATGTATCAATGATGATGCATCCAGAAGTCACAGCTCTGGAGATACGGATGTCACGATGGTCCCAGGCACACACTATGATGTAGTCAGTAACAGTGTTTTGACCAGGGGTGCATCTTTGATGTTTTCTATTTCTTGCTTTTACAAAATAGGGAGTTTCTGATGATGAGATTATGTTCTGAATGCTGACTCAGGAGAAGAATTAAATTTGAATTGACTTTCCCCACCCATTCCTTTTCAAGTGGTTCTTTCCACATCTCAGAGTCCCTGCCCACTCTAGCACTGAATTCGCCAAGGGGAATGATCTTATCTTCTTTGAAGATATATCATCAAGTTTAGAATATAATTTTTCCCGTGTTTCATCCTCTGCATCAAAGATTGGGGCATTGAACTGATGACTGTTGTATGTTGGCTGTTTGTCAGTTGAAAACAGAGACATACCAGCATTTGAATAACAATCTTGGTCTCAATAACAAAACCAACACTGTGGATGCATCTGTCTTTTTTGTCTTTTCCTGTCCAAAAAAAGGTGTAGCCACCAACATTCTCTGTGAACTACCTCTTTCCTTTAGTATGATTTTAATGTCAATATCAAACTCTGCAAGTTTTCTGGCCATGAATGCTGTCCTTCACTCCAGTTGGTCACTATTAAGATTGTCCATCAAAGTAAGGAGGTTTCAGGTTGCAAACTTTATTACTTGATTTATACTGTAGATAGAATGTAAACTGGACATGGTTTTCTAGTCAGGTAAAATGAGGCAGACTATATTGAGGGCACCATTTCTAGCTCTTTTCATATACAGGGAGAGCAGAATGGATCGTAATGAATCCAGCATGGTCTGCACATTCATGATTACCGCTGCTGAATTACACACTTGTCTCAGTTCCTAGAACCAAACAACCATCATACAGTCATTACCTCCATGTAGGTCCATGGCTAAGGGCCTCCAGTAATCACTAGCAGGAGCCTACATCTCTACTTCCTTATTGCAGTAGGACATGCTATTAAAGGAAGATGCTTCCGGGTGCCTTCTTCTAATCTGCAGACACTCTCACAAAGCAACCATGTGCTGCATGTATCATGGGAAGGAAAACTAAATCAGATGGCAAAGAAAACCTAGTGTCACGGCAGGGTCCTCGCGGAGGGCCGTGATCTCCTCAAGGTCCCTTGCTCCATGTACAGGCCGTTCCAAGGCACCCTCTAATTCTCGCCCGCCATGTCTTGTTGGAAATATATTAGGGAGGCTGCCTATGACTCCCTGGGCACGGCTACTCGGGACCTCTGTCCCCTCGGCTTTTCCAGACCCCTGGGGTCTCCCGATACGGTGGGTGTTCCCTGGACACCCTAGCCTTATGGGCTATGCGTGGCTCCTACCAGCCCCTAATACCACGCCCCAAGCCTCGCAGATGTAATAGACGTTGTTAGGTTTGTACGCCCGCTTCCCGGGCCTCCTCTAAAGTGTAGCCCACTCTGGGCTCTCTCTTGTGCCCAGCCTCCCACTGGGACTCTCGTCCACTCTGGGACTTCCCTGCCGGTGCGGTCCTGCTCAGGGACTCTCTAGCGGGCCTTGGACCTTCCCTGGCCAACCGCATGGATACCCTCTCTGACCCCGGCTCGCCGCGCTGCTACTCCCTGTCTTCTCGGGGCAACCGCAGCGCCCTGCCTCAGTCTGAGGGGTGTTGCCGCACTAGCCTGCGGCCGGGCTCGCTATGCCCATCTCGGGCTCCTCAGTAATTGCCCCGCTCTAGGGCTCCTCAGTATGGCCCCGCTCTAGGGCTCCCTGATCTGGCGCTCCCCTTCCTCGGGGCTTGCCGTGCCTGCACTGGGCTTCTCAATAATGTACTATGGCGCTCCCCCTCTTCGGGACTCGCTGTGCCCGCACTGGGCTTCTCGATAATGTACTATGGCGCTCCCCCTCTTCGGGGCTCACCGTGCCCACCCTGGGCTTCTCAATAAAACCGCCCCTTTCCCTGGGGCCGGGGTCTATGTCCCCTGCACGCGATCCGGGGTCTACGTCCCCCGTCTGCAACCTACCGGTTGCGCCCGCAACCTACTGGTCGCGCTCCTCGCTGCCAGTCGCTCCAGCACTGGTGTGCGAGCTGCGCCTTCACTGGCGCTGTGAAATTAATGCGCCCTCTTGGCGCTAGCCAGTGCCCTCACTGGCGCTAGGGCACCCCACACTCTCTGGGGCCCCTATGACTGAGGTCAACGCTCCTCTCTGAGCTCAACTGAGCCCACAACTCCACCCTGTAAATCTCAGGGCCTAGCGCGCCCTCACTGGCACCGGGGTCTCACACTCCCCTGTGAGTCACCGATGAGGCCTCCTCCAACCCCTACAGCCTCACCCAAACCTCCGGGTGTAATAACAAAGTCAAACAAACTCAAGCCTCCTGGCTGTAACACAAACCTAAAGCCCCCTGGCTAAACCCTAGTGCCCATCCTCTCAGGGCTATCATGAGCTGTACTTGCAAGTCATGCTCCTTTCCATATCTCGGCTGAGGGAGCTCCTGCCTCTCTGGCTGCTGGCAGAGAACTGCTAGCCTGGCTTCGGCCCTGGGCTTTATAAAGGCCAGGCCCTGCCCCCTTCTGGCCAGCTGCTTCTGATTAGTTGCCCCGGCAACTTGCAGCTGTGCTCACTAGGCACTGCCAGGGCTCTCTCCCTGGCAGTTTCTCCTCTCTAGGAGCAGGTGCACCGAGGTGCCCTGCGACACCTAGGCAACCAGTTTTCTATTCCACTGCAACCGTATCCAACTTTTGCAGCCCATGTGAGGTATTCCTTCTTCATCTGTCTTCTCCATTGTTGAGGATGTTTATTTTTATAACTATATATTAGATGAAACTATACTGATTTAATAGTAAATAAATGAACTACTAGTATATTAAGTTAAGCTTGCTACTCCTCAGTGTTTTTTATCAGAAGTTATACTCTAGTAGCCTCAGGATGGTGGTCAGGGAAATGAAAACAAAAGAATTTTCCAATATTAAAAATGGAGTGAAATCTAACCATGGCTAGCTAAGCCTACTGTTGTTTTGCAATACATATCAGTGGAACAAGGATATCACTAATTTTGTTTAGCATCCCAGGGTCACCTCTTGCTCACACTTACCGTGACCACATTTACAATGTTGATTTCACTGTACTTCAGAAATGAATAACAATACATTTTGTGGTAATTATAAATTAATCCTTTTTATGATAACCATTACACATAACCATTATAGTGTGCATATTCCATCTTCCCAACCAAGTAACCAACTTATTTTTTCCTCTAAGGATGCCTAGGACTAAAATAATCCCAATAGCAGCTCTTTAAATCACCCAGTTTAAATGAACATGAAACATAAATTTACCTCCTATAGCTAGAAAGTATCTAACTTTCATAATAATAATAAAGTGCGTCTCAGATAGCAGTGCTGTGTTGGGTTCCCTTTTGTAGTGACAATATAAGTGTGTTTCAAATTGCGTATAAATGACCACAAAGGACCATCAGATACGTGCAAAGTATTATCACTCTGGGATTAAAACACATTGGAAAAAACTGAATGTCCCTTTGAAGCTAACCTCAAAGAAAATGTTACTGGTCAATCAAGGTTATTCATATAAGCATCCCTGATTTATTCAATGATTGAGGCATCAGAAAAAAGGAAATAATTATTTTCACATGTGATAGCAAAAGTAAAACTGGAGGGAAAAGATCTGTTTGTTCTCCGACTTGCAGTGGCATCATTTTGGAAGATGATATTATCCTCTGCTATGACTTAAAGCTCATCTCTTACTTATCATGGTCCTATGTAGGGCTACCTTTTCTATGCTGTGTAGGTTGAGATGATGGCCATTATGAAAAAAGCTCAAATACTGACCCTAAGTCCAAAAGACACTACTGTGTTGTGAATATCCTGATTATAACTTCATGGCTGGAGATATTCTGTGGAGATAAACACTTTCATCCAGCCCAGATATCTAAATCCTGGAGAGGGATGCTGTTTAATTAACACCCCTGTCCTTGACATTTCTTATTGACTAGATTAGGCAATTTTTCCTCATCATGCTTTTTTTTTTTTTTTTTTTTTGCAGACTTCCTTCCTATTGTTGGCACAGTATGGGATAGGACTGTGGGCCCTGGCAGCCCTGTGCCCAGTAAGACTGGGCCTTGAGGGTGCAGACCCCCCAACTCACTCACTTGGCAGAGGTCACATGTTTCTCACCTACCACATCTTGGTGATGATGTTTATTTTTGTTGGGAGGTGGTCTAACCTTCTGTGTATTGGCCCAGATGCACAGGATCAGATTCTTCCTTGGAGCTCCTACCTGCCCTACACCCCATCCAAGCACCACCTAGATATAAAAGCGTCTGTTGTGCCCTGGTTCTCAAAGGGCATTCTTCTTCTTTTATTGGCATCTTTAGGTCATCAGTATTTATGGTCTGGACTCAAGGGACTGGCAGCTAAGCTGTCCTCAAAATTGTTTAGTCAAGGCTTGGTAGATGGAAGAGAATTGAAGAACAACACAAAGCAAAAGAACTCAAGTAAGTCTTACAGCCTCTAGGGCCTTTATGACTGCTGGTTGTGGCTGCCAGCAACAGTGGGAATCAGACTTGAGGGTGGCAGGCTATTTCCCCAATGCCCAGCCCTATTGAAGAAAAGAACTCAAAAACCCCTACAAAAAACCAAAACAAAACAAAGGAGAATTTCCAGCTGACCTTGCCTGCAAACTTGGGTGCTTATAATGGACTTCAATGCCCGTGTGTTGGAACTCAGAGTTGCTCTGCCTAGGTCTGCTTCCTGGGTGGGACTGGCACTTTAAGGCCCTTACTAACTTGACACCATCTGAGTACTGGAGTATACTGGAGTATACTCTTTCTGCCAACATCCCTCCATCCTGGAACTGTTGCTGGCTTTCCTTTTTTCTTCCTTCAGGTGACTGGGACTCGGCCTAAGGGGCTTCTTTCTCCTCCTATTGGTCTGGGGATCAGCCCTTTCCCTGTCTCCTGGTTTTCGGCTCTGGCATTCCAGTGTTTCAGTGTCCCTGCTTCCTTCTTGGGTCTGTCATGTGCTTCTTCTGGTTCTGGCACTGGGCTAAAATTTCAGGGAGGTTCAATCCAGACTGAGCAGTTGTTAATAAAGTGGGGTTCCTGTAGCAGCTGCCAGTCCACTGTTGTTGCTAGCTTTGGTGGCATGGGTAAGTTTCTTTTTTGGGGGGGCTGCAGGTACAAATGGGGGTTTTCTTGCCTCTCTACATGTATCTAACTGTCTTCATGTATAAGAAGGGACCTACCAAATCTTGATGTCATGGATTTCAAGGAAGTTGCAAAATTGGGTAATACCTCTGTCCCTGGGGCATTCAGGCAAAAGAGCCTCGAGCCACACCCTGGGGGCTCTGGGGATGGGGGCCATGTATAAAAACAAAAAACCAAGAAAACTACTGACCTGCAGCAGGATGCATGATGCTGCTGGAATGAAGAGTAGAGCCCATGCGAGTTACCAGTTGTGCCTTTATCCAGCTGAAGCTGCCTGGTGACATTATGGACAATCACTGGCCGGCAGAAATAAGAAGGATCACCGTGGGAGGAGCGGAGAGAAGAGGAGAGGCAGTGGAGGCTCTTCACACCAGCGGCAGCCAGTGCCTGTATAGTGAGGGAAGATCTGGCCAGGGAGCAGCTGCAGAGACGGCAGGATCTTCCTCCTTGGGTGACAGAGAACTTGAGCCCCAAGGACTGAGCAACACCAGGGGCAGGACACTGTATGCAACACCGAGGGACAGCAGCACCACAAGCTGCACTTGACGGCGTGAAGAAAGCAACAGCCCAGAAGAGGGGGCCATAGCAGACCCAGGGAAGACGACGGGTCATCGTCCTGAATATCCCCAGGTCAAGGAAATATCTACACCAGAGGGATGGCCGCCTCAAGACCTGGTGTCCCACCAGAGGTTGGTGTGAGGCTGGGGTGTAGGGGAGGTGGGCCCCCACGAACAGCTGTCAAGCAGAGCACCCACCCCTGAGGGACCTCCAGTGGTCTTCCCCCCCCAACCCGTAGTACATTCAAAATCATGGCAGACGAGTTTGGGGGCGGCCACTGAGGCGATATAGACCTACCTCAGGGGCTGCATGAAGCATTGGTACATCCATCACCAGCTGCTCTGGCCAAGGCAGTGCACAAATGGGTGTTCGAGGCCAGATGGGCACAGCCTCTGAAACCTGGAAAACAAAAAAAAAGTACTGAAAATAAAATGTTGGCTCCGCAGAGGGAGCCAGCAGTTCTCGTGGTTCTGCAGCCTGGCTAAATAGCTAGCCAGGGTGGGAGGGGAAAAGGGAACTGCCTCTTGCTGCTGATTGGCTGAGAGGGCTGCCTGTTGTGTGGCCCCATCCCTCTTCACTAATCAGCAGGAAGGGGTGGGGCCACTGGGGCTCCTCAGCCAATCAGAGGTGGGGGGGGCACCATGATTAGCCCACAAAAGTTAAGTGAGCTCCATGCACACTTGGTTAGATATCTCCTCGAATTGGGTAGACCCCTATGTATAATATGGGCCAATAACTTAAGGTCATAAGGCCACTAGGCAGATAGGGCACAAACAGAATTGCAGCTCACCACTGTAACTGAGAATGCTTTGCAGGAACTGTTCTGAGTTACAATGAGCCCCTGGATCAAATAGAAGTTCACTGTTGGTTCCAGAAGAGAGGAAAATCTAGCTGCTGGCTGCCAGTTGTCATGGAGCCAGTTTTTCCTAGCAACGGTCCCTCCTTGCTCTCAGCCTGTGCTGTTTTCAGAATGGGAGGAGGGAAAGGAAGCAGGAGCTTGTTTTAGGGATTCCCCAGACAGTGCTGGAAGGTGGGGTGGGTGAATTAGAAACCCCCACCCCATCTCGGGCGGGCTACAATCCACCTGCCCTACCCTCCAGCATGGGCTAAAAAAAACCCAGATCAAATTCCCTGTTTCTTTTTGCCCCCTCCCACTCTGAAAACAGTGACTGGCTGGGAGGCAGACAGAAGTTACAGAAGATGATCTGTTTTGAAACATCTTCATCTAAACCTTCATGCAATGAGGGTTCAGATTTTTGTGGATCGGGCCCTTTTAAAGCTCTTTGCAGCTGTGCGCTTCTGTTTGGTTATGGCTGTAGAGTTTTCAGGGGCCAGATTGGGCAAAAATTGTCACTTCTGTTTGTGCCCTAGTTATTGCTAATTGTTCTTAGGAACATAACACTCTTTATGCGTTGTATAGCTAGCCTAAGCATTAACTCTGTACTGTGGGCTCTTACCAAGTATCCTGGTTTTCTCTGATTAATGCCCCCCCCCCCCCCCCCCAATTTTCTGGTTAAAAACAGTAACCCAAAATCCACATTTTTCCATGATCAAAATGAAACACCACTATATATATCTATGTATTAGTGACATTTCATTTTAATCATGAAAAAACATGGATTTTGGGTAACTTTTTTTAACCTGAAAATTGGGGATTTTTTTAATGAGAGAAAACCAGGATCCCTGGTTCTTACTAAGTGAGAACTTTTGGTTTAAGAACTGAAACAGCCTGAAGGTGAAACATTTTTTTTAGAGAGACATAACACTAAACATCTATGGAAGAAATGGCCTGTATATATGCTATTCTGCAGTAACTGTAAGTGAAATAAATAGTTTTGACTGATTATGAAAGTAATGTAGCATCTCTACATAAACATAAATTATGTCATGTGACCTGAGAGAAGGTGAGAGGTGTCCTACATTTTCCTCTGAAGCAGTTCTTGGCCACTGCCAGGGACTAGATAATGGAGTTGAAGGACTTTCACTATCATTTACTACACTGATTCCTAAGTGTATGTTATCACAAAAGAGGAGTACTATTGAATTGTTTATTAGAATAGTTTACTATGTTAGGGTTGGAGAAAACTAGACATTAGTAGAACTCACTTCAGTTTGATAAAACTGGATGCATTAAGGATATGGATCACAAATCAGTAAATACTGAGGCAATCCTAATTATTACTGTGGGCACTCTGAGAGACTGGGTTCTGTATTACTGAACTTACATTACAAAGGATATTTTCTGTCAAAGAACTGCCTATTTCTGTATCTCACCTCTTCTAACAGGTCGCCATTCTATGATGGAGATCTTCCTTTCATCTCTTACTGTTATTCCTAATTTACTTAAGCATTCTTTCTTACAGTCAGAGCAATTGTTCAGCAGTTATTGAAAAAATAGTTAAGACTATAAAGAATGGAAAAAACTTCTCAAAGTTCAGTGCAAATTGTACTTTCCTGGGCTGTTGCAGATATGTAGTGTTTCCATTGCTGCCATTCCATGAATGTTTTACTTTAGGAAGGCTAATTAAACTTTTTTTCAGTAACCAGAAGATTCATACCAGAGGAGACAACTCGTATCAGCATTCATACATTGCATGCATACGTTACATGCAGTTCACTTTTAAGTTTCCAGTGGCTAAATGCAGGCTGTTAGAGGAACCATTCTCTTCTAAGATGTTTAGTTAGTGGAGCATTTTGGAAAGAAGTACGTTGGCAGAGACAGGCACAGCTTGAGTTGGACTCAACACCCAAATGTTTACATTATTTTCTACATTTCTACAATTTCTCTTCACAAATTCCTTACTGTACAACCATTTAGCACTTACTGAAATATTACTGAATATCTTTGGTCTCCCTTGAACTGATTAACCAGGAACAGATTATTTTTCTCCTGTTGCTACTCTCTTAGGGCTGCAGAGTGGCAGAGTATCTGGGGCAACAAAAAAACCCAAGAATTTTGATCAAGCCTTGGAGAGCATGCAAACACTTTCTGTGAACAACAGCTGTTAGCAAGCGACACAACTCAGGATAAAACAACACACACTGCTATGCTACTATCAAATCACCACTTTGGCATCTGAGGAAATCTACAGCATACTCATGTGCATATTAGCTGTTGTAACTATGAATGTGAGTAATTTAAAATATTTTTGCATATGTGCTTTGCCTCAGTCAAAGGCTTTCCTAATACTTTATGGAGACCTAGGGCTAAAACTAACAAATTCTAGCCTTCTCATTGTATTTCAATTCCTGGGTAGTAGAAGTAATAAAAGAAAACCAGAGCTCATTTTATTTTGGCCTCTGATAAGGTTATGTGAAGCAGTACAAAGCTAGTGATAAGTATAACCACAAATAAATACGATTGCATTGTTTTGGGATTTATTCCAAGATGATAATTTGGGATTTATTAAGTTTTCTTTGGAGTCCAGTTAGAGAATTACATTTGTGATATTCGTAGACTAGGTACAAACATACAAAAAGCCTGAGGTGGAATCAATCTAAGTAAATTATTTTTTTTTTTGCAAGAGGCCTGGTTTAAATTGGTAGTGAACAGAATACACATTTGCCCTTTGCTGGGAGGTTGGGGGCAGGGGAATAGTAGACTGGATAGGTTCTGCCATTTTTTAAACTAGTCTGTGCACGCTAAACTTCTGTTCTGTTATGGGTATGGACCAGTTTCTGATCACTTACAGCAGTAAAAGTATAATCTCTGTACCTGACCACGATGTCTGGTTAGGTCCTAAAGTCAGCACAAGAAGTCATACAATATGCACTATTTAAACTTTACACAGAAGACCTGATTCTTTACTCTAATATGTAAGCTTAAACCTGTGCAACTCTAAAAATGACAATAGTTGCACAAACAGAAAACTGATAGAATATCTGAATCAAGATATTGCCTTGAAATATTAACTTCTGGCTTGAGGTTTAATTCTTACTGCTTGATCAGGAAAATATTCTCTACTATTACTCTCTAATTAAAATTAGTCATTAACATTTGGAGATTGGTCCTGCCTTCTCTTCATCTCTCTGACACACGGCACTTCAGTACAGCTCAGAAATCAATGAAAAGCATGAGGTTAGCACAGCAGCAGCAGTGAAATGGATTGCTGCCAGTTTCTGTATCTTAACTTCAGTGCAATGATTGACATGCAAAATGAGGGTCACTTGGCAGATATAGCAAATCTGCACCTGTTTGGCATTAGTAGAAGTTGTCTGCACTGCTTTATTTCCTTGCTTATCTTCATGGCTGATATGAGAAGTAAAAAAAGATCTAGATTATGCAGATCATTTAAAGAGCCGGAGTTTTTAGTGAAGTTGCAAAAAGACTGATGCAGCATCTGTAAACCAAAAGGAGAAATTAGATGATAAGCATTTGAAGTAATCTAATTTCCTTTGTACTGTAGAATTTTGTTTAATTTGATTTGAGACTGATATATGTACACTGTAAACTGATTTCAGAATTGTTGGTTGCAGTTGGTTATCATATTCTTTGGAATAAATTTTGTGATTCTTTGGTAGAACAGCAATTTATCATGATCTAAATGATCACAGATGAGTCTATTATTTCACCTGAACGTTGATAGAAAAGGTTCTAAGCAGAGGACTGAAACTTGTTGCAGCACAGCCTAAGCAAACCATGTAAACCAAAAACTTTACCCATGGCCAGGCATTGTTTTAAGGGTCAGAGCTCCATACACAAAATATCTTGAGCACATTCAGCCATGTACCAGTTGTACAGGGATTTTGCATGAAGCCAGAAAAATACTAACCCTGACCACTGTGTGACTATATTGCACTTTTGGCAGGTATTTTATCATATATTCTGTAATTGCCCTGGACTTGGCTGGCAAAAACTCCTCTCTTCTGTATGAATTCCATCACCCTCTTTATACATGAAGTGTTCATTTGACTTCAGATGGCTAACAAGAATTCTTAATTTCTTGGAGCCATCAACATTTTACTAAAAGTGATTTCTGATTTCTATTGATTTAGTATCATTTAGCTAAATAAATTGGACATGTAGCTGTAATAGGAAGAAGAGCAATTAAAATTGGCACCATGATACTAGGAGAAAAGTCCTTTATTATTATTATTATTTTGCTAATAGTGCAAAATTCCTTTTCCAGTATCAAGAATTTTATTTTAAAATACAATCAGTATATGCTGTGGTCAAAGTCAAAGTAATATGAAAGTAACTCACTAAGCAATTTCTAAAAGGTGAAATTCAATGATATTGCTGTTGCTAGGCCAGGTGTTAAAACATTATTGGGTGTTAATTTAATTCTCATCCTGTCAACACTTGTCTGAATTGTAACAGCTGCTAAACATTGTTCCACAAGAGCAAACTATGGCTATACAGAGAACAGATGCCTAATCAATAGAACCAGCAGAAATGCATGAAAAAAATGGAGGAAGCACTGTAAGGCAAAGAAGTCCAAGAAAGAGATCTCAACTTAGTAAAAATATTGTTTCCATACCTCTGTATAAGATACAATGGTTTGAAAAAGCAAAACAAATGAAACAGAAATCTATCTCATTCCATAATTAGTCTAATATATTTACATGTCCATGCAGGGTTTTTTTCTTTTCCTTTTTTTTTTTTAAACCAACTACCATGAAAACACATTAGATTAAAGGTAATGGATTCTCTTAAATCTCTTTACAGGTATAAATTTCCTGGGAAGCATTTTGAGAACTGCTGAGAGGGAGTGCAATTTAGTAGCTTGGGCATTAGGACTCAACTGGTGCTTGTACATGTGACAAGGATTCAATCCCCAAGGTTATATTGTTTGTCAACTAAATTGAAATGGTGGGTTTTTAATTGAAGCCCTCCATTTCAATTTTTCCATCACATTATGGTGAGGGGACCGATTCTTTTTTTTTTTTTTGTCAGAGCCGGAGTATGCCCATGGCTGGAGGGAGGGAGGTGGTGAGTGGGGGTGAGCTGCTGGTGTGCTGAGTTGCCCCTGAGATGTGGGGGGTCCCAGTACTTCCCTCTATGGTGGCAGCACCTGTGCAGGGCCACCTGGGCAGGCTGTTAGTGGGTTGGGTGCTGCCCCAGTTTGGAGGCATCACCCAGCCCAATCCAACTCTTCCCAGGGTCTGCCAAGGGAGCAGCATCCAGTAGGCTTCCAGCAGGCAGGTGCTGCTAGCAGCCCACCCAGGTGGACCCAGGGGACACTGCCATTGTGGAGGGAAGGACTGTCCCCCCCCCCCTCCCCCACAGCCGAGGGACTGTTCAGGCCACCAGCAATTTGCCCTCCAGCTGCAGGAGAGGCAGGCAGGCTTTGCCAGAAAAAGAAAAAAAGGATTGGGCCCCTCACCACTTCTGCCTTCAATGGGTGCCTGCTGAAGGGAGAAGTGGTGAGGAGCCCTATCCTTTTTTCTGTGGAGCCTGCCTGCCTCTCCTGCAGCCAGGGGGTGATTTGCAACATTGAGAGCCAGGGGGTTGCAATTTGCAACATTGTAAACTATACTACATCAAGGTTTGCAACAAAGCAGTCATTAAAAACCCCACAAACTAGTGCACATGTAATGTGTGATGCCATTAAGCTACACAAATTACATGTTCATCATGTGTACATCATGATCACCATCACATGCAGAAGTGTGATGACTATCATGTGTACAAGAGCCCAACTATTTTAAATTTTGCTGCTGCTACCAGTTTTGCTGGTTTCCAGGTTTACTGCTGCTACCAGTTTTATCTATTGGGTAATTCTATAATGAGGATAATATTATCTCATTGTGAGGACTATCTAGTTAACATTTGTACTTTGAATCTGGAAAGTGGCTACAATGATCACATTATATATACAGTAAAGTCACTTATAAAGGCACAGTGTTGATTATATTCTTATTCTGCTCCAGCCCCTTTATACTGAGGTAGCACAAAAAAGCCCTAAAAGCATTTCAGGGAGCATTCTTCTAGGGAAGCATGGTAGAAAACATCCATACGTCTGCCATCGATGAACATCTCACTGAAGGGAGGTATGCCAGGAGCAGGAGTGTGTGTGGGAGAGATGCTGCAATGTGTGAGAGAAACTGTAAGATGTAGCCTTACAGGGATTCTAAGCAGAGCTACAGCCCATTTAGGGAGGCTATACAAGGGCTGGGCAAGAATGTTATAACTAAATTTTTTTTGTAGGAATTTGTTGATCTGCAAAACTGAAACTTTCCATGACAAATTACAAATCACTTGCAATAAGAATGGAATTTCTGTTCAAAAATAGAAATACTGCCACTCCCACCAGCAGAATATGCAATGGCTCAGTGTTATGGCACTTGTTTGAGTTTTGAGATACTGATGTTCTGTTTCCTGGTCTCCTAATACCCAGAAGAGTACCCTATCTAGAGGGATGTAGCCCTTCTCTCTCTTTCTCTCTTTTTGCGGAAAACTTTTACAAGGTTTATGCTCACCCATATGCATGAAAAATATTTCCTACCTAGTTTTAATCATAACTTAAAAAAAAATATAGGGGCTTAGATGTCTTAGTTATACCATCAAAGAGAGGATGAAAAGATGACATAAAGGTACAACACTTCATCTTAACCAGTAAACCTAATTTATGCTTACATTTCTTTGTGCTTTTTTTTTCTTACCATATTTATTTTTGCCTTTATAGTCTCTTATTATATGGCTTTGGCTTCTCCAGAGTCTTTTCCACTGGTGTGTATTAACACATGGCATCAAAGACATTTTAGTGCTGAAACTTCTAGTGATGTTGGTTGGGTGCAGGGGATAGACAATAGAAGATTTATAATAGCCATGAGATGAGAGGCATGGGATTAATTTATATTGAGGGAAGAGACAAAACTGACTTGGTATGGTGATGAGAATGAATTAGGTCTTAAAACTAAAGTGGGGGCATGTGTAAATTTATAGTATATAGCACAGGGCAAATTGCAGGTGTATCCAAGGAGCAGCAGCAGCAATGGAACCAAAGACAAGAATTCTGCTATGGAGAGGTAAAGAGCAGCAAGGACTGCCTGAGGGGTTTGAAGGAGTTGGAGAGACTATGTAAAGATCCATTTCCTCTGTAAGTGTTAAGTGTAAAGTACTATTCCTATGTTCACCTTCATATTGGTTTTAATGGGATCTGAGTATGACAACCATGTCAAGAGAGGCATTCAACTTCTAGCAGAATTCTGCAAGTGAATGTTCTTTTATGTACACATCCAGGTCTCATGAAACACTCTGTTGTTACTAAAGGCAATAGTAACTCAAGATAATGAATGAACCTAGTATTGTACAAAGAAGATTAGCTTCCATTCATTTCCATGTAGTCTAAGCTACTTCCTGATGGATCTCCATCTATTACTATACAATCAGAAGCAGCATTGTTTAGAGGCCTAAGCTCAGAGCTGGTTGCCAAGACCACCTAAATGCTATCTTTACTAATGACTTACTATACAACTTGGTTAGTGACTCGTAAGTCATTTCATAGTTATTCTCCAATTTCCCTAAGTGTGAAATGGGAATAATAATATGTACTGAACAATATGAGTTATAAATAGGAGTTTGTAAGGATTAATTAGATAAATATATATCAGTTATCAGGTGGAATCATTTAGGAAGATGACGGCTGGGAAACTGAGAGGGTTGTTCCATAGTAAGATTTAACATGGATTGGGAAGCTCTGTCAGTTCCTCCATTTGCAGAAACTAAAAACCTTTACCAGTTTGTTTGTTTTTATTAATTAAGGTGGTTTCTAATAAGAGCGGGCTCTTATATGAGCTTATGCTAAAATATTGCTTCTTGAAATCAGCATGAGGTTCATGCTTCTGTGGTTCTGTATTGAGATTTGAGCCACAACGCATCTCAAACACAAGAGCAAACTCATCAAAACCTTAAAGCAAAACTCTTCCAAACCTAACCAATTTTTCTAGGACCAGGGTTAATATGATGAGAATTAACTTTCATGTAATTTTCATGCTGTATTGGAAACTCCTTACTGACATAATGGGTGTATATACGGCTTATTGTTTTGATAATTTTCCTTTAACATAGGGCACAATCCTGACTTTTAAGAGGAAATTGTCATAATTTAGGTATAGCCCTATTCAGGATCCAATTAAAGATTTATAAATAAATTATTTTCTTTTTTTTTCTCTACCTTTTCCCACGGGCAAACAGAAGTCAGTTCTGATGTCAAGGGATGTTCTAGTATTGTATTTTAGGGGTCTTAAATAGCAGTTTAAGTGTTCTACTATGATTTGCACATTTTATAGTTTTCTATATCACATACAATATTACATATAATACCGCTTTTATTTACCTGTATTCTACTGTAATCACAGCTATAAAACAGTATTCTCAAATGTTAATAATAACTCATGCTACAAAGAGTATGAAATCAAGGGCAAAAAAACACAAAAGTAATTTTTTATATTGAGTCCTCACAGTCCTCAAACACAATGGAACTTATAAAGAACAAATAGCTTAAATGCCCTGTTGTAGTTTGATGGTCCTCAGGGTAGAGTACTCAAATTACTTCTTCCCCAGGCCTTTTTTAGCTTCCAGAAAACCTTTCAAGTAAAATTCTGTGCCAAAGAACCTCAGGATGTATAATAGCATAACAGGGCCCAGCATGGGAAAGGCCAGTCTTCACTGGAACTGCTAGATTTAAGAGAAAAATCTAACATGGGATTGTGACAAGGGGCAATCACCCAGGCGTAGTCACAGTACTGGCCTGTCTGCCTGTCTAGGGCAGTCTACCCAGTCTCTCCTGCCATGCCTTTGATGTAAAGTAAACTGGTATTACAATAAGCGGGAGGCTGCCCATTTTAAGACGCCGATGTCTAAGGGTGTATACACAACTTCAGCCTGCCTGTATCATGACCCATGCCTTACAGATGTTATCCTTGAGTTGCTGTTTGTCCCAGCTTGAGGCCAGGCCATGCTCAGCCCCTTGCTAGGCCTCACACATTCATCCTGTCATTCCATCCCATTGGGCCTCATTCATATCACACACTCTCACCTGGCCTCGAGCACTCTGTGCACTCTCACTGGGCCTCTTACTCGTATTATACCCCCACAGGCTCAGGTGCCTCTCCGTAAGAGTGCCTGGCTTCACTGTCACCAGGGTCTTACACCCCCATGGGCTCAGGTGCTTGTTCCATATGCATGCCTGCTCCTGCTACCCTCTGGTCTTAATGACCCACCGGATGGTGGGGGCTGGGGTTATAAGGTGTCCCTACCTGAATTTCACTGGGGAGGTAACTGGCCTAGCATTTCTGAGGGACTGTCCTGCCATGGATAGCCCCACCAGACTACCCTTCTCCAGCAGGGTGCAGTTTTAGGCCTTACCCAGGACCAAACAGGCCTACCTGCTCTGGCCTACTTCCCTCTCTGGGTCCTGAATGTAATCCTTGGGTTGCTCACTCTCCTGGGCCCATCTTTAATGCTGACCCCACTCCAGAGGCTGTATTGCAACCTCCTTCATTACAAAGGTGCTCCTTTACAGGAATTAATGAAAAAGTGTTAATTATTTATGGGCCCTCATGGGGAGAGTCAGCCAATGGCAACAGGGTTCTGCAGCAGGCAAGGCAACCATTACATTTGGATAACTTTACCCTCTAGAGAGTGGTTAGGAGGCATCAATCTAAAGGTCCTTGGACCACCCACAATACCTTTTTGATGAAGTGATTCAGACAAAACCCAAGAAAACTTTTTTGACCCAATGTCCTTTCCTCACAGGTTTTTCATTTAGGACCATTATGGCTGCAATATAATTGAGCCTTGTTTATTTAAATACACTGCAATTGCAGTAATATTTGATCATTTGTATATAAGCAAGTGAGTAATTCATGTACAAAGTCAGCATTCTCACTCTACTTCTAGTTAAAGGTTAGATGAAGTAATATTAGAATGAGATTTCATATTGCTAAGACTTAACTTCTATAATACAGACAGTACTTTAGAAAATCTGTTTGTACACCCTAAGTTACCATCACAAATAATTAACACTACATCATGCTTGCAATAAACAAAGGGCAACTTAGGATACAGCAGACTGGCTGGTCTTTTTACTAAGAAATGCTCTATTTGTAATGGCTCTTCAACCTTTGGTGCTAACTGATGTGATCTATTTAAAGCATATAATTACAGTATTTAAAGCATGCAATTTTTCTAATTACTATTGAACATAAAAGACCAGATCATCTACTTTGGAGAAAAGTAGTGAACAAGAGAATAAGATATTCTGTAATTTGCTTAAAAGTATATTTAGTCATCTAAAGTCTTGACAAATGCAAAGGAGCTCTTAATTTTTTGGGGGATGGACACCTGATCTTGCAGCCCTGACAGACAAAAGTCCTATGGAAACCCATATTGACTGCAATGGAAAATGAGCATGTAAAATCACAAAAAAGCCTTTCTTATACAACTTTGTAATGCAATAGCAGCAATAGGCAATGTATAAACCACATCCCATTAATTCTGATCCAATAGCAGAAACCACAAATAAAAAATATGGATTTAATAATCTGTATCAGCCTGCTATAATTTGCTATTTAAAACCATAAGGTATGTTTACACTGCTGTCACAGGCATGATTAGTCTGGGTACCAAGAATATGGGAACTGTGGCAGAATAGATTTCATTGTTGGCTGGCTTCCCAAGTAGTTACCTAGGATCCTGGACAGGGTTTGCAGATTAGGTTGAACTCCATTATACTCCAGATTAATTTGTCCAGATTATTCAAACTAATTAGTTTAAATGTAGGTTGAGTATGTCTACATGAGCTTCAGCCATGACTTGGACAACAGAGTAGACAAAACCTTAGAGGTTTATCACAGACTTTCATAGAATCATAGAAAATTAAGTTTGGAAGGGACCTCAGGAGGTCATCTAGTCCAATCCCCTGGTCAAAGCAGGACCAGCCCCAACTAGATCATCCCAGCCACAGCTTTATTCAGCTGGGTCTTAAAAACCTCCAGGGATGGAGATTTCCACCTCTCTGGGTAACCTGTTCCAGTGTTACTACCCTCCTAGTCAGAAAATTCTTCATAATATCCAACTTAAACTTCCCTTGCTGCAACTTGAGAATAATGATCCTTGTCCTGTCATCTGCCACCATGGAGAACAGTCTAGCGCCATCCTTTTTTTGAACCCTGCTTCAGGTAGTTGAAGACTTATTAAATCCCTTCAGTCTTCTCTTCTCTAGACTTCCTAAGCCCAGTTCCCTCAGCCTCTCCTCAGAAGTCATGTGCCCCAGCCCCCAAACCATCTTTGTTGCCCTCTGCCGAACTCTCTCCAATTTGTCCATATCCTTTCTGTAGTGGGGGCCCCAAAACTGAACATAGTACTCCAGATATGGCCTCACCAGTGCTTAATCAAGGGGAATACTCACTTCCCTGGACCTACTGGCAACACACCTACCAATGCAACCCAGTATGCCATTAGCCTTCTTGGCAATAAGGGCACACTGCTGGCTCATATTCAGTTTATTGTCCATTGTAAACCCCAAGTCCTTTTCTGCAGAGCTGCTGCCCAGCCAGGCAGCCCGCAGCCTGCATGGGATTGTTCAGTCCTAAGTGCAGGACTTTGCACTTGTCCTTGTTGAACCCCATGAGATTTCTTTTGGTCTAGTCTTCCAATTTGTCTAGGACACTCTAAATCCTAGCCCTTCCCTTCAGCATATCTACTCCTCCTCTCAGCTTGGTGTCATCTGCAAACTTGCTGAGGGTGCACTTTAAGCCATCTTCCAGGTTGTTGATAAAGACACTGAACAAAGCTAGCCCCAGGACCAACCCCTGGGGCACTCCACTTGATACCAGCTGCCAACTAGACATAGAGCCATTGATTATTACCCTCTGATCCTGATGATCCAGCCAGTTTTCTATCCACGTTACAGTCCATTCACCCATCCCATGCTTCCTTAGCTTGCCTGCAAGAATGTTGTGTATCAAAAGCCTTGCTAAACTCAAGGTATAAAACATCCACTGGTCTCCCCGCATCCACAGAACCAGTCACCTCATCATAGAAGCAATCAGGTTGGTCAGGCATGACTTGCCTTTGGTGAATTCATGCTGACTGTTCCTAATCATCTTCTTCTCCAAGTGCTTAGAAGTGGATTCTTTGAGGATCTGCTCCATGATTTTTCCAGGGACTAAGGTGAGGCTGATTCGTCTATAGTTCCCTCGATCCTCCTTTTTCACTTTCTTAATGATGGACACTATGTTTGTTCTTTTCCAATCATCTGGGACCTCTCCTGATCATCATGAGTTTTCAAAGATGATGGCCAGTGGCTCTGTAATCACATCAGCCCCATGGACTTATATATGGCCAGGTTTTATAAATAGTCCCTACCCTGTTCTTTTGCCACTGTTGGCTGCTCACCTCCTCCCCAAACTGTGCTACCTGGTGCAGTAGTCTGGGAGCTGACCTTGTCTCTGAAGACTGAGGTGCAATAGGCACTGAGTACTTCAGCCTTTTCTGCATTCTATGTCAGAATGTTGCCTCCTCTATTCAGTAAGGGACCCACGCTTCCTGTGATCCTCCTCTGGCTACCAACATTCTTGTAGAAAGCCTTCTTGTTACCTTTCACATTTCTTGCTAGCTGCAACTCCAATTGCACTTTGGCCTTCCTGACTTCATCCCTGCATGCCTGAGCAATGCTCTTATACTCTTCCTTAGTCATTTGTGCAAGTTTCCACTTCTAATAAGCTTCCTTTTTGTGATTTAGTTTACTGAAGATTTCCCTGGTACACCAAGCTAGTCTACTGCCATTCTTCTGCTATTCTTGCTAGTCTTCCTGTACTCTCAGTAAGGCTTCTTTAAAGTACAGCCAGCTCTCCTGGACTCCTCTTCCCATCAGGCTGGATTCCCAGGGGATCCTCCCCATGAGTTCCCTGAGCAAGTTGAAGTCTGCTTTTCTGTATTCCAGGGTCTTTGCTCCTCAGGTCTCTCTATCCTTCCTTTCCTTAGGATCCTGACTCTATCATCTCATGGTCACTGATACCCAAAGTGCCATTCACTACTACGTTCCCCACCAATTCTTTCCTGTTTGTGAGCAGCAGGTCAAGAAGAGCAGAGCCTCTAATTGGCTGCTCCAGCACTTGCATCAGAAAATTGTCCCCACTACACTCCAAAAACATCCTGTATTGCCTGTGCACTGCTGTATTGCCTTCCCAGCAGATTGAAGTCCCCCAAGAGAATCAGGGCTTGTAATCAGGACACCTCTGCTCAGCCCACCTTCCAGGGCCAACTTGCTAGCCCTGGTTACTGGCAGTTGCTGGTGTAGGTTCAGGGCCTCACAGAGGTTCCAGACCAGTGCCAGAATGGTGTGGGACCATTCAGAACTTGGGGGGAAAAGGAGGTGACCTACCAGGCCAAGCCACTCTAGCCCTGAGTTTCACTGCAGAGGAGATCTGATAGGCAGGCCCCCAAGTTCAGGTCCAAGTTCCAGATTGGACAACATTCCCCAGTTTTTTTTTATTATGCACTCAAAAAGTTTGGCAACTGCAACATTTAATTAAACTGAGGGGCAGCACTTTTGCATGCAGCATTCCCCCTGCTGTCCCAAGATTTTATGTTTGTTAAGTTGAACCCCTGCAGCTGCCCACCCCTCTACCACCCTCATGTGAGACCCGGGCTACACCAGCCAGTTATTTTTCCACTCTCTCAATGTTAACTGAGAAGAAGGTTCCAAGTTCTGGAGCGGGCAGTGTTCCACAGTTTTGTTTAATAAATACACTAAAAAAGTTTGGCAGCTTCAACATTTGATAAAAATGAGGTATGTCTTTTCTGTGGACCACATTCTCCCACACCCCAGTGTGCACCTCTTGGAGTGGGTTGGGGAGGAGATGTGAAGGGGGACAGTGCCCGGGCAACCTGGGTTGTAGGCAGTGGTGCCCAAGATGCAGCCGGGGCTGAAGACCCATGGCCAAGTGCCAGGGCATGGACACTTAAAGCCCTCCAACCCTACATATATGGGTAGGGCTTCCAGTCCATGCAGGGGATAATCTACTTGGCTCCAAGGTTTCACAGATCCAAACAGCATACTACAGCATTGGCTGGGGGCTAGAGGTGGGTTGGGAATACAGGTATCCAGGACACACACACACATGCACACAACCAGACATCTGACATACACACCCACATGGCAGGCACAGGGAGTAGTAGATGTGCATGCACAGGGTGGCTGGCTGGTGGTTTGTGGCCATGAGAGTAGGTCACATGCCATGATAAGCCATTGCCATTGCACCTAGGCCAGGTGGGTGGCTGTAATGTTCCTGCTATCCAGTCAGGTGTGACTCAGCCATTCAGCTGTGATCAAGAGTCTTTCACAGCCTAGGGAGCCCACAGAGGACACAGAGTCCCCTTATCTGCAAGAGCCTCCCTACGTGCTGGACTCAATATGTACAGGCAGGTTCCAAGCCCTGCACCCCACAAGGGCTATTGTGTATTCTGCTTGTTGCCCTACCTAACCTTGGATGCTCAGAATAAAGTTTGAAAGTTAGAGCTCTTCTGCCTTGGCCTTCTTGAACACTGGTACTTAGCCAAAAATGCCACGATGCAATTATAGCTGCCTTTCAAATACAGTTCAGACTGCTTCTCTAAAATTCACAGAGAGTTTCTACATACTATTTTTAGAATTTTGTCTAGGAGTCTTATTGTACTTTAACAATAACAATTTGTTCTTTATTACTCCCCTCCAACTGCAGGCTACAAATTTTACAACCATGTGATTCTATTAATATGGTTCAAAATACGTGGAGGGATGTTATAGCATCTGATACATGTTGGATATATTGGAAACAGTAAAGGGATTCCTCATATTTCTTTTCTAATAGTGTAACAGTCTTACTATTTAAAATACTGTAGTTAAAGTATTATTATCCAATGGTTTCAGAATCCAATTAAAATCATTTAGTGATCTAGAGCAAACTTTACTCAGAATACATACATGAGTAGACTTAGAACAGTCAATGTATGAGCATTCATTAGCAAGAATATGATATTAATAATTTGTCCCCTAGTTTATGAATATATTAATTGTATAACACTAACCAGCTGTGCAACAGATTGTATAAAATTATTATGCTACAATTCCTTTTGGAATCTTTGTTGAAAAAAAATATGTGCACAACAGGTGATTTTGAAACAAATAGCTCATTTTAATTTCCAACTATTGCATACAAAACCAAAAGCTAAAAGCAACAAAAACACGCCATTAGTCTATTTGATCCAAATACTGGTAAGATACATTTCCATTAGAAAAAGTACCTTGAATTCAAGTTTTTAATATGGAAAGGCTTTTCAAGCTCCATTAACTTTTATGTTACATTTCTTTGAACTTTCAGTGCAATTTCTTAAAACAATGGAACCAAATTTAATTGCCCACATCCTTGTTGTTTAATTTTCTGTGTGGCAAATAACTGCATTTTATAGCGGACCTATATTCATGTCATATGTTTGCACACACCACTCAGATAACTGCATAAACAAACACAGATGCAAGTGTTGCAAGTGTCTCTTAGGGATTTCTTTTCCTATTAAGTGATTGTTTTTCTTTAACAATATTAAAAGTCAAGGATAGCAACAGCTATTTGTGAGTTTGCATGCTATAAAGACTGTTTGTTGTTGGTGATATATATTCTTTCACTTTTAGATATGTTTAGGCTTTCTGTAATCATCCTTCACATTTAAGAAATTTGGCTATATATGTGTAGTTTTAATGTTGTGCAAATTTTAAGAGTTAAGCTATCAGCCTCCAAAAACATCTTCTATTATGTCCTGAACAATGCGATTATAATAGGCCTGACCTTTTCCTAATTTAAGTCAGTTACTTGCCATCCTAAACTAACTATTTTTCAACTTCCCTCTCATAAAACCTTAATACAGCAAGAATAAAATGCAGTAAAATAAAGTTTTAAGTTGTAGTCATGAACTGTTATTTCAAGGAAATAATCCAACTATAATGAATTTATTATTTTCCAGTTCTCTATAATGCTGGAGGCTTCCTGTGATCTATATGTACAGTAGCTCCTTCCTTCTCCTGTAGATGCATTGTTATGTAACTGTCCGCTTCAGATTTTAATTTAATTTTAAGGGTGAACATGTGAACGTGTGTTTTGTTTGCTACCAGTTTAAACTATGCTGCTTACAGAAAACTGCATAATTTAGACTGATTCTACCTGAGGCTTTTTGAATATCTGCATCTAGCCACACTGCGTGTGAATGCATTTTGTTTTGTTATTTTCTCACTACAGGTATAAATTATATTTGTTTGCCTTTTTAAAATATTTTTAAGAAACAATACATTTTGAAGAAATCCACACCAAGTACACAACTCTTGTAAGATAAGAACCCTAACATAAAAGTTATGTCCTACATTAGGGCAGTTAAAGATGACAATTAAAATGTTTTCTACCTTTCCACAAGAGTTGAATTCAAGTGTCCTATTACACAAGCAGAGAAACTAGTTGTGTTTGTGTGAGCCAGATCTTTATCCACTTAATTTAGCTTTCTTTATGGTAGGATACTTGTAAAGGTTTTTGGGAACTTCACCTATATTCTATCAATGAGGGTTCTGTCTGAATGCATGGGGTTGCAAACTTAGTGGGCATCAGTGTAAGGAAAATTCACTCAGTGGAATGTGCATGGGACATGAACATGGCCATTAAATTAATTTTTCAATATGAACAAATGTGACTTTTTGAGCTATTTACCTCAGGCTAGTAATGATCCTCTAGTACTGAGGTTCCTGGCACTGCACACAGTTGATTGCATTGACTTCAGTAGGACTACTCATAGTAAGTAAAGTTAAGCATGCACTAAATCATTTGACAGTTTCCATTTCTTTGGGGATGAAGAACAATTCTAGGAGAGCAAGGATATTGGTCCACTTGAGGATTTTTGGCATATTGTTTTTGTTTTTCTATATGACAAAACATTAAGAGCTTTTGCAACTCTCTCTGACAGGGAATACCAAGTAGAAAATTACAGTGAAGTGAATGCTGGCAAGGCAAAAAATATATTTAAGTAATTTTGTTTTTATATAACAGTTATGTTCCTGCTGCTATGCATATGTACTCAGAACTAGCTGTACAAAGAAAATGTTCATCAAATTTAATACAAGCAACTATTTAGTAGCAACCCCAAAAAGGATGAGTGAACACAGACAGGGTTTCTTCTCTCCACTTTTAAAATATGAAATGACCTTATATTGATTGGTTTTGTTGAATGTTTTGTTTTAGAGGTTTACTGATAATTACTGTTTATCTCAGTTTTCATAAACTGTTCATAGTGTTTAGTATTATGTTTGTTATACCACATTCTGTAGCTAATTTCACTTAGAGATGTGAAGAAGTTGGAGATTTTTCATTGCTGTTTTCTATTATTTTGTTCTGGCTACTTATCCATACATGTTGTTCTTTATGACACTTATGTTCATAATGAATATTTTCTGTAAGTTTCTCAATAACATTATATTAGAAGGAAAAATGTGCTAAGCATTGATACTAATGGTATGTCAAAGTCTTTCACAAGCAGTTTGTATGCTACTGGTTTACTTTTTATGTGAGTTAATGCTTAATATGGCACAGTGATATTGGAAAAAAGTTAGCAGGGTTGTCAGATAGCATACTTCTATAAGTCAAGGTTGGTTGATGAACCAGAGAAGCTGTATAACATGAGGGCTGAATTCAGAAAAGTTTGTGGCTAATTGTTGTTGTTGTGATGGTTCATTTATTCTCACTTTTTGGGTTTTTTTTAATGATTGAGAATAAGTTTAGTTTTAGCCTAGTAGCACATGGCAGTGGACGGGAGAGAAGAGCTTTTGCTGAAAAATAGCAGATAAGGACACTGAAAAGAAAAAAAAGAAGGAAAGTATGAAAGAATCTTGTAAGAAGCAATAGTGCTTGGCTGTTGAACTAACAGCAGCTTGTTGTGCTGGTGGAAAATGGGATGTGTGCCTACTGTGCATTAAAACTACTTTTTAAAAAAGCATTAAAAAGTATATTACACATTTTTTATCTTTTTTACTCTCTGTTACTGTTATGTGACTTGGCAGTCAGTGCAGCGAGTGATAACATAATGAAAAGGAAAATAGAATGAATATCTCTTCAGTCTGCCTTGACAAGTAGGGGTAATTATATCAGTCCACATCCTCTTCATATTACTCACACAAACAGTCCATTGAAAATCAACAGAATTACTTATATAGATAAGGTGAGCAGAATTTGTGCCATAACAGGAAATCACTTTTGTTAAATTAACAGAACAATCTCTCCATGAAGAACTGCACAGTTAGTTGATGATACTGTCCAGGTTTCCAAACAGCAACAGTTTAACCTTGTCTTAAAACTACAACCTAGATACCTATATAGTCCTGGTATTGTTTTTACCAACACCAACTTAAACCATTCATTCATAGACTTTAAGTACAGAATGAATCATTAATCAGATCCCTTGAATAATACCACTGTTAAACTTCACCCAGTTACTTCTTTGTTGTACCAATAACCTGTGTTTGGCTACAGCATATCCTTCAGGAAGGTAGCTTGTATTGAATCATAGACATTGAGAGAAGGGGAATCCACTACTTGCCTTGCTAATTTGTTAATCATTTCCAATGGTAAAGGAATGTGTCTTATTACTAATTGAAATTTGCCCATTTCAGGTCTTAGCCTTTGATTCTTTTTATCCTTTTTATAATCAATTTCCACCAGTTTTAGGTCCACTTGCACAGTTTACATGGTGCAAAGTGGATTAAGCAGACTGAAAAATCCAGCCAAATGGATTTGCAAGTGTAATTGTAATTGTAAAGCAACTGCAAGGTCAGAGTGAGGCAAATTGTACTCGCATCTGATTAAGGCTATACAACATTATAGATAATGTTGAAACCCATTAGGGCCTGACACTCTTCCTGTCAGTGAAACTCACTTGGGGGTGGGATTATAACTTTAGGATGTAATTATGATTATACTTTGGTGCTCCCTAGGAGGTCAGAAACAGGGATCATTGCAGTCTCTTCTCAAATAGTCCCCTCCACTCAAGGCATGGTAAAGGATTTGTGGCTCTTCTTAGCTTTTTGGTGCTTGACTTTGCAAATTAACACTATTTTAATGCCACTGACATTTCAAGGACTTACACAGTTATACTCTTTCCTGAGTAGAACAATAATGCAAAAAGATAAAAAGGCAAGACAGAATTGTGCAAAGGGGAGCAGGATCTAGAGTACTCATAAATGGCTTAAAATGCCACTAACGCAGCTAAAGCTAGCTGTGTAAGGGGAATTGGATTTGGGCCTATAAAACAAGCTTCTAGAACCAGGGCAGTTATGGCTAGATAAGGACTTAGATTATACCACTAGATACAGACTGAACAAACTGATTCATGTTACTGTTTATGGCTTCCTCTTCTCACTACTTTATTCAATAAACTGAGTGATTTCTTGCTTCTTTTATATCACAAGGAAAATTATTTTTAAAAAGTCACTTATTCATTGGCTCAATGTACCTTAAAATCCTGTCTGAAAAATGCATATATTCCATATGAAAGCCAAATAATTTTCACAGATCTGCCATCCCATGACTTTTGAAAGATTCACACTGCCTGAGAAGATGCTCTAAAGCTATTGAGATTTTATCAACTACTGTCTGGAGGAAAAGAAAATCTAACCAGGTTGCAGTTGCAAATGGAATGGGCCAATAACATAGATAATCATCAGGTAATATGCAAACCCTTAAGACCACTTCTAAGATATGATAAAACATGTCAACATATGAAGGAGACCTATCTTAGTAACCTTAGAGACCAAAAAGTATTAGTTTTAGGGAGATTAAATGTAATAGATTTCTGAATCAATTTGTGCCACTTTTGCACACAATGAGACAGCAAGGTGTTACTGTCTGTTCTATTTAGATTCCCAGAAGGTTGATACTGGAAATGTATATGCAATCATTCCTACATTCTGAATGTTAGACTTTTTCTATTTTTTTTAAAGATGACATTAAAAGCTGTGAACCTCTTTTCTAGTAACTGTATTTAATAATTAAAACTAAAAGATTTCTTATGTTTAAGAATGAAAATAAGACTGTATTTATTGTTCTTAAATACCCTTATATCTAATTGATAAGAGTAATATTATGCCAGTAAAATCATAAAGAAGAGGGCCAGTATAACAGAATCCTGAAGAGAGGAAGCTCTTAAGAACTATTAAAACCTATTTGAAAAAATAAAAATGTCATAAATAGTATTTGATAGTTCTCACACACACACACTGGTATAAATCAAGTAATAAATTATAGGCTAAAGTAGACTTTAATAGTGAACTTGTGCAACAGAAAAAATAATGAAGTATTTTATTTAGTGTCTGTTTTAAAGCAATGGTGAGCAAACATTTTCTGGCTGTGGGCCAGAATGATCAACTTCAGGTCAGAGGGGGTGGGCAGGTGGCATGGGGAGCGCCGACAGCAGAAGCCCCATCAGAGCCTCACATCCACAGGTTGGATCCAAAACTGGTCATAGGTTGCTGATCTCTGTTTTAGAAGACATTCTACACAAATGGAAAACTGCCTGGGAAGCAGTATAGCCTCATGCGTGGGACATTGGATTGGGAATCATGAAAGCTTTATTCAATTTCTGGCTTGTTGGATGACCCAGGGCAGCTAATTTTTCTCTTGTGCCTTCACCTCCTCAACTGTAAAATGGGGATAAAGAAATGCCGAGTGCTATATAAAATCCAGTGATCATTATTATGTCTATCCTACCTAAAGCATTTATAGAGCACCCAAACTGTAATGGGTGATTTATTTTAGATTTGGGATTCCAATGTGTTAGTCCTATAAATAAAGAACAAATACATGGATACCTATTTTCTTTCCATTGTAGAAAAATAGCCATCACTCCTGGAAGAAGCCACACCATTCATAGACTTTCACAACTTTTCTGTATTGTGAACCTCTCCATTTCTAGTACAGTATGTCAGTATCTTATTGATGTGTCCCCTGTGAGGGCTTATCACAGGGGTGGCCAGAGTTACTCACCCTTGAAGCCACATCCAATCCTCCACTGAAGTTCAAGAGCTAGGGAGTAGGGGGAGGGGGGGCAAGGATACTGAGCAACCCAGAGTGGAGGTGACCTCCCTCGCATCTCTGACCTGCTCCGCTTTTCCCCATTGGGATCACGCCCCAGGGTAAGCGGGCGGACTGCCCCAGGAGCCTGGTGCCTGAGCCGGCAGTCCTAGAGGGAGAGAAGGAGGGAAGAGAGTGGGCTTGGGGAACGCTTCCCACTGGGAAAGCCAGTGGTGGGAGGTGCCAGGCTGGGCTGTCCCCTGGAGCTGCCTCAGGGAGAAGTGGGCAGGGCTTTGGCCAATTTTTGGACAGTCACAAGTACCATGCTGGTGAGCCATGTTTTGGTTCACCAGCACCATGGGCCACCGTGGGCTTGCCACTATTAAATTATGGCTTTTTATTTATTTTTATTTTAAAGAACAGGTTTGAAGGGCATTTATGCAAAGTATCTTTCCACTGTGGAGGAATTGTTGCTAGAAGAGTATCTGAGAAAAGTTCAATTTATTTTGGCTATTATTTGTACAATCTTGTCATCTACATATTTATTTTTCACATTTAATATATGTGAATTTAAGAGACTTTCCTTTATTTTTCCTTCAAGATTTTAAGAAGATTGAGAAACTGAAGTCTGCCTCACAACTTGTAAATTAGCATAAAATTATCCATCATTTTTCAAAAACTCTCTCAAAATTTCTTATCCTGATTTCAAAGAAGGAAGCCAGAAAAGACCATGCACTGCTGGCAGTTCCAGAACTGCAGATTCTGGAAGTCACAGCTCCCAGCAGTCTTTGGGGAATCCAGGAAATTCTTCAGATTTAAGGTGTTCTGGCATTTTTGTTCAAAGATTTTGATCTTTATGTTGGAAAGGTCAAAATGGTTTGACCAGCTCTTTCTTAAACAGCTTAAGTTTACTTTAGGGACTAGCCTAGAGGTTTGTCTTAAGTTCCCAATTTATTTTAAGAACTAGGAATGTGAACAAAAGGATAAGAGGAGGATGTCAAAATGAAGGAGAGTGGAGTTTGTCACACAGTAGGTCCTCCTTGTGTTAGCACCACTATCTCTCAGATAGTGCTAAGGGATCATTAAAGCACAATTAACCCTTAAATGGAACATGAAATATGAACACAGACAACTCAGTGTCCGAAAATCAAAGTCTAACTTTATTGGTACAACAAGCATTATCTTATCAGTTTCTATATTCAGAAAGAGAAAAGCACTTTGTACAATGATCTCACCCAATCCCAGATGTTACTTTGCTCAACAGAAAAGACAGCCACTCGATTGCTGAAGCAAAGGGTGTGTCATTGGCTGCGATGGTCTGGACAGGTGTTGAAGACTGGATTTGTGATGATGACAACACACAACTTTTTTGCTGCCCACTTTTATGCTTTTCTTCAACTTCACTCCTTTGATGACTCTTTGCTTTGGGATTGGTCTCTCTCTGCAGTCAACATATTGTTCATATTTTATCCTGTCAGCACATTCCTTTGTTCAATAGATCCATCGTGAGCACACCTCTTAATCTGTCCTTTTTCCAGTGTCTTACTTTCGGCATTGTCCATTGGTCTCCCTTATTACCTTTCATTAACATATCCAGTCATTCAATCATTTCATCCCTCTGATTCAGTTGGTTAGTGCCAAGTTCAGTTAATTTGAGTTGGTAACAAAACTATTACTATGCTGTGTTAGAAAAAATTCTCAGGGTGATAGAAAAGGAAAGAAACATCTTGCAAGCAAATTCAAGGCCATAAGCTGTTTGCAAGAAGCAAGGCCAACTGATGTTGCAGACATCAGAAAAATGAGAAGTTCAGCTAACAATGAGGCTGTACAGAACTTAAGCAATGATTATATAAGGCTGAATATAAAAGAAAGCTTCAAACAATACTGTTATTCACCACTCTATGAACAGGTGCAACTTTAAAGCATAAAATATAACAAGCTACCCTAACACTTGGAATGCTGAGTGTCCAGGAAGTGTGGCACTCCAAGAGACAGTCTGGTTGGGCCAGCAGGAACTTCCTGGAGTGGCAGCACAGCAACAGGGCTAGGCCCCAGACCCTTGGAAAGAGTACTTACCTCTAAGGACTGCTACCTCTATACTATTTATAGTTCTGTATTAAGTTCTGGTACGTTATAAAAAGCTGTTGCACATTAAAAGCCTCATCAAGTTACTACAGGTCTGGCAGAGAACTAAAGGAAGAAGTAGGGAGAATGCTCTGGTCATTGTAACAAAATATCGACATTATCAAAAGTTTTGCTTTGTTTAGCTTAAGTACACAACTTGAGACACTCTGGGGTCTTATTTTCAGAAAGTACTTACCCCTTGCCCTCCAAAAATAAGACCCCTTTAATGTGTACCCAGAAAATGAGGATGCCAAGCAATTACTAGCCTCTGCTGGAACAAAACAGACTGAAGGAGCACTGAGTTCCTAAATGTGCCAACTGGGAGTTGATGTACACCTATAAGTTCACCCAAAAAGTTCAGCATCAGTCTGGAGCACGTGTGGTGTCTTGTCAAGGATCATCAAGCAGCACAAACACACATGTGAAATAATGATCTTTTATATACAGGGTCCCTCACACTAGGATTGTGTACTACATCAGCTTTCATTCCTGCTAGAATTCTCAGGTGACAGTAAAAGAGTAGGGCAGAAACACATCATTATGCCTTTGGTTTTGGATTACTTTACAAAATAGAGCATAAGAAAATCATCATCATTAAGCTGTAATACAAAAGATCTACCTATACATTTAATTTTATAAGTCTACAGTTTCGCTCCTGGTTATAACCCATAAACAAGAGGGATGTCCTACTTCGGTTGACTCCTGATGGTACCTTGGTCTAAAATCTCTCATGAATACCAATGGAAAATAGTAGTGACAGGACCCAAGTTCCACAAAAGTGAAAATACACAGACCTCCTACCTTAATCAAGTATACAGTAAACTGAATATTAATTAAAATAATTAACATTCTTTCTGATTTAGGTAAAAAATGCTTTACTGACCTTTTAATTACTTTGACACTGAAATTTCTGGTTATGAAACATGAAGAAATCATTAGAAAAACATCATATGAATAGGTATGCCATTACCTCTCAAATGGAAAATATTTATATCTTTCAGCATCATATAATTAGGATACAGAAGTAATTTTTTTACGAACTACTAATGACACAGTAGGAATTCAGTGTTTTTAAAATTCCAAATCCCTTTTAACCTTTGCTTAATTGTGGTTAGTTGTAAATATTTCTTTCATTGTAGATGAGTAGAGTGGTATTAAGTGTTATTTTAAAAATTAGTACTTATGCAGTTTCTATGAGTATGCATAGTTCATGATAATACCTCAAAATGAGTGCAGTGCAATAAAGTCAGCTCCATGTGGTTTACCCTAAGGAAAACTATGGCTTCTGTGTTTTAAACCAGTTATGGTTTAATTACAAAAGGAAAGGCAAGTCTATTATTCAGGCCAACACTGACTTGGTGACTTGATCCAAAGCTCACTGAGGTCAAGGTGAGAAAAAGATTTCAAGTGACTTTGTATTAAGCTCTGCTAGAGAAATGTGTTAAAATATGGTTGCAGTTATGAAAGCAATGCCATCAAAATAACATTTTTGCATTTTAATTCAGTTTACAAAAATTAAGGACAAACTTGCATTTTTCTAGCCAGGGAACCAAGAGTTATTACATTGCTGCCAATAATAAAACCCAAGTGTTTCTCCTGAGGTATGATGTAGTGGAGTCTGGTTGGCATTCCCTTAGCTCCATTACTTCATCAGGGCCTGCAATAAAAACATGTTTTGTCTGAGACTCAAGAAAATATGACATACAGAGTAAAGCACAAGAAACACATATTATCAATAAGATTGAGTCATTCCTCCATTCTTACACATCAGCTTATTGACTATAGTGGGTAGACAAAAAATGAGAAACACAAGGGGACAGCTCAGTTATTGTAATTCAGAATAACAAACCACAACTCAGATTAGGAAACTCCAAACATGCCCTAAAGAACATTTACCAATGATCTTAGGTTTTACAAAATGTGAGAACAAATCACTAGAAAAAAAGTGGTGTCCTTAAATTGAAATTACATCACACAACTAGAAAGATCTGTCTCATTTATTTCCTAGAGACAATCAAATTCTATTGTGATTCACACATCAGCCACTAGATTGTCAGTTCTTCGTTACTGGGGATACTGGCTACAGATTGACTGCTATATGCTAGGTCATGGGTGGGCAAAATACAGCCCGTGGGTCAGATCCAGGCCACCAGGCACTTTCATCCAGTCCGTGGTCACCAACCAATAAATTGTACCCTGCCCATCCCTTCCACCCACAATGGTGGGAGCAAGGCACCCACATATAACCCCAACCCAACATACCCCATTATGCCTTGCTCCAACCCTCATGGGTGGAAAGGCTGGGCCCAGCCAGCAGCAGCTTCTGGGCAGGGATGCTGCTGCCACTGCTGCAGCTGTCCTGGGGGGACCTACTCGGTTTCTCCAGTGTCCCGCTTACTCCAGGTAGCAGATAGGGAAGTTGTGGGGGTGGGGTGGAGCTGCAGCTGGGTGGGGGCAGGGAGCATGGGGCTGGGGCTGATAGCAGCACAGACCCTGCACCCAGGGGCATGGCATGAGTGCAGAGCTTGAGTGGGCAGGGTGTGGGTGTGAGGAAGGGACCCCCCTACTCCCCCACATGGCACACAGCCCCTACTACCAGCAGCAGGTGGGGGCACTCAGGGCGCTTGTGCACTGTGGAAGTGGTGGTGTCCGTTAGTGCATGGCTCCAGCCAGCATTGCATGTGGGGGTGAAGAGTGCAGCCTGTCTGGCCTACCTCTATTATAAGGGCTCCACACGGTGCACATGCCAGGACTCTGTGGGGAAGCAGGGAGTGGGGCTCCCCTCCACTTCTGGTGGAGTCTCAAGACTTGCACAGCAGGGGGTGGGGCAGGCAGCCAGCTCCATTGCAGGGCTTCTCCCCAGTGCAGCGCAAATACAGGAGCTGCATGTGTGCTGTGAAAAGACCCTGCAGGTCAGGCGGGCCAGGCAGGCTGTGCTCCGCACCCCATGCGCAGCACTGGCCAGAGCCATGTGGCACTGGACACCAGCACCTGCCCACTGCACAAGTATCCCAAGTGTCCCTGCCAGCTGGTGCTGTCAGCAGTGGGGGCTGCACGCCACGTGGGGGAGGTCCCCATATGCCTCGCCCTCCCTCACACCTCAAAAACCTCACACACCCACACCCTGCCCCTGTAGCCTCCCCACATATACACCCCCCAACACACAGCCACACCCCCTCACAAACCCTATACACACCCTACTATACCGCACCATACACACACATAGTCACACACAACTCCCACACCCCACCCTCTACCATACACCCCCCATACACCTCCTCCACCCCCAACCACACCCTACACACTATATACAAGAGTAAGGCTTTATTTTTGAGTTATTATGCAATCCTTCTATATACAGTATGAAAACACAAATCATGACAGATATTTTTTGTAATAATATTAAAATATGTAGTAATAGGTGTTTGACTTTTAGTGTACGATTTGATTTTTTTCTGGTTCCAAGATGGCAACCCTCCCCTACCAAAAGGAGCATTTCCTAGTGGCAAGGGGAGGGATGTCTGGTGGTAAAGCTCAGGGGTTAGGGGGCAAGACTTCCAGTTCCAATATGCCAACCAGGGGGGCAGGGCAAGTGTTAAGATGTTTACCCATGCAGCCGTCAACAGCTCACCAAAACTCATTAAGTGTCCTTCCAGCCAAAATAATTACCCACCCCTGTGCTAGGTGATGTTATCCAGCTAGGGAAGAGCTCAGATAATCCTGAGGTTTTAACTCAGTTTTACACTACTTTTACATACAAATGTTCCGACAGCAGGTGAATGTGAATTCAGAAACACATGAAGAATACAGTATGCCTTTCAGTTACACTCTTTCATGTTTTTGCTTCATAATCAATGGGCTTGAAATTTACTAGGGTGAATTAAAGTGGAAAGTAAAACTTCTAATGTAAACACTGAATTTGTTTTTTTACTGAAGTTGGTTTTAAAAGGTCAAAAACTCTCATACCTTTAATTTAATGTCTCCTATGAGCAGCCCAACTGATTTTAGTAAGACTACCTGCACAGAAAAAGGCAAGTGAAGGAATTGAAACTAAATTATGCAAAAATATTTTTCATTATGTAGATACATATGATTATTCAACAGGAAACAGAAACAAATCTATGACCATGTCCACACAAGTTCGCACATGCATTTTGCGGCACCTCAGAGGCTTTTGAGGTGCTGCAAAATGCACCACATACCTGTGGTTTGGTTCTCCATGCTGCATATTTGCAGTGCAGATCTAAATTTAGCTGGGAAATCCTGGTATATTAAAAAAAAAAAGCACACAGAAAAAAGATGGGGTGGCACATGTGGCAGCAGTGTATGCCACCAAAACTGGAGCCTGGCCAGCCACAGCCATGCTCCAGCTGCTGACCAGGCTCTGTGAACCCAGATTGCCGCTGATGGAGCCCTGTGGGCCCCCCAGAACCCCAAGTAAGGTGGCTGAGGCCAGCCCAGGTGCTGGCCTCAGCCTCCCTTATCCCACCTGGAGCATTTTTCCTTGTGCTAACCCCACACGCAGGGGTGTGTACCGGGGTAAAAGTGGCAGCACAGATTTGTGCCACTGCATTTTTCCCTGTGGCAACCACATGCCGCTGCTCATGGGGATGCAACTGGTGTAGTTTACAATTAACCAAGAGTAGGAACCACAAACGTTCACAGCCAGTTTTTGTTGATCAGTTATCAGATGAAGAATTATTAGCTGAAAAAAATGTGAACAAAATGTCAATGGCTTTGAAAATAATAAACATAAATAAAGATACATTTGAAATATACAAAAGTCATGGGAAGCAAATGTATGTTACCTACCTACCTGTCTTTTTGAACCTTTAAAGAGCTCCTACTTTCTGTCTCTAAAAGTTCTAGGGGAATCTTTGGAACACATTGTAAATCAGCCACCTGTGAATCTATTAATTTATAACTATATTTCACCGATTCCCTCTAATCGTATTTGTGTTTAGTAAAGAGTCATAGTGTTTAAAAAATTGGTTAGTAGTAACTAAACTACCAGGAAGATATATTAATAGTCTGAATATTATCTGCCAATAATAACTTCCTTTTACTCAGTAAGAGGTATAGTATTGAAAAGGCGAGAACATTTTTATTAACACATTACCTTTTTAAGTACTTACTTTCCTCAATAAGCTCCTTTACAAGTCTTATACCCTTGGTATTGCTTACTATATTTCTCTTCATTTCATTATAAGAAATTATAGTTTTCACTAAAAGAGTCAGGGAAAGAAAAAGATGACTGTAGCAAGAGATAAACACTGCAAGTAACTATTGTATGAATCAGTAACTTTGTGTTTATATCTTCATGGTAACTACAAAGGTGAAGAATGGAAAACCTTTGGTATTTATGCTGCTCAGTAAAAGACAGTAGGCTATAATGATGTAGGAGATTCACTATTTCTGGAAAGAATTAGTCATACAAACATTTCTCCCCTGCCTTCGCTTTCTGCTTTTGTATCTAATTACTGTGGATGTTTATTTAATGAAAAGCAGTAACAGTTTGCAATCTTCTTGATGACTCTTTGCCACCAAAGAAGCAGGGAAAGGCAGTATAATTTTCCTTTGAAAAAGGTCAAAACAGATAGTGACATATCAACATAGTTTGACAAGTAATCATGAAGGCTGTCTCTTCCTCATACACATTTATTATTAAGCTTGTTCAATCAGGATTGGAGCCAAGACTTGTTGAAGTCACTGAATCAGTGAGATTTGGATCAGGCCTCTAAAAAATAAGGTCAGTGATCATCAGAAGCATAGAGAACTTGTTCAGCTCCTGACTATTTGTATTACCCATTTATCATGGGCTCTGAAGCCCGCACGGCTAACTAATAGCTCCTAATGTATGGGGCTAATGGATGGATGACACAACAAAATACTTGGGACAACTAATGAAAAAGACCAGGATAGGAGTGTTGTGTGGGTCAAAGGGTCAAAATGTGAAAATAAGTGCACCTGAGGAGGACACCAAGCAGAGCCCCCCAGGCTGCACCCACCAGTCCCTTGTCCAGCTCCTGAGGTGGGGTTGGGGTGGTGAGGGGATAGAAAATCTTATCTGCCTGGGCTCTCTGTATATTGAAGGCAGTTGATACTGATGCCACTGCTGCTACTGTGTCAGTATCAGCCTGGCCGCAGCAGCAGCCGCCCTATAGTGTAGGCATCCTGGGAGATGTGCTTGGTGACCCTTCACTCTTTTCCCCCACCCCAGCCACCATGCCAGCTATGCTATTGGTGCAGGGCTCCTCTGCCATGGCAAAGACACCCAGGGGGGGAAGAGGGGGTTTCTGGTGCCCTTCCCTCTCTCCCTATTTATGCTACTGGTGATATCAGAATTTGTACACTCTCATTAAAAAGAGGTTTTTATTAGAGGGTTTAAAAGCCTGAATACTTCAGTGCCTACACTGACCAACAGATGAGTACAAGAAGAAATTTTTACTTATGCTGTACTCCTGAAAAAGCGGGGCATAATAGGGGTTAATCAGTGGTGTCAAACTGGGTGAGAGAGAGGCTCCGATCCTGGGCTTCCACTTAGTAACCAGAATTGTGGCTCCACAAAGAGTCTGTGCTATTTTAGCAGCAGCTCAATGCCACAGCTATAGTGGCAACAGCTAGCAAGGACTCCACATTGCCTCGGTAGTGGTAGAAGGGGAGGGCACACCACTGCACACCAGAAGCATCCAGGGACTTTGAGTCCCTGAGGCAGGTAAGACTGCCCCTCCCTCCATCCATCAAGCTGCTTTTTGGCACTTGACACATGCCTCCCCCAGCAGTGTTTTGCCAGAGCACAAAACTTGCAAGTTAAGCCTCTGGGGTTAATAACTTTCACTTAATTATCACGTATTGACTACTGCTTAGAACACAGCACTGAGTAGAATGTCAAATTTTTGGCTTTCTAATATCAAACCATGAAATGTGGGTTCAGTTATCGCTAGAAACAAAGGCACTGTAGCATCTTCTACTATATTAGATGTTTCTAAGAAAAATATTATATGTGCAATAATGAATCATAGTCAGCCCTAAAGTAATTGTGTAGGAACTGTCTTCATAGGATTGGCATAATTTGACAAGTCAAAAGTGTTTTTTTTTGTATGTGTAAAATTGCATTTCTAACTAGAAGATGATGCTGTAATTCCTGATTGCTGCAGTCCCAGGTTGGCTGCTGCAGGAGACTTGTGAAAGAAATGTGACAGTGAGAATGTGAAACACCCCAGTTCTCTTTACTGCTGAATTTGTACCTCTAAGTTCTCATCTGTCATTCTGCCTGTCCCAACTCTGGCCTCAGTCATGCTGAAAATTCTGTTTATGCCATCATCTTTGAAATGTCATGACATTCATGGATCAATAAAAGTGTTTAAGAGAAAAGAAAATGTCTGACATAGGTTTTGTAAATTCAAAAAGGAAAAAATCTAACTTTTTTAGAGGACACAAATAAAACGAATACATGAAAGACAAAAAAGTAAGTAAATTTAACAACATTGATTCCATCTGGCTTTCATAGGCCTATCTGGCTTCTATGGCTTATAGCCATAGGCTTATATGATTGTATATAAAAATCACATACACACAATTACTTTTGGAATCATGATGAAACATGGCATTGGAGGTTTGCAGATAGGCTTTTTTAGCATGCTGTACCAAGTAACTATTACAGAGAAATATTAATGTTTTTTACAATGAGAGTCAGAGCAGTAAATTGCTTGGTGAATACTATAAATGGAAAATGTAATTCAAACGTATAGATAGCGAGTTCATAATCACTGCTCTTGGAGGAAAGACTGAAAAGAAAGGATGTCTCCTGGTAGAAGAAAAGCTGCCACATGAAAGGGAGAAGAAAAGTGACTTGGAGAATTACTGCAGAAAAATCGTTAAAACCTGCAGTTTAATAGGCAGCAGCAATGTGGAGGGTAAGCAGAATGCGAGAGTTCTTAAAAGGCTACAAGATTGCAATACAAATCAAAATCTTTCCAGACTAACATGCTGGCTTGAGTATTTTTTCCCCTTTCTTTTTCTTTTTAATGTAGGTAATAAAAAATAACAACATATTTACTCCTGTAGGGTTGCTATGTACAGCTACCAAAATTAGACCAGATATGCAAGTTAAAAACCTGGGCTTTTTTTTCCATTAGAAAGAAACCCAGGCTATCATGGAAGTTAGCATGATTCTTATAGGGATTCATACAAAGGATCTCAGTAAATTCAATTTTTCAAATGACAGAAGAATAAAAACAGAATCTAAAAACTAGGATTAAACACACAGAAAACTTATCAATGCATGTTAAAAGAAAGCCTAAAAGATATTAGAAAACCACAAACAGCAACTTCAGAAAACAAAATGATGATCAAATAAAAGTATATAGAAACAATAGGAAACATTTTTGTTGCTATATGTATTAATAGATTTATTATTACTTGAAGTCAGATAAATTGTTACATAAATATATATAGATTATTTCTTTCATACTTTCCAAAATTAGACATTTTACATTACTGAAAAGTCCCAATGAGAACCAGGATCTACTGTGAGTTGACAATAACTGTAAATACCTATAAATTTATAGGTGAGCTACAGTAGAAGGTGATACTGAAAGATAGAACTAGAGACACAGCTTCTTGCTGGAGGTTTTCAAGTGTTTGACTAGGGATTTTTTGGGAATAGCACAATTTACATTTGTTCTGGGGATTGAACTAAGCTACTCTTAAAGGCCCTTCCAACTGATTCTTTGGGTACTTTGCATCCACTTACACCAGTCACATAACACAGAGGAAGTCAAGAGGGCAAGAGAATCTAGCCTATGCAATATAAAGTAAAATGTGAATAATTCCTGGTTAGCAAATTCATATTGTGCATCTTTTACATTCACTAGGCTTCTTGACTGAGTAGTTTGGAATATGGTGTTATAAATTAATATGCATATGGCTAAGCGCTAAAGAATATTATTTGGATTGTACAGTTAGAAACATAGCAGTTGTTTCACTAAAACATGTCAATGGTCCATCTAGTCCCACAGATCTTTTTTTCTGATAGTAGCTAATACAAGCTGCTTCAAAGAAAGTAGTAAAAAAAACCCTTTTCCTGGAAAATTTTGGAATAATCTGCATGTGGACAAAGTGCCTTTTTTTCTATTGTCTGTTTAAAAGTAGCTTATATCTTTAAGCATAAATGTATGAACTATTTTAAAACAGAAATATCACTTATTTAATGTAACTTTAAATGTTTGAAATATGTTTCCTTTTGCCAGTGACCTTGTTCTTATTCTATGAGAAAGAATAAATAGAAGTGTATCTATTCTGTGTACCTTTGTCATGTCACCTCTTATTCGTCTCTCCTTTATGCTAAACAACCTTAATTTATTTAAGCACTCTTCATATGAAGGCTTTTCATGCTTCTTACCATTTTTGCACCTGTTTCTGGACCTTTCAATTTCAGACATATCGTTTTATGGAGAGGATTATCAGCCATGATCAAAATTCAAGATGAAGATAAATTCCTGGTTTATATTTTCAGTAATGCACTCTACTCCATTCTCTATACACCCATACCATTTTCTTTTTTGAATAAAGTTCCACATTGATCAACAATCTCACTGGGGGCTATCTACAACAGCAACCCACATTTTTTTTCTGAGTTAGAGAGCTAATTTAGAAACCAGCGATCTATAGGAGTATACCTTTCTGTCTTCCAAAAACTCCTAACTTCTCTATTCTACTGAGACCTTTCATTAAGGCCATTAAAGTCCAGCTCCTGGTCCAGCCTAAGTTTTTTTTTGCACCTTTGACTGTTCTCTGACACCTATACTTTTCTCTGACTCTGACACTGAGATTCACTCCTTCATTCTCACAATTTTTTGTTTCTGTACATACCAACTTCTATATATATTATTACTATTAAATACTCAACATTTAACAAGATTTACTGCAACAGGGTGTGATCCTAAGGACAGCTAGTAGTCACTTGTAAATGTTGACTTTGTAATGATGAACACCTGTTTCTCCGGACTCTCCTGTTAACCTTGGTTGCCTTCTTTCTTCCTCTCTCCCCACCCTTCTCCTCTGCTCATTCCCTATCTGTCCCCCTGTGTTGATTCCTTAGCCCTTCTCCTTCTTCACTGCCTGGATGACATCATTCACTCTCATGATTAAATTGGCATGATGCATTAATGACTTTTAGCGCTAACCTTTCTCTTCAGTCCATCATCTGAAACCTAGGATAAAAATAATATCTGGATACTAATTCATCTACACAAATTAGACTTAATAAAAAATGTTGTCCTTTCCCTCATCTGATTCCTTCTACCTCCCTTCTCTGTCACCATTAGTACTGTGTCATCATTTCATTTACTCACTCCCAACACTGGTGTTTGTTTGAAAACTTTATCTACTGTAGTTTGCATCCTTGGCATTATTACATCTGGGCTTTCTTTAACTTTTCCAAAATCCATCACTTGTTTTCATTACTGTTAAAATCCTATTCCATTCCTAAGCTGTCTCTGGCCTCAGCTACTGCAACCTATTCCTTTGTGACATCTTTAACTCTCACAATGCACCCCTCTTCCATTCAGTATGTTTCAGCTAAAATTACCTTCCATATTCACAAGTGCAATGGTCTCATCCTTCTGTTTCAAGCTTTGCATGATTTCTGATTTCTTTCTCTACCAAATTCAACTACTCATTTCATCTTCAAGGTTCTGCTCCTTCTTATTTGCCAGCCTTTGTTTTTATTTTTCCATCCCTATGCTTTACCCTTTGTCTAACAGTGGGCTTCTTTCTCATTCTTGCAACACTGAACTGACTGTCTTAGCCTCCCCCCAGTGTCTCTAATCAGAACTATCCACAGGAGAGGGACAACTCGAAATGCTGGCCTAGGAATTTCAGGGGGGGAGCGGGACTGGCTGAGGCATTTTAAATGGGTCATGAATGACTTTTTTACATATAACTAATTAATTACATCTTTTTTTGTTGAAGCAATAGTATTCTTAACTGCTGCTGAAAGTACAGAAACATAACTAAAAGGCCAGGCCCCCCATGAGTCTAAATTTGGTAACGTTTGCATTTGTGAACTGTGTATTTCCTTTTCCATTAAAGGTCTCATTTATCTATATTAGGTCTGCTTGAAATCCCTCAGAATCTTTTCAGTCTTGACTAATCTAAGTATTATGAGTAATCTACAAATTTGGACTAAGATCATTAAATGTACAAAACACTACTGGTTCTAGTACAAAATGTGGGAAGACCACATACTTAATTTATAACATGCCAAAATTGTTCATAGTTTTTGACTTTTGGCAATTAGATATGGCATAATGCTTAGACATGCTGTATCTACCTGCTTCTTCATGTAGTCCCTGTGATAGATTTGTCAAAGGTTTTTTGAAAGTTTGTGATCTACACAGTTTCCCTGTATTACTTTTCTGAAAGTAGAGAAACATAACTAAAAGGAAGCCATGATACTAAACTCAGTAACTGCAAAAAGGTATGTAGCTGTCAGGCAAGGAGGACAACTTGTCCTAGGCCCTGAAAATGTCTATGGGCAGCATGATTAGTAATATTTTCCCAGTGCCATTCAACATGTAATTTCATTTTTTCTATTCTCAGATAATTTTTCTGTACTAACTTCTCATAAGTCACTGGCACCTGACTTCCATAATACTGTTTCTGGCCCTCTGAGAGTTTTTACTCCAAGTCATAATACAGTAATAAAAATAAAGTATTAATTTCAAACTAAAACTAAGCAGTTGAGCTGTTGTACACACATAATTTATTGTCCCAGGGGAGCCGGGGCGACAGAGGAACCCCGGGTCGACAGAGAGCCCCACTTACCTCCTGTAGAGCTGGATGAGCTGGAGGAGGGGTGCACGGCAAAACCATCAGTGCGGGTGATCAGCCGCGCATATATATGGCTGCGGCCGAGCAGTGGGGGCAGAGGACACTGTCCGGAAGAGATAAAAAGCGGCCCCGACGAGGAGGTGGGGCGACTGATGCAAGAAGGCTGGAGGAGCAAGTTGTCATGCAGAGGGAATCAGCCACCACACCCGGCAGCGGGGAAAACTGCTCTCGGAGCTTCAGGAGGCTCCAAGAGAGCCGGCTGTGTAACTGGCAGGAGAGCCGGTGTGAAAACCAGCTGCATAGCCAGCAGCAGAGCTGGCAAGGAGACCGGTGGCAACACCAACGCCGGAGCCGGCTGGGAACCTGCCTGTAGCACCAGCAGCTGGACTGGCTGGGGAGCCTGCAGCACAGTCAACCACAGAGGCGGCGAGGAGGACAGGTGCAACGCCATCAAGGAAAGCAGCAGCTGCACCCGCAGCAGGGTCAGTGGCAGCACCTGCAGAGGGGCAGGAAAAGAGGTAACAGCGGGGCAGGGCCAACGGGGCCCCGTCGGACGGTGATAGAGTACGGGCAGAGACCCAAAGCAGGGCCGGACAGTGGACCCTCGTAGCCCCAGTGGCCTTAAGAGGAGAAGGGGATCTGACACCCCAGCGGGTGAGCTACCCGGGCGGTGGGGCCCAAGCCCAGAGAAAACTGCGTGGCCCAGGGGCCAGAGGCACCCTTGTGGTTCTCCCGGTCCAATTGTTTAGGAATTCTGGTTAAGCTTGGTGGTGGGTAGGCACACACCGGCACTGGGTGGTTAGAGTAGTATATTAAAGAGCCATTGTGGAAGTGCCGGGCTGATGGTCCTAGCAGGCCAGACACCGTGCTGGAAGACCTAGACGCATGGTGGACAAGCTGTGGGCAGGAGAGGGGAGAAGCCAAAGACACCAAAGAGGCCTGAAGAGTGAGAGCCTAAGGTGGCGAGTGGCCGGGGTGTAGGGGAGGTTGGAGCCCCGAGAGTGCCCGCTGGGAGACGTGACAGCCCTGGAAGCTGCCCCAAGGGGGAACCCCCCACTGAGGCACCATCCCAAGTCGTGGCAGGTGAGTTAAGGGGACCCCCCCCCCGACATCAGCAGGGGAAGCCTGTGGGGTCCACCTGCAAGCCCAGGACAGACACAATCTCTAGTCCGGGCGAAGGCTGCACGGGAGTGCCTCCTGGAACAAAGGCGGGTACATTTATCTAATGAGCTTTTATGGTTATTCTTATCCCCCTCAAAACTACATTGCCCAGCATCATTTGATGTCTTATGTCTAATTTAGCTGGCAAGTTCTTTGGGGCAGGAAGTACTATGCCCATTTGTAACACTGAAGAAATAAATAAAAGTTATTCATGAAACATCACTTTTCAGGCATGGATTCTCAAGAAGCAATATATTTTAACGTTACCCAGCAGTAATATCAAATGAATATTTTTGGCTTGCACCCAAACACACAACACATCCTCCTACATCAACTGAAAGCCAAGGTCATCATCATTCAAACTCTGATTCTATGTTACAGTGCCAAGGGTAACAACCCAACTGGTACAGGCTGGTGAAGGGAGCAGGGGAACAAATATGGCTGTACATCAACCTTGCTGATGGCTGCTTGGAAGGCCAAAATGCAATCCAGCATAATTTAAAGTAGATCTAGGCTTTTCTAATTTACAGCAGCATATCTCAGGTATCAGGACAGATTCCTGTAAAGCTGTGCACAATAGACCTCCTTCCACCAGCATGCCCCCTATGCTCGGGGCTGAGTGAGCATACACATCGTGCTTATGAGGAATATATTCATATCAGTCTGTTATAAAATATTAATGGGTAGAGCAGTGGACATAATCTTATTCCTCATGTTTTTTGTAATATGGACTTGGCCTCCTCCATATCATACCCTAAAGATTTAGGGTCAGATTATAAAATGTACACATTACTCTTAAGAAAGAAATAGTGAACAGTTATGTGACCCAACTAGAATAGAATGCTGTAGAATGTCAGTTTAGCACCACTGCCACCTCACATCAGATCTGTCTTCCTCTCTCTGCACTAGCTTTCCACAGAACATCAAGTCAAGTTGAATATCACACTCCTTATCTCCAAGAAGCTCAGTGGCTTGGTAGTAGGATTTTTAAAAGGTCATATAAGACTCTGGGATATAGCAATCCTCTGGCACAATGGACTTTTTTCTATCAACAGATAGAGAACATCTTTGCAAGAGATAGAGCTTCCTTGGGGATCATGATTCAAGATTGTGGAAAAAATGCCAATATGAACGGAAGATCATCACAAGCCTCACCATCTTCTGCTCCAAAGGCAAGGGGCTTTGTTCTGTATTTGCTTTCTGCCATGGAAGCATATAATACAGTATACAGTTTAAGGATGAAAACAGCTACCAAATCAAAACATTTTACTACAAACTCCCCCTCCCCAAAATGGGCATAAAGGGAGAGAATGAACAATGAGTGACAGAAATTAGTATCCTCACTTACTAATGACTGCATACCTATCCACTACCATGGGGATCCCAAGAACAGCCTCAGGAAGCAAAATACAAAATTGATGGAATTTTCCAAATTGTGGACTTGGTTCTCATGGAGGAGTTTACAGGCAACCCCCACTTAATGCTCTTCATTGGTTCCTGAAAAACCGAGCATTAAGTGAAACGAGAGTTAAGTGAAACTGGAAGTATCTGATGACCCAAGATGGCTATTGCAATTGTTTTAATGCCCCAAGCTGGCAACTGCAAATGTTATAATGAAACTCGCTGAGCACTAAGTGAATTCAGGTATCAATTTCAAATGAGCATTATAGTGAAATAGCGCTAAGTGAAACAGCATTAAGTTGGGGTTGCCTGTAATTATTGGGATATTGGCTAGGAGGGAAACATTGCTGTTCATAACCAGTCCAGAAAATTTCTGAAGCTGGGTATAACTTTCTGATACAAATAGGAAGGAATTGGTTGAGAATGTGAAAGTAGAATATAACTTGTGTGACAATGACTACAAAAAGATAGAGTTCAAGATCTTTAGGGGATCCTTGTAGGCAGAATCCCCTGGGCTGCAAAACAGAGGGGTAAAGGAAAGCAGGACAACTGGCTGCACTTTAAGAAAGCCCTCTTATGGATAGTTTTGGGGGATGCCACAGTGCAGTTGCAACCCTTACACTTCGATTAATGGTCCACCCAAAGTTTAAAACCATCTGCCTGGCAGTGACAGCAACATTTCTATTCAGGCAGCAGTAAGGGAGTCAATTAACTTCATGGCTTATTATAATCTACCCAATACCTTCCAATCTCTTCATTCCACAGATGTTAATGACCCTTTCTCCTTTTTAATGGTCTTGGTATTCCACTAATCAAGCTACCCTTTCTTTATCAATTCTGCTGTCTGCTAGTTGCTTCTGGTACTGTAGCTCCTATTTTATAGCCCTGCAGACTGTTTTAACTCTAGGCAAAAATATTAACTCAGGTGTGAAAATATTTTCTCAGGTGAACATTAAGTCATCTGTGGAAATAATTATCAGTGAAATGTTAGATGCACTATCAAGATGCTTAAGAAAGTTAGACTGTGTTTTATGAATCTGGAAGAGATGCATATTTAATGAGACTGCATTTTTTATTATTTTTCCCTAGTTTGTTGTGCTTTTATATGTGATGTACAATATAGCAAATAACTGCACATTTCAATAAAAATATATTTGTTTTTGCTTTGATCTTAAACTAAATAATACAGTCCTAGGCTCCTAGCATATTAGTAAAGATCTTACGTTCTTTTTAAATGGAGAAAAATGTGTGTTGAGTTTATGTGATGATGATGCACCAGGCCTTCTACACCCTTCTTTTCAAAATCCTAAATCCACCCACATGCCCTCTTAAGAACATGGGAGCAAGCTATCCTGATGCTATAGAAAAATGGGAAGTGTAACAGAAGACTGGCTTGGCTAGACATCAATCCATTCAATGAGTTGAAACTCAAAAAGGAATCCTATAAAAAGTGGTCCGAGTACTAGAGAGGAATGTAAGATTATGGGCATGCATGGGAATGCATGGGCATGCAGGGAAAAACTTAGGAAGGCCAAGGCACCATTTGAGATGCAGCTGGCAAGGGACATAAAAGGCCATAAAAAGGGATTCTACAAGTAAGTCAAAACTGGGAGGAAGACTAGAGAAGCCAAAGGTCCCTTATGGAATGTGGAAGGCAATTTATTTACAAACGGGACAAAAACGATTGAAGTATTTAATGCATCTGTACTTCAGTTTTCACGAATGGCAGCAGCTATCAGATGTTGAGTGCAGCTGGAATCAAGGATAGGGGAGGAGACAAAGAACTTAAAGTAATGGCAGAACAGTCAGCAGGGCCAGATGGAATACACCATAAGGCACTGAAGGAATTAGTGGAGTTCATTTCAGAACCTTTAGCTGTCCTGTTTGAGGACCTGTGGAGGTCTGGTGAGGTCCCAGATGACTTGAAAATGGTCAAATATAGTGCCCATCTTAAGAAAGAAGGAAGAAGAAAGATCAGGGGAACTACAGACCTACAGACCATTCAGTCTGACCTCCATATCTGGGAAGATCATAGAGTAGCCCCCCAAGGAACCCAATATAAAGCACCAGGAGGAAAACACGGTTATCAGGAACTTCCAACATGGATTAACCAAGACCAAGTCATACCTGACCAACCTGATTTCCTTCGAAGATAAGGTGACAGGCTCTGTGTATAGGGAGAGCAGTGGATGTGGTACCTTAACTTCAGCAAGGTCTCCCTCAATATTCTCTTTAACAAACTAAAGAAATGCACACTAGATGGATGTACTATAAGGTAGATACATAACTGATTGGATCATTATGCTCAAAAAGAAGTCACCAATAGCTCAATGTCTAGTTGGGAGGAGGTACTATGTGGAATTCCCCAAGAATCTATCCTGGGTTGGTATCATTTAATATCTTCATTAATAATTTAGATGATGGGAATCAGGTGCATGCTTAGCAAATGTGTGGTTGACTCTAAGTTGGGTGGAGTTGAAGATACTCCAGAGAATATGGTTACAGTCCAGATTGACTTGAATACACTGGAGAAACAGTCTACAATAAATCAGATGAGATTTGACAAGGATAAGTTAAAAGTCCTTCTGTCTACTTGGGACAGAATAATTGCATGTACAAGCAGAGCCTGGACAATGATTGTCTAGGCTACAGTACTTTGGAGAATTACTGGGGTTACAGTAGACCATGAGCCAACAGTGTGCTCTTGCTGCAGAAAGAAACCAACTGCATACTGGCTTGTATTAGTGTCACTTGCAAATCAGGGGAAATGATTCTTCTGTGCTGAGGAGGCCTTACATAGAAAACCATGTCCAGTTATGGTGACCCCTTTTCACTCCTCCTTCCCTATGATCCTAAAAACAGCTTCAGGAAGCATAGTACCTCTAGGGTTTCCCAGGACACGTGCTGCCATTTTAAAGGACACTGTGCCAATGTGGACAGCAGGACTGTGGCTTGGTTACTTCCCTTCCACTTACACTAATAGGGTCAGTTTTTGCCCTGGGAGAACATAGGAGAGGCAGTCTTTGTGCTCTCTCAGTGCTAGGACTGCATTTTGCACTTCCTCAATGTATCTACACAAAGGCCAGGGACAACAAAACCTGTAAAGCAGACCTCATTACAGCATTGCAAAGACTTAGATGTGTTTTCCCTTAAAGTGCTGTTTTCTGACATCCTCAATCTTTTAGGAACTCTGTCATTCCTTTTTCCTCAAAGTGCTGCAGTGATCTTAGTAGTGTTTCATTTCAACTGTTCTTTTGGACACAGTGCTTGCTCACAAAGCTTTATATTTTTCCCTTTGGCTTGGAGGCTTATATTCTAATGCTTTTTTTCCAACCTCATGCTTCACAGCAAACCTGGAGGATGTATTCAGACTTGCTACACAGAAAAAATCTATCAAGCAAGTGGCTGAAAACCCAGGAGAGGGGTTTGCCTGATCTAGCCAGTGGAATGAACTGTTTGCTATCACTCTTGGAAATATACTAATTAAGCTTCAGTTATGCTAAACTGCAAAATCTCTTTTGTATAAAGCCTGCATTTATTGACTGTAAAAGAAATTAAATAGGTGGCCCTATCTAAAACATTGCCATGGATGTGTTAACAGCTAAGAATATGTCAATCCTCTCCTCCTGAAAAGTGCCAGTGGCATAAAAGCAGTAGGATCCAGTTCACATATGTTTTGCTTTGCAGTGTGTCAAATTACTGTCATGACACAAAATAACATTCACTGAGAATATTTTCTGCAGTGCTGTAGGTTTCTGCCATATAGTTTTGATTCACCTGCAAATTGGCTTATCAATTTCAGTTAGAGAAATAGCAGAGGACATATTAGGTAGTCATACACACATTTCAAAGTGTTTTCAGAGGCATTCAAATGCAATAAATATGATGATAATGTGTTCTGCATTTTATTTTCATTTTTGGCAACTGTCTTCTAGTAGCTTTACCTATAAGCCTATGCAGCAGCCAAAAATACAAGTGGGTATAAATATAACTGTATACATGTGGCACTGTTTCATTCTTAAGAGGCGTATCTTTGCAATAAATGTTTGATTTGACACTGGAGAAAATAATGCACCAAAGAGTTTTTTGGGGCTTCTTGGGAGCATTTTGTTGTTTTTGAGACCTCATAAAGGATGGAAAAATCATGGACGTGTCATTGTTGTTACTGATTCACAGCAGGCTGTACAGTATGGTTTTAAGAAATACTTGCTAACTTAAGGTAATGGAATATGAAAATTCTCTGCGTCCAGATCATCTCAGGATAGGTTAGGGGTAGGAAGATTACCTAGAAGCAGTTGAGGATTTTAGTAAACATTACGAAAGTGAGTTAAGTGTGGGTGGTGATAGGTTCTGGGCAGACAGCCCGGCAGACTGAAGTCCTCTATTTAACTACAGAACAGATTTAGTATGGACAGTAGGAGTTTCAACTTCCTCACATCATACCACTGATATGTCTCAGCCTCAGCAGGGAAGGACCACCTTCAGAGAAAAGTACAGAACCTATTTAAGCCTTTAGCTCTCTTTGTATTAGGGAAGCCAGTTAGTAACTGATGCAGTAGTTTTGGGTTTTTTTTGTACTGTGGCCTGGATTGAAACAAGCATTTATTTCTAATACAGGCCATGAAACAGCATTAAAATCATAATGACTTTTCCTTAGTATTGTCTTATTCCAGATTTGAACCTTTGTTTTAGATGGAGAAAAGTTCTATTTTGTTTTCCTCTCTCAAGTAATTTTTAAAATACAATAGTTACCTAGGAGACCTGGAAATTTAGCTACCATTTGGTATAGTAATAATCTTAACCATCATAGTGCAGCTCAAAATTGAGCTGTTGTGTAATGCTTCATTCTTACATGTTGGTGATCCAAATTCTATTTAATTTCAGAATTTTTTTCTGTAAAAAGGCCCATGTCATTACTATTGACTAAAAAATATACTCCAGGCCCCCTCAGCACATGCAGTTAAAGGCTTGATTGGATGTAATGTGTGATCCACACAATCATTCCTTGTGCAATGCTACATATGTATGACAAGAAGCGCAATTTTGGGATTGTGCATTAGATCCTATTTTACCTTATTGTTGGTCTATGAGGAGCCTGATTCTGGGCTCCCCCTGAAATGGCAAAAACAGGCTCTGATGGCTAGGAGCTCCCTTTGCTGAGTGGACTCATAGCCATGGGGGCCATGCACAGCTGGGAATAACAGTCCCTGCAACTGATGTGAGGCATAGCCAGGACTGGGAGCCCAATCATTTGCGGACCTCTCAGCCTTGATTCATGAGACTCAGCTGGGACCGGGAGCCATGCCAGATGTGGAACTCTGTCCTGGCTGGGCTTGTGGCACAGCCAGGACTGAGAGCCCCATGTGGGCCTGGGGATTTTATGCATCCCCAAGCCTTGGGGATCATGGAAGCCATGATCCCCAGGGCTTGGGAGTTTCAGGCTGGGCATGGTGCACCTCTTCAGCTGGAAGTCCTGTCAGCTGAAAGGGCTCCCAGCTGCCGGGGAGAGACCCTGCTACACGTGCAAATTAAAGATTGATAGCAGCCAGCTATAAAGTTAGTACACATTTTTGAGGTCTAACTTTATATCTGGTTGGAGCCTTTTATTGTGAGATAGCTACTTTGTACAGCTGTGCGAAGCTTTGGCTGGTGATTCAATTCGGAGGAGATTCAGCCCAATTTGGTGGGATCAAATCAGGGGACCAATTAAAAGGTCCAAATTGATTCAAAGTACTCTGAATCTTCAGAAAAGATTCAGAGAGCTTTGATGATTCAAACAGTCCCTGGTGGTTGCAGCAGGGAGATGCAGCTGGCCTCAGAGCTGGTAAGTAGGGGGTGGGGGAGAAGGGGCTGGAGGAGGGGGGAGGGGACCATGAGGGGACCCCTGCCAGGTCCCATCCCCTGCTTCCTCCCCCAGTGCCCCCAACCCCTGCCCACTCCCCCAGCTCCCCCCCCCCATTGGCTGCCCCACATGGCCCAGCTCCCTGGTGCTTTAAAAAAAAGCCCCACTCACTGGGTGCTGCCAGGCAGGGGGGGCAATCTCCACTGCCCCCCACTGCTTCATGCTGCATGGGGAGCTCTGTCACAAGCCCCCTGACCCCACCCCACTCCCCCAGCTCCTCCATGGGTGCCCCACCCAGGCCAGCTCTGGCCCTTTAAGAAAAAAACACCTGAGAAAGCCCGTGGGACTCACTGCTCTTGCAGTGGCCTCAGGGCTTCGGGGGGCTTGTGCAGAGCCCCCAGCATGCTGCGGGGCAGCAGGGGGCAGTGGGGATTGCCCCCGACCAGGTGGAAATGGTGAGTCCCAGGGCTTTTTTTTTCCTTAAAGGACCAGAGCTGGGGCAGGCAAAGCAACCATGGTGGGGGATGGAACAGTTGGGGGGAGGGTTGTGGTGCTCATGCAGAGCCCCCCACACAGAGTGGGGTATCAGGGATCCCCCCCACACCCAGCAGTGAGTCGTGGCTTTTTTTTTTTCCAAGTGATGGGAGCTGGATTGGGCGGGGCAGCCATGGGGGAGCCATGGGGGATGGGCCTGGGTGATTCGGAGATTCGGCAGCAGCTGAATTGCCAAATAAGATTCAGCCAAATCAATTCAGGACAGTGATTCGAATCACCGAATCAAATCACTGTTCCCCGAATTGGCCGAATCCAAATCTGAAGTGAATACTAGCTGCTTCGTACAGGCCTACTACTTTGCATGTGTAGCTTGGCTTACGGTAATTGCACAATGAGGTAATTAATTGCACAATACTTGTAATGTGTAGAGGGTGGCCCAGTGACATTTAAAGTGGAGAGAGCTGTTTGGTGGGATTAAAAAAAAAACCCTGAAAGACTGAGATCTCTGAATTCTGATAGTCACAAAAAATGGTGGTTTATTGAACTTTTTTTTAAAGCACAAGTTGGAGCAGATACAAATCAATGATTCAACTCCCACCAAAACAACTTAGAGAAAAGATTTAACAAATAATTACCATATCCCCAATTTTCACATGTAAACCGTTTGCTTGGTAGAGATAGTCTACAGAGAGTGTCATTAAAATCAATGAAGACATGAAAATTGGAAAATAAATTAGGGCAATAAGGAAGAAAAAAAAATAAATTATATATTTTTATATATGAGGCATTTATTATACTAGATCTGGATTCCATTATAGACAAAATCTCTATGGACCGTTTATCCACTTCACAAACCATATTATTTGCCACAAACGTCAGACTTTACTCAGGACATGGTCAAATCTGAAATAGTTTGGCTATTAGAGGTCAGAAATATATTACACTGGCAGAATAGTATTGGAAAATTGGCACTCTGAGCTTGCATCCTTTAAGGCTAGCTGTCTATGGATGTGTATTGGAAGAATTCCCATTGAGTTTAATGGAGTTGATCATCCACATTTGATGGACAATATGCTCATCATGCCTGGCTTAGTCTCTTAGAAATCGTTCACTTTTAGGAGCATTAACCACCAATGGAAAAAGAGAAAACTCATCTTGAGGAGACCATCTTCCACTAGAAATCTCTAGCAGGAGCCTAAATGTGGGGAGGAAGGGGGCAGGTTATGGGACACTAGGCCCAAGCATCATCGTGGTGGTGGAAGGGTGCAAAAACAGTAGCCCCAATTCTGCTGGTAGTCTAGCCACTACCAGCAGTTCATCTACAGTGGCTGTCCTGTTACCTATTGCTTCCCAGGATACAAAGCTGCCCTGTTACGTCTCTAGGTCCTCAGACAATCATAATTCTACAATCAAATACCTGAGGACAGAATATGACTAGTAACCTTTTGAGTTCATTTTATCCCCTTATCACCGATTTCAAAACATCTCTCTGTGTGGTGTTAATTTAACAGTCCATAGAAACCAAGTGATGCAGCAGAAATACAATGGAGTAAGGACAGGTGTAATAAAAAAAAGAATACCTTTTCTAGAACTCCCAAACTGAGGGAAATGCAGAAATTAAACTTTCCTATACAGCCATTTTAGGATTAAAAAGAAACTGTTCTGTTTATATCTTACCATTATTAAAACTGTTTAAAAACACAACACAAGAGGACAGTCAAATTATTTAGTTTTAGAAGTAGCACAATGGAATTTCAAATGTTGGCAGTGAAGCAACTAAATTAAAAAATAAGAAAACCCTTTGCTGCTCACTAGAAATGCATGGGTTAACTGCAACATATTTAAAAAGTCAGGGCTTGAACTAAAGGTGAATTCATCCCTGCAGAGAATCTGTGCATCACTAAAGTCTAACCAACTGTGCTTTGGCAGCTTAAATAATATCTATCAATACACAAGCATTCTGCTGCCCCTCCAGTAATTTTTTGAGGTCTTGGTCCTGCAAATAATTAAGCACATACTTAACTTTGTGCACCTTTGCATTTTGATTGAAATCAGGAGGACTGTACATTGTTCTATAACCTACCAATCTGGGAAATTACCGTTAGTCACACTCTGACACTCTTAAACAGGTTTATTTTCAAACATTAACAAACTACAGTCCAATTAAGAACCAAAAAATTCCACTGGCCTTCCTAACCCTTGAGGCAAAGCAGATGGGACACTCCAGGTGTGTCTACACAAGATGCTAACTGCTCAGTAGCCTAATAACACTGCACAGTAGCATGCAAGGCAAAACCCATTCTATTACGGTACTGCACAGTAGTATTAGGCTATTGTGCAGTTAGTATCACTAAAAAGCTGTGCACCAGAACTGTTGTGCAGAAGCACCAATTTCTGTGCATTGATTTAGTACTTGGTTAGCCAAGTACTAAACTTAATGCACAGTAACTATGGCGCATTAATGAATATGTAGCTGCACCCCCATGCCCGCTTCCTCTCTGTGACTCCTTCTTCCTCTGAAAAGCTCTCTTAAGATAAGTACAGACAGTCAAAAAGCCTGAGTGATTCAGCCTTTGCAGGTTAGTTTAAACCACACAGATTAAACTGAAACAGAAGTGAACAGACATTTACCTTTGATTTACATGCCTGCAGTGGCTCAGGCCAGAAGCAGGGGGTGCTAGAGTATAGCTCTCTGGTTGTGTGTTTACTTCCTCTTCCTGCTGCCCCTGAGATCTTTGGGATTTGCAGTTCAGAATTACAGCAGCAGGTCTCTGCAAGATTGCTCATCACTTCCTCTTTCTGCTTCCCAGTGCCTCTGGGGTTTGTAATCTACAGTTGCAGCCAGGAGTAAGTTTAAGCAGGGGAAGGGGTGTTTAACCCCCTTCCAGGCCCCAGACTCCAGCTGGGGCTTGCCGGGGTGAGGAGCAGTCCCTCTTCTGTGGACTAGGCTGGGTTGCATCCCCAGCTGGCCTTGTCCCTCCCTGGCACCCTCTTTGCTACCCAGCTGGAGCAGCGAGGGCTGGTTGACAAGGAGTGGAGCCAGCCCTGCTCTCTGGAGTATAGAGTACATCCCAGTCCAGGGCTGCAAAATGGGGGACTGTGTTTGAATTTGAACCAGGAAGGCGTCTGGGACAGAAGTATCATAAACTTGTTTGAGCCAAATCAGTTAAATCTGATACTATAATCAACCAGGTTTATCTTAAACCAGTTTCAGCCATTTTGGCTAGGCACAGAAGTTACACATAAAATGGTTTAAATGATCAGAAACTGGTTTAAACCTGTAAAACAACTTAAGTTCAGTACACATAAACCAGTTTCAAAATAGCTGAAACTCTTTTAAGATAAACCTGGTTGAATGTAGTATCAGACTTAACTGATTTGTGTCAAACCAGTTTATGGAACTTCTGTTCCAGACCCCTACCTGGTTCAAATTAAATCACAGTCTCCCAGCATGCTTAGCAGCCCTGGGCTGAGCTGTGTTGTTTGCTCCGGAGAGCAGGGCTATCCCTGCACCTCTGCTCCCTAGCTGCAGTAGTGAGGGCTGGCTGACAAGGTGGGGACTGTAGTGGAGCACTAAGGTGCCCGCTCCTAGAAGAGTAGAAACTGCCTGGGGAGAGAGCCCAAAGAGAAAGACAGAAGCCCAGGTGCAGGTTACCAGGAAAACAAGCCAGAGGGCAAATTAGCCTGCACCTGCACATGGTCAGCTGACCAGAAGGGGCAGGGTCCTGGTCCCATATAAACCCCAGGCTGGAACTAGGGAGGGCAGTTTCTTGCTAACAGCCAGAGGGGAAGGAGCCTCCAGGGAGGAAGTGCCCAGTGACACACTAACTGCCTGATATGCTGCACCTAGGGCTAATGGGGTTCCATGAGCTCCGCAGGTACCCGTACCTATTAGATACTTAGTGCTGGGGATGAAGTTTGATGCTTTTAAAGGGGCAAAGCACACCCTGGTGTTTTGTATTATGTTATAGCCCAGGGGCTTATGCTTGCTTCCTGTTTATAACACTGTGTCCCAGGCAAGCTGGGGTTGCAGGAGGGCCCCAGGCCAAAAGAGCCCCACTTACCTCTTGCAGAGCCCGAAGAGCCGGAGGAGATGCGCACGGCGAAACTGCCATTGAGGGTGATTAGCCGCGCATATATTCACCTGCGGCTGAGCAGCGTGGGCAAGAGATGCTGCCCGGCAGAGATAAGAAGTGGCTCTGACAATGCTGTGGGGCGGCTGATGAGTGGAGGCTGGAGGGGAGAGCCCTCACACGGAGGGGATCAGCTGCCGCACCTGGCAGCGTGGAAAGTCGGGGGAAGAGCCAGGAGAGGCTCCGACGGAGTCGGCAGCGACGCTGACAGCAGAGCCAGCAGGGAAGCCGGCTGTAATGCCAACAGCAGAGCCGGCAGGGAAGCTGGCAGTAACACTGGCAGCAGAGCCAGCTGGAAAGCCGGCAGCAACGTCAGCCGCAGAGGTGGCAGTGAAGCTGGGAGCGACGCCGACAGAGGGTCTAGCAGCTGCACCTGCAGCAGGACTGGCGGCAGCACCTACAGAAAACCGGAGGCAGGAGCACAGAGAGCAGCGTTGGGGCAAGCCGATGCTGAGATCTAGGAGTGAGCGTGCACGGAAGCCTCGGAGAAGAAGTAACTAAGGGGTGTGTCCAATGGGGCCTCGTCGGGCAGCACCGGAGGGTGGCCAAAGACCCGAAGTGGGGTTGGACAGTGGACCTTTGGGGCGCACAGTGGCCTTAGGAGGAGGCGGGGACTCAACATCCTAGTGGGGTGAGCTGCCGGGGCTGTGGAACTCAGGCCCGGGGAATCCACGCGGCCCATAGGCCTTTGGGCCCATAGGCTTTTGGGCCTCCTGGCCCCGTAGCTTAGGGGCCTTAGTTGTCACAGTGGTGGGATAGGCACGTCACGTCACAGGGTGATTAGTATAGTGTGGTCAGGAGTCTAATTGGAGGGACCAGGTCCAAGGACCTCGTGGACCATACACCTGGCCCGAAGACTCAGGCACACAGCTGGCAAGCCGTGGGCAGAGGTTGGGGAAAAGCTGAGAACGCCGAAGGGGCCCGAAGATCGGCAACCCAAGGTGGCGAGTGGCCAGGGTGCAGGGGAGGTCGGAGCCCCGTGAGTGCCCGCCGGGAGGCGTGACGACCCTTCAGGCTCCCCCAAAGGGGAACCCCTCCATTGAAGCAACATTCCAAGTTGTGGCAGGTGAGTTAAGGGGACCCCCTAACATCAGCAGGGGCAGCCTGTGGGGTCCACCCACAAGCCCAGGACAGACGTGAGCCATAGTCCGGGCTAAGGACACACTGGAGTGCTTAATCAAACGGAGGCGGGCACAACTTGGTGCATTGGCCGGAAACATGGAAAACCCGGACATGGCGGCCTATGCCAATGTACAGCCCATGCCTATGACCACGGCAGATATTCTCGGGCAGAACTTGCAAGCTCTTACCCAGATCCTGGACTCACAACAACAGATGCTAGATTGCCAGCAAGACTGGCTCCGACATAGGCTGGTGTCTTTCAAGATGCCCAAGATGACGAGGGACAATGATCCGGAGGCCTACATCAAGGCCTTTGAGCACCACGCCCTTATGACCGGTCTCAACCAGGAGTATTGGGCCAGCCAGTTGGGTGCCCTGGTTGTAGGGAAGTACCAGGCCACCTATTGGGCCCTCCCGAGGGATGAGGCCAGGGATATGAGCGCGTGAAACAGGCTATTCTCTACCGGTTGGAGATCAACCCAGATTACTATTGCCACCTGTTCCGCGCCAAGAAGGGGCCCGACGAAAAACGCCCCCAGGTATTGCTGCAGCTGCTGCGGGACCTCCTCGATAAATAGGTAAGCCCAGCAGGGTCGGATAGAGAGCACTTGGCGGACCAGGTCATCCTCAAGCAATTTCAGAATGATCTGGAGGAAAGGACGCAGCACTGGGTTCGGCAGCACTTCCCGCGGACCTGTGAAGAGGCCCTGAAACTGGCTGAGGCCTTTACTGCTGCGGAAGCAAGCTATCCCAGAGAAAGAAGGAGCCTGGGACCAGTGACAGTGCCCCCAAAAGAACCCGAGCGGCGGCATCCTCCCACCTGGGGGGCTACCAGGGACACGGTATGTTTTCGGTGTGGACAAAATGGGCACTTCTCACAGGAGTGCCTTAGCCAGTCCACCGAGTGCTGGATCCTTGCTGACAGGCGCAGGGGCCCAGCTGAGCGACGCTGTGGTCCTGAGGCCAGTGAGCCGATGGACTGTAGTTATGCGGTCGGTGAGGGAACCACAACATGGAGCCACCCAGTCATTAAGGCCTGGGTGGATGGATGCCCCGTGCAGGCAACCCTCGACTCGGGATGTGCCTAGTCCATGGTAAGGGCCGATGTGGTATGCCCGCAAGCAGGAAGGAAAGCCCCACTGGTGACGGTGGCCTGCCTCCATGGTGAAGCTGAGCGTGTAGGGCAGCAGTGGATCCAGCTTCGCGTAATGGAGCATTAGGGGGAACTCCTGGTGGGAATAGTACTCCAGTTAGTGTACAAAATGATGCTGGGTTGGGACTGGAAGCCAATTTATGATGTGCTAGACCGAGTGAGGGACGCGGAACAGGCATACAGAAGGAACCGTGAAGGATGGCTGGGTGAACTGGAGGAGGACCATGAGTCAGCTGCTGAGGCCGAAGGTCTAGACTTTAACGACTTCACCAGCAGCGTGCAGTTTCAGGAAGTGCAAGGAGAGGACCAGGAGCTTGGGGCTCTTCAGGAACAGGCCCAAGACTCCAGGAATGGCCCAGGGTTGTCACCAGAGGGACCGCCCTGCTTTGAGTTAAGAAATCACCTCCTTTATCGCATACCAGGGCACGGATGGGAGGGTTCTATGGAGGTGTAACTGGTAGTGCTTACCTGGTTCCGGCAAGTTATCTGGCAATTGGCTCATGCAAGTCCTGTGGGAGGGCATTTAGGTCAAGACAAGACCCTGGCAAAAGTGAGCTGGTGGGTTTTTTTTGCCCGGGATGGGGGAGGAAGCAGCCCAGCGGTGTGCAGCATGCCCGGAATGTCAGAAGACCCAGACTGATTGCCCCGCCAGGGCCCTGCTCCAACCCATGCCTATTATAGACACCCCCTTTTCGAGGGTAGCCCTAGACACCGTGGGACCACTTCTCCATAGCAGCTCCGGCCACCAATACATTTTGGTCATGATGGACTACGCGACTCAATACCCGGAGGCCATTCCTTTACGGACAATAACCGCCCCCCGTGTGGCTGAGGGATTGGTCAAATGGATAGCAAAGATGGGGGTTCCCCAAGAAATTCTAACTGACCAGGGAAGGAATTTTATGTCCGGCATCCTGAAGGTGGTATGCCGGACGCTGCAGATAAAGCAGATCCGCACCTCAGTGTACCACCCCCAGACCAATGGGCTGGTGGAACACCTGAATGGGACCATAAAGTGAGTACTGAGGCGCTGCATTCAAGGGACCCTCTGAAGTGGGATATCCTTCTACCCTTCATACTGTTTACCCTTAGGGGAACTCCTCAAGACTCTATGAAATTTTCCCCCTTTGAGCTAGTTTTAGGGCATCGCCCTCAAGGCCTGTCACAAGTCCTGAGGGAGGAATGGGAATGAGACGGCGGACCACTACAAGAGCCAGCGGTATATCGACAAGAGTTTCAGCAAAGGATAAGGGTGGCCCAGGACATAGCCCACAAGAATTTGAGAGAAGCTCAGGCCCACCAGAAAGAGAAGTACGACGGGTTGGACGGTGGACCTTCAGGGCCCACAGTGGCCTTAGGAGGAGGCGGGGACTCAACATCCTAGTGGGGTGAGCAGCCGGGGCTGTGGAACTCAGGCCCGGGGGAATCCATGTGGCCCATAGGCCAGAGGCACCCTTTTGGGCCTCCTGGCTTCGTAGCTTAGGAGCCTTAGTTGTCACAGTGGTGGGATAGGCACGTCAAGTCACAGGGCGATTAGTACAGTGTGGTCGGGAGTCTAATTGGAGGGACCAGGTCCAAGGACCTCGTGGACCATACACCTGGCCCAAAGACTCAGGCACACAGCTGGCAAGCTGTGGGCAGAGGTTGGGGAAAAGCTGAGAACGCCAAAGGGGCCCAAAGATCGACAACCCAAGGTGGTGAGTGGCCGGGGTGCAGGGGAGTTCGGAGCCCTGTGAGTGCCCGGCAGGAGGCGCAACGACCCTTCAGGCTCCCCCAAAGGGGAACCCCTCCACTGAAGCAACATTCCAAGTCGTGGCAGGAAAGTTAAAGGGACCCCCTGACATCAGCAGGGGTAGCCTGTGGGCTCCACCCACGAGCCCAGAACAGACGTGATCCATAGTCCGGGCTAAGGCCGCACAGGAGTGCTTAATCGAATGGAGGCGGGCACACACCGGTGGTTTGGGTAAGGCTTTTTGGGGAAGGAGGAGTCCTCATTGGGGGCTCACTATAGCGTGGGGACCCCGGTGCCAGTGAGGCACAGAGACAGAGCTGCGGAGAGCCCAGAGAGGACAAGGGGGCCAAATCACAGCAAGGCCTAGACTGGACAACGTCAATGCCATCTGCGAGGCTTGGGACAGTTGGAGCTATGCATATAGCCCATAAGGCTGGGGTGTCCCCGGGACATCTATTTTGAAATGGGACCCACAAGGGGTCTGGGACCCACAAGGGGTTCCAACAGTACCATGCTCAAGTAGGTTTGAGGGCAGCCTCCCTACTCATTACCATTACATCAAGATGTGGCAGGCGAGAATAGAGGGTGCCCAGTGGGCCATATTGGCAGTTGAGGGGCCCTAGGGGTAATACAGCCATCTTTGAGGACCCCATCCTGTGACAGGGACAAGCCCAGCTGGAGATACAACTCAGTCTATGTGGGGGGATTGCCCTCCCCCCCACCCCAGCAAACCCTGACTGAGGCCTGGGGCCAGGGGTGTTAAATACCCCTTCCCCTGCTCACACTTACTGCTGGCCGCAACTGCAGATTACAAATCCCAGAGGCACCTAGAAGCAGGAAGAGGAAGTAATGAGCAATGCTGCAGAGTCTTGCTGCTGTCATTCTGGACTGCAAATCCCAGAGACCACGGGAGCTGCAGGAAGAGGAAATGAACACATGTCTAGAGAGCCATGCTGTAGTGCTCCCCGGCTTCTGGCCTGAGCTGCATTTCCTGAATCAAAGGCAAATGTCTGTTGACTTCTGTTTCAATTTAATTTGTGCAGCTTAGACTAACCTGCAAAGACTGAATCGATTCAGCCTTGGGTTTTTTAACTGTCTGGCCACTCCCTACAGATGTGCTGTCCAACTTGACCTCCACCAGTATCCCAGGAACTCGCATTCTTACCCATAGAGCAAGGATAGAAACCTGTAATTGCTCACTAGCCCTGCAGTGACAACTACAGCTCCTAGTTCTGCCCCTGCTCAACAAGCCTCTATTGGTGAGTCACAGCAGTGCAGGTGGGGGATCTAAGGAGGTGACTGCTCCAAGCTAACACTAAATTGATCATCATTTGTGCAGCTCGCAGTGTAAGTGAGCTGTTCTCTAATCAATGGACCCTTTTCACTTGTCAGCCAGCTCTAGTCAGAGCAAGGATAGCTGTTCCCTTGAGGCTCCTTAGCAGTTAAAGGGCAGACCATCATGATACAAGGACTCTGTTTGAAAACATCTTAAGTGTTTTTCTGGATCATGTTAACAGTGCTCAGTATCGTCAAACCCCATAAGTATTAAAAGATCAGCCTGCCATCAAGGGGCAACAGGTCTAATACATAAGCAACTGATAGAACATAGGATTCCTTGGCTCTACTTGCAGGCTTTCCCCTGCCCTGCTTAAGAGACTCAAAGAAGCCAGTTCCTATCTCTTTGCCTCAGTTTCTGTAACACCGGAACTAGGATACTGACCTTCTTTTGGAAGTTCAATAGAAGAATGAAGTCATGTTCAATATATATATATATATATACTTTTAATTCCCTTATTTAATATCAATCCATTTGTTCTTTCTTTTCAGGTCAAATCCCTAGTTGGCAGGAATTATGCCAAATTGTGCATTAATATGTAAAACACGTTTTCAGATATTTTAATTAATCTTTTTTTGGAATTCAGCTTCTTTCTTTTCTGACATAATACAGCACAGGGATTACATGCATCTGCAGAAGATTAACTAACTGGAAATAAAACATAGCAAATGCCATTAAAATGAACCGATCATCTAAAATATACATTCCTGGAAAGATTATACCATTTATTTGTGTGGGTATAACAATGGCAATAGAATTAGCATAACTTAAAGATCTCAGTTCAGTGACAAGGACGGGAATCATGTCTGTGAAGCAAGTAGCATTACACGAAGCATGATGATGTGATAGGTTATATGACAGAAATACAATATACTGTATAGCAATCATCATTAAAATGTTGGACCAAATACTGCCCTAAAATAGGAAGGATTTGTGTGACTTTGGCAGCTCAAATCAACTTTAAAGCTGCTTATTCAGGCACTGGAGGATTCTCTCAGCCAAGGAAAATGAAATATGCCCAAAGCACTCTCAGGTGTTCTCTGGCCTCTGCAAAGACTATATAGGCTATTACAGGTGGTACAACTTAAAGCAGGACAGAGGCTACTTTAAGTTCCTCCTTGGCACTGGACCAGGGCCAAGGAACAGCAGAGTGTAAAAGTATCTTAGACATTCTTTGTGTACTCCCTGCATACCAGGAAGCTCTGTCCTACTGGGTTTTAATGTTAGTTAGGCAATATCCTAGCAGCTTTCATTACATAAGCCTTAAGCATCATCCTTTTAGTGTCTACTTTAGTTGTAATGTGGTTCATGTTAAAACCAACTTTTACCAGAGCACTGTGAAAATAGGTGATTTTTCGATAGTCTCTGCCCACAAGAGTTGCTCTGATTTAAAATTTCCTACCCAGTTCTTGGCTCCCTAATATTGGCCACAACATGCCTGCCTTGCTACAGTAGCCATAATAGGACATGGTCCACTTATTTATTCCCCCTTATCTAACAATGGCCACTCTGCTGAAATTGTCAGCAGTTATTTCTGTTCCTGGCAAAAGAATATTTGTCCAAAGATGTGTTATGTTGTTCTGTTGCTAGCCAAGAATGTAGACGTAGTTACATCTACTATTACTGGCAATATTTGTACAGCATAAGACAGTAACAAGAGGGACTTTCTGGTTTCTGTTACCATAGAAAGTTAATTCAGTAGCCAAATCGCTTCTCCATGGATACATGATAAGTGTTTCACATACCCAGGTAGCCTTGCTGAGCCTATGTTATGAGTTTTAGAAAAATTTCTCTACTTAATGAATTTTAGCTGAGTAGTCATGACATTACCCTACCAGTTACTTCATGACTTAGCTATTATATTATTGAAGATTATTAAATTTGTTTAAATCCCACACAAATTATTGGGGATAAATTAGGCCTTATAAATACTGAATCATAGGAAGGGAATGCTGTGTGTCAAATATAGACTATAAGTAACTTTGTAATTTTTATTTAATCAACACACTTTCAGCCCACAAAAAATAAATGACATACTTATTTTTTGGTATACACTGGCAGCTGCACAGCCATGTGTTTTTTATGTGCTCACTAGCATCACACATGTTCAGGGCAAAACAATGGGTGAGTTCAACAGTGCTGCTATCAGCTTTCCTTGCTGCTGTGTTGTCTCCTGCTTTGTTGCAGACATACAGCATGAGCAGCCATTTTGCTGTTAGTTTCTGAAACACCCTTGTAAAAGTGCCAACTAATCATCACAGTTGGCAGTCCCACTAGAAAGGCTAACATCTAAATTGGCCTGAAGCCTTAATTATCCCCTTGAAATAGTCAGTTTAGGGCATATTTAAGTCATGCTAGTAGAACAGCAAGGCCATGTCCTGTAGTTCTACTAGACAAGCTGTACCTCCTGTATGAATAAGAAGAGGACTTCATCTAGTAGGGCTGTGATCTGGAACTTTTAACCAAGACTAAATTTACTTCAATTAGATATCCTCAGGCCATTGGCTAACAGCACAAACATAATAGTCCCTTAAATACCTTTTTGCATAAAACTTGACTTCAATGAATTGATTTCCAGAGACATGATGTCATCACTACATGGGAATATTCAACAGAAAAAGAAAAGAAACTTAATGAACCTGTACATCTTACCCTACCTGGATTTTTTTTTAATGTTTATTGGAATAGAGCTGATCAAATATCTATTGCAAATACATTATCCAACACATTTAATGGTTTAGAAACCAATTACAATTCATGCAGATATCTTAGATATCTGCAGCATTCATCAAAAAAGTTTAGGGAGCCAGTTTTTAGTTTAAGAATTTCTTCTGCCTCATCACTTTGATCTTGTGCCTCGTCCACTTTGACTGTAGATGAAATGCATACCTACACAGAAACATGGTTTTCATCCTATTTCTGTTATCTGATTGGTCACCCAAGTCATGTGGTGCTGAGTCTGATCCCCAATGACACAGCTGTCTTTTAAATAGAAGACTGAATCAACAAAGAACAACAAACAGTGAAGCTTCTGCTATCCATACCAGTACCGTGTCTGAAAGCAAATACAATCCTTCCTACAAGGAACATTCATTCCCAGTGTAGTGGTCAGAACAAATAGTCTATGTATGTAAATGTTTGCCAGTAGGGATTAAAGGGGTCACAGATTTCCCTCACCAAACATACTGTTTCTGAAATCTTCATACTTCTCTCTCCACATCAAATCAGTTTCACAAATACAACCAGAAAGCTAAGAAAGGGTCCTTCACCTTTCTTTCTTATTTCCTCTGCTGCAGTTTCTATCACTGCTTCTCCAGTCTTGAATATGAATAAGCAAACTTCTGCTTTCCTCTCAAACTTCCTTCCCCATCATCAGGTAAGAAGTTCCTTTTCACACACATTCAACCAGATGTGAGACCCCCCACAATAATGTTCCCTTCTCACATTGAGTTATTTGCTGGGTCACATACACACAGAAAGCATAGGTGGAGCAACAATTCTATCCCTTTGCCTCAGCTCTGCTCCTTAAGCCCTCAGGTGATATTACGGTGGCTCTGGAGCTCAGTACTGAAGTTACTCAGATTCTTTTTGGGGCACAGCCAGATGAGGGGGTCGTGCAGTATATGGCACCGCAAACACATTTGCAGCTCCACATACTGCACAGTCAGGCATTCTCCATGCTGCAAGGGAATGCTGCTCCTGTGTGTGCTGCTCCGGGTTTTTTCCCTGTTGCTTTTTTTTAACCCCTGGAAAAAACCTGGAGCAGTGCATGCTTGGGCAGTGCATGCTGCTGAAAAGTGAAGCCAGGCTTCCCAGAGCAATGCTGCAGCTGCTGACCAGGCTCCACACAGCAAGATTGCAGCAGCTGCAGCCCCAGGAGGCCCCCAGAACCGCAGGTAAGGCTGCTGGGGCCAGTGCAGTGCTGGCTAGGCCTGTGTGAAGTGGCTAGTATTCACTTCAGATTCGGATTTGGCCCATCTGGGGGACAGTGATTTGATTCGGTGATTCGAATCAGTGTCCCGAATTGATTCAGCAGAATCTGATTCAGAGATTTGGCTGCTGCTGAATCAGCTGAATGTCAAAATCACACAGGCCCCATCCCTCGCCTACTCTCAATGGCTGCCCCACCTGCCCCAGCTCTTTGAAAAAGAAAAGCCCCAACTCACCAGCGGCTGCCAGGCAGGGGGGGTGATCCTCGCTGCCCCATGCCATGTGAGGGGCTCTGCCATGATCCCCCTAACCCCCACCCTCTCCCCCAGTGGCTGCCCCAATCACCCCAGCTCCTGGCACTTTAAGAAAAAAAACAAAAAAACTGCAAACTCACTGGGTACTGCCTGGTGCAGGGGCAATCTTTGTCGCTGTCCATTGCCTTGCGTTGTGTGGGGGGCTCTGCCATGAACCCCCAGAAGCCCTGAGGGTGATGCAGCAGCTGGTGAGTTCAGGTTTGTTTGTTTTTTCTTAAAGGGCTGGAGCTGGGGTGGGTGGGGCAGCCATGGGGGAGTAGGTCGGGGTCAGCAGGGCTGGGGGAGCAGGCAGGGGATGGGGCCTGGCAGAGGTCCCCCCATGGTCTTTTCCCCCTCCTCAGGCCCCACCTCCCGCCACCCACTACTTATCAGCTCAGAGACCAGGTCCAGCTCCCTGCTGCAGCGGGCAGGGACTGCCTGAATCACCAGAGCTCTCTGAATCTTTTCTGAATTGATTCAGAGAGCTTCAAATCGATTCCAACCTTTTAATTGGTCCCCTGATTTGATTCGGATTTGGAGATTCGGCCACCGAATCAGGCCGAATCTTCTCCAAATTGAATCAGCACCCAAAGCTTCGCATGGCCCTAGTGTTGGCCCCAGTCTCCCCTATCCCACCCAGGGTAACTTGCTGCACTCAGAAGCGTGCATAGCATGCAAGTTCCCCAGGGACAAGTAGCAGCAGCAAAAGGTGCACTAGTGCTGCTTGTCCCTGGGGAACCAAATGTCCATGCTCATCTGGACACACACTTTTAAACAAAGAAGAGATTATTATACAGATAGATATAAGCATTCTCTTGTTTTAGCCCTGCTTTATGCTTGCTAAAGAGGGAGGCACACCTATTCTCTATTTTCACTTTTGACTTTATTGGCTGCTTTACTGAAGGGACTAGTATTTGCTAATTCCTCCATCTTGGCAGCTGCCTTTTGCTGTTCCACCATTTGTCCGGCCAGAGAGAAGAAAGAAAAACAGTTTCCACAAAGATTATTTGTTTATTTAGGAAAAAGATAAGAGAGCAACTTAACTGAGAGCACTGAGCTCCATTAACCTCTTATAACCTACTACTACTGCTAAAATATAAACAAACCTTTTTCTGTACTATCTAACCTACTCTACCTTTGTTAGCTGTCAAGAAAAAGGTTAAAAAAGTCATGGGAACAAAAGGAAGATCAAGGTGCTTCAGAGCATGGTAATCCTGCTGTCAGAACAGATGGCCTGCTATTAGGCAATGATTTGAATAGTGAGGCCATGAAATGTTGCTTCAAAAATGGTGTTTGCTTTGAAAAAAAATCTCTGCTCACTTTTCCTTCTTTGGCTATTATGCAGTTTTCTGCTTTTCCTCCTTTGGTTTCCTCTCACTTCCACATATTCTCTTTTTCCAATATTCTCATTTAGTTTTCTAGACTATTTTCTTTTTTAACCTCTCTGTTCTCTCCTTTCTCTTGACTTCCAAAGATGCTTTAGGCTACCCCGGCTTCATAGGAATTGCCTGTTGGTATTAATATTGCTTGCTAAATGACAAGAACTCGTGCACTGATTGATCTCAGACCAAGAGGGGCGGCCCATTGTTGGCTGTAATCCTAGTTTATTTGAGAAGAGAGAAAACCACCAGGCTTTGGGGTGTTTTTTTTTAGAAGAGCAGGTGTAATAGGGATAAGAAGGATTAAAAAAAAAAACCTGACAGATATTATATAGACTAAAATTCTTCCTGTGAATAACTTCCTGCTCTAAGCTATTTTATTTTAACTCTTTACCTCCTGGAAGTAAACTAGACATTGAAAACTTTGTGGGAATGACTGGTAAATTTTGGCCAGTGGAATGAACAGGAATATTTTTTCCTTCCAGAAATCTAGTCATGTAAGACTAAGGCAATAGGAAGCAGGGTTATATTAATTCTGGAATGCCTTAGAAGTTTTAAAAGATTGGTACCATGTCCAGTCACCCCTATGCTCTTACTTCTATGAAGAAATCCAGTCCTCTGAATGTAAGAAGAAGAAGAAAAAAGTTTTGAGCGTAAAGGGAAGTAAAATTCAAAATTACCACTTTGTGGAATTTTGACATTTCAATCTGATTTTGGATTAAAAGTTGAAATAGCAACATTTTTTCACCCAATGAAAGTACCAAAAATTGATTTGGAAACATACAATTATTTTAACATTTTTGATCTAACCAAAACATTTCAACATTGCCCACAATAAAATCCTTCTTTTTGGCTTGCTGAAATGATCCACATTGCCTCATTTTTAATCACATCATCATAAAGCTGCAATTTCTTATGAAGGTGCATTGCCTGAAAATGAGTTTTAGCTAAAGAACCTGATGCCACCATTCTTTCCTATGGGAGGGATTACATTTCTCATAATCCACACAGAATCATGCGATACCCATGCAATTACATTGCATTGTGGGAGCTCAAGAGTGCTTTTCTCAGGGGAGAGAATGGGGGTCTGAGCTAGAATACATATAATGAAATACATGTATTGCATTGCATTGTGGGAGCTCTAGAATGCTTGTCTCAAAGGAGAGAGTGAGGGTCTGAGCTAAAATACAGATAATTAAATATTCTGAGAAGTAAACGCAGTTTAATGGTGTATCGAACTGCCTGAAACTTAGATGTTTCAATTTAGCTCAATACAATGAAATATTTAAACCAATTACAAATAAACCATTTCTTTCCCATTTTACAATGGAAGTAAAATTCACTCAGTAAAACTCAATAAAAAAGAGAAAATTTGATTTTTCAGAAACAGTTTTCCATTGAAAAATCATTCTGATTAAAAAAAAAAAATCCTATTTGTGAGCTTTTCTAAATATTTCCAGGCATACTGTACAATTATTCCAAATATGTTGTTTTGTCTTACTAACAATTATGGTGGACTATGATGAAATGAACATTAATAGATAAACCAATATCTGACTGTTGGGCTGTAAGGGCACTATTGTCACCTTTCCATCCTTGAATTCAGTCTTAACATTTCAGATGCACCCATGGAAGAAAAATAACATCTCTTAGGAAGGGTTATATAGAATCTCTTTACAGTTCAGTTAAGGATGGCCTTGAAAAAGGATGTGTTCCTTGAAAAATAGAAAGTCTATAGCTATCATTTCAGCAATTTTCTTTGGTTAAGAACAAAACCTCTGGGATCTGACCCAACTATTTTGGTTTTCAAGTACTAACTACCTCCCCCCCACCCCCAATCTTGTTAGTAGACGTTGAATCATTTTTTTTTAAATGAATGAGATATTTTTTACTGTAATACAGAGAGGTCTGTCTTATGTGTGACTGTGGTCCATTTTGAGGCAGCAAAGAAATGTGTAGTGGCTTTAAATCTTTGCTAAAATATTGATAATTCTAGAGACACCAAAGTACAAAGTGTTATTTTACACATGCTCTATTAACAGACACATGATGCATGATGAAAAATAATCATTAATGCCATAGCCTACAGAGCTAGACTCTTATCTACCTCTGGAGACTTCACTGAGGCTAGCAAATTATACTGTCCCTCCCGATTAACTGATGTGATACTTCTACCAGAAGAGTTTTAACTGGCTTCTTTCTCATTTCAAGATTTCTCATCTCTTCTAAAACCAAACCACTGAATCATGAATTGTTCTCTGCACAGTGGCATAGCTTTAGCAGGGAAGATAGGGGGCATTCCTACCCAGAGTAATCTGTACCCTGCTAGTTAACTCACTGTCAAGCAAGGTGGGAAAAATGGAGATTCCTATGCCCTAGGTGAGTGGTCTAGATGCTTCCAGGGTTAGGCTGTAGTTGAAAAAGGAATCTTTGGATATATTTTTGACCTATCTGCCTAAATTTGTGTAAGTCCTTTTTCTCCTTTTTTTTATTTGGTTCTAAGCATCAGACTTGTGTGTGCCAATCTGTAGTCTACAAAACACACACACACACACACACACACTAATACTGGATAGAATGTATGCAATTGTGCCAACTAACTTTTTGTAACAAAAATATTTGTTGAAAATTTGTGTGTATCATTTTCAAATTAATAGTATTACAATTTTCCTGAAATATTTAGAAGACTAAATTAGGAATTTACTCATGAAATATATAGACAATTTTTATTTTACCAAAACATTTCAATTGTTTTGGTTAGAAAAATATGGAAATGAAATATTTGGTGTGCTCCAGTTCCAATAAATGTCTATTATCTGTCATACTATGGCATCTCATGGGATTTGAATTTTTGATTCTTCATAGCACGATTCTTTTCAGCAGGTTAGACTCCTTTGACAGAACACATCTTTCATAATACAGTGTAATCTCTTAATTGGCCAAGCCTCATTGAGAATCATGGGAACTATACGCTTGCATGAGAGGTGTAACCTTGCAGAATTCAGCAGGAAAACCATGTTTTCTGGTCTCATTCTGAGTTTTTACCCAACTTTATTTTTTAGTGTTGAGCATGCTTAAAAAAAAAATTGAAGTGAAATATTTTACTCCATTAATGTATGACAAATCTGATATTTTACTGATGGTGAAAATTCAAAGATGCAATTTAGAGTTGGTTGAAGTATTTTTTAAACATTATTTTATCATTCTAGATTTCTAAAAAAATTAGCTAACAAATCACTTATATTATTTTTACTTCCTGATTGGATACATTGAATTTTTCGAATAACAGAATAACTAATAATATACTTCTAGTGTATGTTTCCAGATGTTTAAATGTTCATTGCATTCATGTTCAAAAGATTCTTCCAAAATATAGCATGTATAAAACAAGAAATAATAGCAAAATCAGACTTTTATTTGCAGGTATTCATAGCCTGGCTATATTTAAGTTTGTCAGAACATTATAATGCTGTTTTTTTACTTCCAATGATAGTGATCAGTAATAGCATTAAGAGCTTAGGTATGTTGATTCTTTGACTGTGGACCTTGCAGGAAGAAGAATGGCTAGGCTTTGCCAAAAGGATATTTGAAATGAAGTGCAAAAATAAAAATATGGTGGTTTTATGTTAAGCGTCAAATGCTGGACCCTTGCAATTTTAATTTAGCCTTTTTTTGAGGTACTGCATTTGACATATCAATCAGACAAATAAAATCCCATTGTGGTTGGAGATTGAAAGTAAATCTCGGAATGGGCCATGAAAGAGAGACCAAAAAGGAAGTGATTTTGTATAGTAATGTGAATTTCATATTTATTACAAAAACTGTTTTGGATTGTGGCATTGGTAATAATGTTCTGGTATATTAATTTCCATTGGACCTTTAAGCTTTTTAGTTTTGATATTCGCTGCTTCCTATAACTGGAAATGTCTTGAAAAGGTCTTGTGTAGGATAAGCCCAACTGATTGTTTTTATAGAACCTCCTGTTCTGTGCTAGCAAAGCTCTAAATTACACTCCTGTTTTATTAGACAAAATAATAGACACACTGGCATTTAAAAATGAGAGAGAGAAAACATGACTTGAAAATCCCAAACAGATTTGTTTATTTTATTCTCACCTTTAATCACAAATAGATTTATTCTTTACTCACAAATACAGTAAATCTAAGCTTTTAGCTGAGCATTTAATGGAACATCTACCCAGTAAGCTTTGCTTATGTTGCAGACAGCTACCCTGAGGAGTGATTTGAATTTAAATGTGATTCCCTTATTAGTTTCTGCTAACTGCAAATATCCCAGGCACTTAATTAAGTGTCTGAGTAATGTATGAATGCTCACTTCTGCTTGTCATGCAGAACAAAGTGATGTATTTAGATTCTATGCACAATATGAAATTTAATGACACAGGCAACAGTAATTTAGGAAACCTTTTGTTTTTTTACTGTCCCTGCCTCTCCTTCCTTTGTAAAATGCCCGGCCAGTGCAATATTATAAGAGTTTGTCTAAACAGTGGCTTTTGACTATCAAAATTGTATATTGAAAAACTTATTCTTTGATGTGCTCCCCCTAAATGAATTATAAAATGTTTACATAAAAATGGATTTTTTAGGTATAATTTACAACTGAAAAAAAATCCTTGATGACATATATGTGCTGAGTTTGGCACTTAAACATAATTATGTTAGATTCAATAAATGTCTAAATGAACTAAGTAGCATACTTTAAGAGGAATTGAAAAGAACGGAAAGAGATGAAACAAATCAATAAAATCCTCTGCTTCTGGAGAAAATATTTCCTGAAAGCTCCAGTGACTTTCTGTAGTCCCCTGATCTCTTTAAAGATTTTCTAGTTGATATTCAGTTACCAAATCTCTCTGTATCTGCCCTGCTGTTTGGTAGTTTGCACGTATGTTTCTCCCTAGGGCTATGACACCAATTCTTCCCTATCCTGATTTTTCTCTATTTGTCCTGATATTTTCTCATGCTTACAGAATCCTCTGTAGACCCATAAGCTGGTGTGTGTGCGTGTGGTTTTGTAAAAGCCAGAGCAGCACATATGTACAGTAATCTGGACAGCTGTTTCACTTGTCAGATTTTCCTGCTATCGTCATGTATAACAAAATGAATTAACGTCCTACTGTTTTTGTTACTTCAGCTCAAACTCTAGAACTCAGTTGGTCTTTTAATTAGAACTCTAACCATGTATCATGTCTGTGAATTCTGATTTAAATTATCTGAGTACTTTGCTCAAGAAACCTTTTACTGTAACCTCAGTTAGCTGTGAATTCCTGAACAATGTCAGATTTGAAGCAACCTGCAGCCCCAAAAAGAATATCTCCTGTAAATAAATCTCCCATAAGGCAAAGCTCAAAGAAGTAATATAATTATTTTATTGCACTGATTGAATGGATAGATTTAGACAAGCTTTCAGGGGACCCAAGGAAGTACCCCAAAGTTAGTCTAAATCTATCCCAACCATGCAGTTAGTCCTTGTTAGTTCAGATATCAAGAAAAGACATCATCCATAGGACTCTTGCCTGTCATATATTCCTGGATCATGGCTGCAACATCACTTCAACACTAACATAGGTCTTCTAATATATGTGTAAACATGGATAAAGAACAATCATTTATAAATTATGTTTTTTTTCTTGTTGTATGTTATTGCACATAACATATGATCACACTTAGCATGTATTTTACTGCTTGAACATGTGTAGCCTCACATTTTAAGTGCAATTAACACATCCTAAGTATGATGGATGACAAAGCCTTTAGTGATTATAATGGGTTTCCCGTCCACCTTTTGCAAAATTAAGTGTCCTTTTGGTATGCTAAAAAGTAGCTAAACTGGCCTAGATTCTATGCTGATCCTATACCACCTCTAAAGCTGCATCCAGACAAGCACAGATATGTGGTATGTGGTGCCACAGACCTGTCTGCATCACCACACACTGCACATGCAGGCATTCCCTGTGCTGCTACTTTGCAGCATGGGGGTGGGGGGAGGGGGGGGTTGGCTCTAGGAGATCCCAGTGTCAAAAAAACCTACACCTAAAAAAAGTGGGGTGGTGCACATGGCATCAATTCATGCCACCCAGAACCAGGGCCTTGATGGGTAGGAAACGGCATTTAGAGGTTTGCTTTTGGGAATTGGTTAGTAGACAAAGTAGAAGTTGTATTAAAGCAATGGTCCTGGGGAATAGCAAGAGTTAATTGATTTCTAAAAGCCTGTTTGTGATAAATGTTTCTTCAACGTCCACTGTGTCTGAAACCAGCAGATACACAGGCTGGGGAATTAAAGACCTGTACCACACAGTTCCATAACATGAGATAAGGTGGGATTAGGTCACAGTGCCAAACTGTAGAGCCCTTGGGATTTCTAGCTTTGGTGAACAGACCAAATTAAGAGGACTGGTAAATAACCGAATTAAGATGTGTGCATGTGATGGGTTTGTCGTAACAAAGGAATGTACTGACAGGACACAGTGGACAGTATGATGACCACAGGGAAACCAATCAATGATGGCCAGAGATGAAGAGTCATCAGAGGGGAGAGAGAATACAAAAGGAGGGATTTCAGAGCAGCAAAGGGTCCCCAAGAAGGGAACCCAAGGCCATCATGGACAGAGGGCATACAACCAGTCCGTCTCACCCTGAGGGGAAACCCTCAGCCTCCAGGATGCTGACATCTGACATTTAAGAAAGAACCTTAGGGTGGAGCTTGCATACTGGTCATACCTTCCTTCTGTGACAGCTCTAGGACAGGTAGATATAGAATTGCCTGCATTATTCTTATCTCCTATCACTTCACTATGTATCAATAAAATTTGCTTATTACTGAATGAAGAGGTCATGAGGGTTTGGGTCCACCTGCAAAAAGGTATCTGGGTCATAAATCCAGTGCCAACAAGCCTAACTGGCTGGAGCCACACTCTGGCTGCTGGCCAGGCTCCCGGATGCAGGAGTGCTATTGCTGCAGCTCCCTGAGGCTCCCAGGATTCCAGGTAAGGCTGCTGGGGCCAGCAGAGTTGCTGGCCTCAGCCTTCCCTACCCCACCTGGTGTAACCTGCTGTACACAAGAGTGCAGGCATTCCCCGGGGACAAGTAGCAGTGGCTACTTGGTGTGCCACTGCTACTTGTCCCCAGGGAATGGTACAAGGTGTGCCACTGCTATTTGTCTTTGGGGAAACAAATGTCTATGGTTCTCTGGACTCAGTCTAAAAGTCCAAAGGCATATATGTAGCTTTTAGGTGTCCTGGGGAAATTTTATTGGTTTCATGCTGCTTTTGAAGCTGCCACTGAAAAATAAGCCCCTTTTACCTTTCTACACATTTCAGATTTGTAAATGAGGTACAGAGCATGCTCCAGGTGTGTCCCATGCCACCACTCACATTCATAATAGGGACTAGTATCTTGAGAACAACAGCAAAGGGCATCCTTGTCATATGCTCACTGCTTTGTGTGGACAAGGCTTATTTTTCAGCAGCAGCTTCAAGAACAGCTTGAATCCAGTGTAGGTATATCCTTAGTCACTAAATTTTATCTTCTTGTACCCTGTGCAACATTAACAATTTTATGAACATATCTAGATTCCTCATAAATTTCTATCTTAGCAGGAAACTATCTCCCAGCAATTAGACCTGACTTACTGCATATCTATGCATACTTTCTGAATTGTAATCCAGATCTGTCTGGGAAAATACTAACCCATTCTGTATAAGTCACCAAATCTTTAGTTAAAAAAAAAAAATAGAAGCTACTCTGATACTGACATTCTTGTTAGAGGAATAGCCTGCCTTGTGCCTCATGGTTAAGGCATTTCCCCAGGAAATCACAAGACTGTCTCAGAGGGTTTGCATTCACAACTTCTACTTTCCAGATGAGTGCCCTAATCACAAAGCCAAGGGGTAGGCAGGGCTAAGAGCTTTAATCTCTCCCACTGAAATTGGACCAATGGATGAAAAGAAATACAAGAGAGCCTAACTCTGTTTCCAAGTAACATGGGCACTCACTTGGGAGAGAGCAGTTCCAGTCTGTTGCCTAGAAATCAGATTTCTCAAGGTAAGTACCTTAACTATTATGCTATTGATCAAAAGATTTGCATGACCTCCAGTTATTCCACTTTAGTTTACATTGAAATCAGTGTTGCTATTTGTCAGTTAGATTCACTGTCAGTTGAGTTGGATGCACACATCCTGGTGTTAACTATGACTGTAGTAAGGCTGCCCACAGAATGGATGGGCAACTCTATTTTTTTATCTCCTTTTGAGATAAGTGGCAGTGAACAATAGCCTATTTCAGGGATGTCCAAGTGGTGGTGCATGGGCTGCATGTGGCCCAGGAGAGGTTACATTTCAATCCCTGGGTTCCCATCTGGTTGCTGCTTCCCATATAACTGTGGCTGAAACCCCAGCAGGAGTCTCTTGGCTTCCCACCTCTGGTTACTGCTTCCTGCCTTTGCCTAGGAGTTTGGAACAGTGCAGCAGTGCATGGAGTTAAGGGTGAATCCGGGGCTATACTTGAGAGGAGGGGATCAATGCCATATGTGTAGGGAGATCATGTCTGTGTGGTACAGTGGCAGGAGGGCACCCATGTGGGTTCCACATTGCAGTGGGAGTCACACTCACATGCTTGCATGGCACAGCAGTTGGTGGGGGGTGGCCAGAGCAGTCATGGGGTGAGTTTTTACATAGGTGTGTGAAGCAGTGGTGGAGAGGATAGGGGCATCCACATAGTATACCTGATATGGCCTGCACAGCATGAGGCTCCCACTGATGCAGCCCTCAGGGGCTTAGAAAATGGGCAGCCCTGCCTTATGTCATCACAAGATGCATAGATTTCTGAAAATCCCTTGAAAGGCTAGTTGAAAAAAATACCCCATAACCAGCAGCTGCTTATATAGCAAGACTTGCTTTTGCCAAATAGCCTAAGCATTAAAGCCTCTGCTTCGGACATAGGAGACCTGTGTTCTAGCCATGCCTCATCTTGGTAGGATTAGAAACTGGATTTTTTCACAGGCCAGGAAAGCATCCTAACTACCAGGGTGCAGGGTAGGCAGGGCTAGCTATACCTGTCTCTCTTCCTTGTGAAACTTGGTCACTGTGTAGTCAGCACAGAAAGATTAATATGGCTGGAAGGAGAACAATCAAGTTGGAGTCTGACTTTGTTACCCAGTGAGGTGAACACTATCCTGCAATAGATCAGTCTCCCCAGCTAGACATTGTACTTTGGAACCTGCAGCACTAAAATTGGGACTTGTAACAGGGAACCCTCACCTTGTTACTGGGCGGGAGGGCTACAAAGCCAATAGGATAAGTGAGGGCCCTTTAACAGATGGGGGTTTTTGTGTCCGGGGTAAAGGCAGCTGACTGATGAGCAACCTCTGTGCTTAATCCAGCTAATAGGCTGGGCTGCCTGGAAGATGGGGCTTGGAGGGGAAATGGGTTTGCCCTCAGCCTAGAGGGACAGTCTAGGCCTGGCTGGCAAAGAGGTAGGATCCCCCAGGTGGGCTGCAATGAGTCTTGGAAACAAAAAGTGGAGCCCTGATGCATAAGGATTGAGAGACGGGATTTTTTTTTTAAATTCCTTCTTCCTTACACAGGACTCAGAAGAGATAAAGGACTGCTGTTCAGGGCAAGCTTGTTTGTGAGTGCCTAGAGAGGTGGTAATTTTTGGTTGAGTACAGTTGCTAGCATTTTTGTTTCAGTTTGCCTAGAGAATTGAGAGAGACTATGAGAGTTGGTGGAATTCATTTTTCAGGAAACGTAAAGCATCTTGTGGCTTTTCAGCTCTTGTGGATTATACTAGAAGGATGATTTAACCCCTTTTAGGCTTGGGAACCCTATTGTAAAGCCTAATTCCCAGCTGTGCTGTACTTAGTTTAGCCTGGGAAGACCCAAGGCTAGACTAAGTGGGCCCAGGGCTAAAGAGAGAAGCTAGAGCAAATTAGGCCCTGGACAAGAGGGTTAGGGCCTGGACAGGTGTGAAAAGGGGAAGCCAACTGGCTCCAAAGGAATGCCCCTTCCATCAAGGCATGTCAAGTAAGAAAGAGGGCAGTTAGTTGGAGGTGATAGAGGAAAGGGTGAGCTGGGTATCAGGATAGTCGACTCCTGGGGTGTATAACCTCCTGGCATAGGGCTGTCTTAGTAATGAAACAGGATTTGTCCTAACTCCTTAGACATTTTGTAGATAGAACATGATCTGGCTTGTCATGTCTTTCCTCCACCTATTGTTTATTTTTGGAATGTAAATGTTTAGCAGATTCCAGCCATTATAAGGAGACATCATTGACAATGCGTCAGTTATGGTGCAAAGTTAGATACTGATATAGAAAATGTGTCACTTGAAACATTATGAAGTTTGTCTGCAGAAGTCACCAGTGTCTAGCACCTAAAAATTAAAATCTTGCCAGCCACAAAGCCTGAATGCTAGCAGTTAGGGAAAACAGAATAGATTTTAATAGAGGAGTTGGGGGGAAGAGGGGAGTGTTTTAAGCATATGTGATTATGGTTATAGATTTGGGGCCTCATAAAACCAACTCTGAGCTGCATTAACATAAACAGTTAAAAGTAGCAATCAGCAGTGTATCAGGCAACTTTTGACTAGGATAAAACTTCAGGCTGTCTATATATGTGTTTGGGGGTAGAGGAGGGGCCATTTTAATTAGAGCAGTTCCTGGACAATTGCTTTAATTAAAACGGCTTACCAACATGTGTATCAAGCTCCTGTGCATTTCAGAATGGATATGGGATGAGGTTTAATTAAAGCATCCTGCAGCCATTTTGAAATGTGAGGAGGCCTAACATACATTACAGTAAGGTAATGCTGGAGGGTTCTAACTAGAATGGGAATGAGCACATCTATAGGCAGCCTCAGTCACAGGGTGGCTATGTACTTCTTTTTCACTGGCAAAAATAAAATGCCTTAGGCCCCTGCCACACATTACATGTAAGAAGTGATTTAACCAGTTAATCACTACTCAAGTTGAAACCTGGCCACACATTAAAACAATTAATGATGTCATAAAACAAGGAATAAGCCACAACTTCATTCCACAAAAAGTGCATAATAACTTTGTGGCTAGTTCCTATGATGCCATTAGTTGAATGTCTGCCCAGGTGTGCACCCACAGCTGGGAGCCATCAGCTGTGGGCTTTGAGCCTTGGAGGCACCTGGTATACCTCTGTACCTGGGAGCCTGGGTCAGCTGTGGGGGCTTGCTCTCCCTGCACTGACAATAAGGTGTGATGGGATCAGATGCTCAGTTCCCACAGTCATGCCTCCTACCATGCATGCGTGGCATGGCAGGAGGCATGATTGTGTGGATTGTGCATTAGAGCTTATTGTGCCTTTATCTGCACATCTGGCAGGGGCCTTACAGAATACTTGCCAGAATTTCACTGTTCCTTTGGACCTGTATGGGTTTCATATATAGGTTTATAATAATATACAATACATAATTCATGAGATAACTGATTAAAAATATCTGCATGTTGCAGTGTTTATGGACTTACGTATTGCCTGGTTGGAAGCTATACCTACACTGAAATCAGGAAGTTTGATCACAGGACATGCTGCTATATTAGAACTTCCTTTAATTTAGCTAGTTAAGTATCTATTACACTGAATCTGCTTATTTAGGTGCAATGATATCGCTGCATTTAGACTGTAGTGTAGACATGGAGCAAACCATTTTCTCACAGCTTGTGAGAAAATGGAATTTCTGTTCCATGGAAAATTTTGAAATGTCCTACAGAATGAAAATTCAGAATTATTTTGTTTTAAGATCACTCCTTTGAGAAACATTTTAATATTATTAAAACAAATGTTTTGTTTCCGTAATGTAGAAAGTAAAAATGATTAGTTTAGAGCAGTGGTGCTAAACTTTTTGGCCGCACAAGTCACATGTGTGGTATAGGGCCAGTCCTCGTACCAGATTGGACATTGCAGCCCATCATTAGGCCCTCACATCTTAATCCAGACTGTGCTGCACCCCCCTGAGCCCAATGTGCTGGGATTTGGGCCCCAAGATCTCATGCTGCCTCTGCCCAGCCCCGCATGTGAGATTGGGGCCCTGGGATACCATATCACCTCTGCCTGCCCTGCATGCTGGGATTGAGGTCCCCAGACCCTGTGCCATTTCTGCCTGTTTCTGCATGCTGGTATTGGGCCCTCTGCTGCACTGTGCACTGGATCTGCTGTCCAGGGCCATGGCCCATGCAGCTCTCCATAGACCATAGGGAATCCTGAGGGGCAAATGACAACATGTTAGGGACTGGGTCTGCCCCTTGGGTCAGGGGTTGAACACCCTTGATTTAAAATTCTTTCTATAACCATGTTGACTTTGACATTTTCACAAAAGGTTAATGAAAATGCATTTTCAGTGGAAAAACTCTTCTGTCATTTCTGATTAACTCTACTGTCTCACTCTGGATGTCTGCTTAAAGAGTTTAACCTGACATTAATATTTTGAAATGTTTCACTGCTCAGTCTTCTTTTACTTTACCTTTAGAGTTCACTGGCACAACATTAAGAAACAAAATGGCCATATATAATTCCATATTGAGAATAAAGCTCATCATTTCTAGGTCAGTCAGAGACATCAAGATGTAGATTTAACTATTAAAATTCAGAGCAAAATCAGATGTCCTTGGGCTAGGCAGGACTGAGAAAATCCTCCCACTGAAACTAGGTGACTGAGTAGCCAAAAGGAAAAACATCACAAGAACAGAAAAAGAACAAGGAAGTTGCCTCATAACTTGGTGTCTAGGGCACTTTGCTCAAATGGGGAAGACAATTCAAACCTTCTGGGGTGGGGGGCCTAAGTGTTAGGTTTTCCATGTCCTGGGCAAGGACCACTAAGATATTCAGTCAGGAGTAGCTTTATATTGAAGTTAATGTTGTCTTTTAGATGCAGTCATCCACCCAGATGTCTTGCAGGTTATGAAGTCCTGCAAACAAGTCCATATTTTACATGATGAGGAGGAAGTACAATTCCAGATCCATGTGGGCCTGTCTTAACATAGATTAAAACTCTACACTGAGAGCTACATGACTCCTGAGCAACAGAAGATTCATATCTGGGCAAGCCTAAATGCTGTCCACTGGAATGAATGGGGGAGCTGTGTGATTCTGCAAGGTGAAACAGAATGGGTGCCCAGAAGTGCATTTGCTCCTCCTGGAAAAAAATAGGAGAGTTATGGATCTGTGCAGATGAAGAGTAACTCCTTCCTGTTCTGGTTGTTTTAGCTTGGAAAAAATAGATACTCAAGTCAGTGATGTTTTAGCAATGAAGCAGAATTAAGCTCTTGGCGGCATTTTTTAATTACCACTTTTAAATATGAGGGTACAATTGATAAAATGTTCTTCTATCAGTAGACAATCAAGGTGACCTTGGTGTGTATTAAAATCAATTCTCAAAACTGAGTGAGAGGCTTTAGTTTTAATTGAGTGAAGGCAATGCTTTATTACTAAATGCAAGGTCACGAATGCAGCAATATTGCCAAAAAATAGTAGATAGATTATCAAATAGATTTAAAAAGGAGGGATCTTTTCCCTAAACATTTAAGAGTAACTGTATTTTGTGTTTAGATTAATATACTGGACAATAATATGCCCTGTGGCTCCATATCTGGTTCCCTTTCTCCTCCTTCAGAAGATCTGTAGGATCATCTGTTTTGCAAATTTAACTCTAGCCCTCAAAGGATTGAGCTAACCAGTATCTACATTTCACTAACAGCTTGGAGGAAGGTTATGGCTGTCAGGATGTCAGACTTATGCCAATAGAAAATCTACTTCCTGTGGATTAGTCTTTTGAGAGGTCCAGGCCAGTATCTTATCCAACATATTGACATTAAGTAATGGTAATATCCATGATACAACATTAAGACATACATGATAATTGAGCTTATTATAATGCAACTTTAAATGCCTTTACCAGGTCACTATTAATTTGTTTCTGTTAGATGCAACACTGTGTACCTTTGAGCAATTTTCAAAGAGATGACAATTTTTTTAATCCTTACATAAATGTTTCCTCCACAATTACACTTAACATCATTTCTGAATTCCTTACTAAAGTATGACATACAATATATGTATGTTATGGTGTGGTATGCAGGTTTATTGGCATCTGAGTGTAAGAGCATAATTTACTTGTAAATTATTTGTTTATAAATAGTATATCTATATTTGTGAACAAAAAGTTATCAGTAAGAGAGTGAAAGGTTGAACTTATGTTTTAACTGAGGGTAGCTAGCACTGCCTTACAAAAACATATACTTGTTGCTAAAATATTTCATCCTTAGAAATCCCAAGCATACAACTACCCAGAGAGCAGCTCTTGATTCCAGCCAGTTTCCTATTGCCATGGAATTGTCCTTCAACACTAACAATAGGTTCAACAAACAAATTCAAACTGTCCAAGCCAGTTTATATGTATACATTAAAAAAAAATAATTTATAATGTATTTGCTTTCATTCAGCTCTGTAAGATTGAGTTCTGGAATATAACTTCATGAAAGAGGAAGGGGAAAAACAAACAAAGAAACAAAATACCATTTGGGGGTGCATAATTGGTTCTGAGTATTTCTTTTCACTCACTACTGGTGAAGAAGGAAAAAAAAAAGGCTTGTTTAGTTTACCAGTTAGTGCATCTGTTAGTACTTCTCAACTTACAGGCTACCTTTTAAGAAAGGTGGTCATTTACGTAGCTCCATCTTGAATCTTTATCTTTGTGTGGGTGTTTCCTGGGTGTTTCTGTTTCCACTTCCCCCCAAGGAATGGGGGAAGAACAGGAGAGAGAGAGTTTCTTATTTTGCTTCTCTGTTGAGCTGTTAGTTCACTTCTTTCATGTATTGGTGTGAAATACATACACCCACCACAAACCATTTCTGTTATGCTATTTTATACTTCTTACACTATCCTCTTCTTAAACCAAACCAAACCAAGCGAGAATGAAATGAAACAAAACAATTTTTGCCTACCTGCTATGAGGCACTTTTCAGCAACAAACCTAAATTAGAGGGCATAGCTCAAGCCATTTTGCATCACAATCAGAAAATAAATGTTTGGGAAATTTCAGACAGAGAAAAGAATGGTGTTGAAAACCAGTCTTAGATATGAACCAAATCCTATTGTATTAACTCACTGGAAAGCTACCATTGACTGCAATGGACTTGGGATGAGATCACTAATAAGAAGCTAGCTTCATCCTTAACTCTGGGGTGGTTACTGTGACTTGATAGCCAGAGTATATTACCTTTTTAAATACCAGCGTACACTTTATGTACATCTACATATATATTATGCACACACACGTGCATGCACACATGCTCATACATTTTATTGTTTTGAACTTGTGGCCAAAGTAATCCAGGGCACATTATTTTAGGTTTACTTAGCACTTGGGAAGTAAATTTGCTGTTTGCCAGGGCTTCCTGCTCCTAAATTTACCCAGTAGGGGCAGAGAGGCTTGCAGAGATTAATGAGGGATGATCCCTAGCAGCTATTCTAAAAGAAACATCTCGGCTTATTTACACCCACAGTCCACTCAGGCAACAAGAGCAGGGGGAGGGGGTGTTGAGTGGTATTTCAAGTTCTGCATTGCAGCATCATTTGCTGCAGGAACAGAAAAGAAAAAGAAATAGTTTTGTTCATTTAATCCCTTTCTCCTATTTAAGCAATTGCACCTGGATTTCACTTTACTGCTATTATCTGGATACTCCAGTACAGGGTTCCTTTTGTGAAGTAAGAATTATTTGCAATCCATAATGCTACTACAAATAGTATTCAAGTGATTCAGAAGCCACAGCTATTTTGCATTTTACCTCACTGCAGTAGAAATTATATTATGAAAGGCAGTTGGTAGTTTTCCAAATTACTAAAAAAGTCTGTTTAAATAAAAAAAGCTCAGCTATGGCAAACGGTTAAGTATGGGTATGACTCAAGGCCATGGAACTGGAAACACTTAAGTACACGTGTCACTCTACATATATGAATAGACCTATCAGAAATACTCACGTGACACATGCTGTTTTCCAGATGTGGATGTGTATGTATTTTTAGAAAAATATTTAATTACATTCCTAAATACATCCCTGGTAATTTTCTATTTTTCAAGATTTTTAAAAAATTATTCTTCCTTGTAGCAGTACTACAGGGGTGGGCAGGGTGATCCCCTTCTATGGATGTTCAGTACATCTGCAAGGCTGATCCAGTAAAATAATTTTTCCCTTCTGTTTAATAGAGCTGCGTGTGACTTTTGCACAATTTGCTTTTGAGAAAATATAAAAAAAGATATTTTCACAATTCATTCACATTACAAGAATGAGAATCATAAAAAATAGTTCTGTTGTAGATGAATAGCTCAGAAGTGAAAAGATTTGTCACAATATGTGAAGCTTTCAAAACATCACAGCTCTGCTTCCTACTGCTACTAGTAAATATCTAGCATTTCTACAAAGTGCTATTTAAATGGCAGGGTAGCTCAAAGAAGAGAAATAATATTCCAGTAGCCTGTTTTCAGATACAGTCAACACCTTTCATGTCATTCAATAATGGATTTGGTGACTTCAGAAATGTGTGTGTCAAGTAGTTAAAGGCATTTGAGTCTTGTGAACTCTATCAGACATTTTAATTCTAAATCATCCAGTCAGTATATTTAAAAACAACATATTTCATTTACCATTTGGTGAAATAATAAGATACTTCAAATACCTTTGCTATTTGATCTCTAGCTGATGTTGAAGCTTAATATATTTTTCTTGCTCTTCAGGGGGTATAATAATAAACCAATATGTGGTTACTCATAGGAAATGACTTTTCCATTCTCTATTTTGTAGTGGACAAAACAACCTATTTCTAAATAATACAGAGACTTTGACCCCAACTGAGCTCAAGATCACAGTTTGGTGAAGAATGTTGCTTATGTCATAAATGGCTATACAAACTTACCTTTCCCAGCTGGACTTTGATTCTCAACTTCCACTTCAGAAACAAAATCCATAATCTGCATAGGGTATCACAAGAGATAAACACTTCTTTTTATTTTTTGGTTATTCCAACCTAGTGAGAGAAGTATTTTTTTCCTAATTATGAGTACTAGAATACTTAAAAAAAAAAAATCCTGCTGGTTTTTGGCAGAATATGACAGTACAACTTTAGGGGACTAAAATTTTAGTGCCCTGCCATATGCTAACTTGTGTGCAACAAATACCAGTGGAGCATCCACCCTGAGGACCATCATACTGAATCATTTTGGCCATTTGTCAACACTCACTAATTGATAAGGAATCAGAAGAAATTATGTCCAATTGGTTTTATGTGCATTGAATTGAAATTGCCAAAATCATTTTACATGTGATTTTCCAGGTTGAACTTAAATATAGTGCCGGAGGTGAGAGAGCAGTATTAAAATCGGCATTAGTGTCATGGTTAACTCCTGTCCCCTGGAACTCTGAGATATTATTACCCTGACTTTAACCACATTTTATCAAGACAAATACCAGCTGAACTCCCATAGACTCTCAAAGAATATAAAATAAGAAGCTTAAATTTTGTCTTAGTTAAGAGGATTAAGGATACATTTCAACTCATTTATAAAATAAATTAGTCAACTATTTATTATTGCTTAATAAGGTGCTTTAAGTGGTATCCTTGTACACATGATGCCAATGTGAATGTAATGACTACTTTCATATAGATCTCATGAAAATATCAAAATCTCCTGTGCTTAGTAAACCTCATTGTTAAGAACTATCTGTGTTCCGTTTCAAGTGAGATAAGAGTTGCCAAGCTGTATTTAACAATTAAGTAACATATGACATAGGGGAGCAAAAAAAGTAGCTTTAGCTCATAAACAAAAGAGGCGAAGCCAAGGTGTTTTTTATGCGGTAAACTGCATATATTTCAGAGTTCATCAGTTCCAGCATGCAGCAGGGGTTATTACTGGTCCACAACACTTTATATAAGATATTTTAATACTTCATTTTGCAACATTTGAATGGTTTAAAAACAGACAGACTTTGAACAGATTTTTGGTTCTTCTAAATCACAAGAGAACCAATGGCATATCCTGGATGCTTGGCTTTTTATTCCATTTGCCCAGTAGGTGGCTATAAACATTGTAAATGCATTTATTTTTTATTACATAATATTGTTAAATGTTTTACTCTTAAATGATCATTGTTTGTCAGCTTTTTCCCCTCTTATCGGTTGTCAACCCAGTTATTGCTTTTTTATCTTGGCTATAGGTGCTTAAAACAGATTATACAGAAGACTGCCAAGAAGCCATCTGTTGATGAGTAATGTCTGATGTATCATGTGGAATAGAGTGGTATGCCTATTCCTTCAACTGAGCAGCCATGCTCATATATTACTCCTACCTTGAGTTTTTCTGGTTGCCTATAAAATGGCAGGTTTAATGAAGCTGGTACATTTTGTTTTAAAAGTGTTTACTGGGAAGTGATCTAGCTACTTTAAAAATCTGTTTCTTCAGCTTCGTTATGGTAGATCCAGAATAATATCTATTAAGAAGGGATTTTGTATAGATTGTAATTATTGATACAGATGGAATATTAAGAAAATATTACGTTTACATGTCACATTTCAGGTCATGATAGAAAGTAATCCTATCTCATGTTGAGTGAATAGGGCCATTAACATGAAATATTTAAGATGATCGTAACGTATTTTGAGATGTATGACAGGGCACTGAAAAAATTAAGATTACCTACCTGTTGGGTGTGTGCTTTGGAAGAGCTGAATTATTTAAACATAACATAAAATAGATACTGTGCCTGAAATGGGGGAAACATTATCTCATATTCAAGATATTGCATATGAGCAAATAGCAGTATGATTATTTCCATATGAATGTAATGTAGGACATGGTGTCTAATGTAGTGATATAGATGCTAGTCACTTCAGTGGCCATCAGAGCCAACTGAAACTCAACCTGACACTTTATGAAATGGTAACAAGAACAATAGTGTACAGTGAATTTTCAGTTTGAGCCATTTCTATAATTAGATGACCTTCTATGCTAATACCAGAGTCACGGGGACAAAGGAAGCGAACAGCCTGGTGAACAAACACAACGTCTAATAATATAAGGACTTAATTAATTCTGTGACTTAGTTGTACTGTAGTTTAAAGGGTTGGGACTACCTAAGCCTGGCAAGGTACAGCATCTGGTCTTAGATACTAGGAAGTTTAATTGTCTTAGTAAGAGTGATCATAACATAATTAAATTCAGTATTCTTAGTGGAGGATCATATAAAAACTAGCAATGTAGCATCAAACCTTATAGCAAGCAATATAATGCAGCAAACAGGGATTTTTCAAAAATATTAATTTTTATCTTATTTTAATATTAAATAAGAAATAATGAAAGCAAGAAATGAAGATATTAAAATTCTTGTACACAGCACTGACACATTTCATAGAAGTGAGACATACCGTAACTGAGTCACAGAAGAAAGTGAAAAGAAAAATATGGTTGTATGGCAAGATACATAATGAAAATATATACCAGTGAAATTAAAGGAATGACTATTTTGCCTGAAATGTAAAATGGAAATTCATAAAACTTGGAGAAAGGCTCTGGTAAGTAGCTAATTAAAGACCTAACAAATCTATCATAAGCAAGAACTCTTGAGGGGACTGGTGGTTTCCTTAATTAGTCCACGTGTAAAGAGAACAATTAAGATGTGTAAGGACACTATATTAGATAAGTTCTGCCACTGTGAACCCCATTCTTAAGACTATGGGCTTCATGAAATAGCAAGGCATCTAAGAAAACTGAACATTACAGTTCCTAAGATTTTTAGATCTTTCAAAAACTTCCTTGCCTTCCTTCTCCACCCATGTTTTTAATCTTTGCAGAACACAAGCATAACTGAAAATATTTCACATAAATATTTTCTGTTTCTTTTGGTAAAGAATTGCTTTTCTTGATAAATCAAGAACGATAAATTTTAGTCCCCAGAATGAATTTTATTAGGATTCTCTTTCATAAGTAAAGCTTAAGGGAGGGATTTCAGAGTCTAGTAGAAGGTACAAAGTCCCATGCCTGCTCCAAAGTCTCTGGTGTAGACAAATAATACTGGTGTCCTGTGAAAAGTGAAAATTATTGTGATAAAATTATGATTGTCTTATCGTGTTGGCTTCTTAGTTTACTAACTATCAGAGCTGGAATTGAGCATTCATACCCAGAGTGATTTTTGAACCTGTTAATAGTGATTGTGTAAGGAGACCAGAAAGGCCTTTTAGACAAGGAAATTAAGGGCAGCCAAAAGTGTCTAAGATTGACTGTAGGGGAGGAGAAAAAAGGCTCCTCTTTGGGAGCTGCATATTTGCAATTGTTTCTGTTCATTCAATTCCCAGCAGGTGTCTCTATACTGCAGCTTTATTGAGGAATGAGGAGGCAAAGACTAATTGTATAAACATGTAAAGAAGGGAAGGGAAAAAAATGGAAGATGTAAAATAACTAGAGGAATAGGCTGCGTTGTGACACACCATGATATTATAAAAAATAGACTTCCAAAAGCATCTTTTTCTCAGGGTTTTGGGATACAATAACACATACAGTCTTGGAAAACCATAATAAATGTACTAAACATGAACACTGGCAAAAGAAGATGCTGAAAAGAAAACAAAAGAGTTTAAGGAAAACAAAAGTAAAGTTTTAACCTATTATTGGAACTTCAATCACTTCTTCTAATTCAGCACTTACAAATATATATCCTAACAACACTTGGAATTTATCTTCATCAGCAACTAGAGTGAAACTATTAAAGCCTCCGAAAGATAATGTTGCAACCTTTGCTGGGAACGTAAATGTGGAGGTTAATGAAGACTGCAGGCAGCTGGAAGAACTGAGAATTGTACAAGTAATAAAAGAAAATTATGGTTATGAATAAGACTTCCAGTTTGTCTTGGCTTGGGGCAGACCAAAGTAACTTCATTTCATTTGCAACCAGATGCAAAAAAAATTAACATTTTATCACTTAATTGGCAACATGTAATCTTTTTAGCCAAACAAAATTTATGCTTTGATGAATCCCAGTTGTATTTCTGCACTGAACTAAGTGGAATGCAAAATCCTGATTTAACATATAAAAGGACCAGAATTCTGTTTTGCATTTGATTTTAATTGCAGATTTCATGCACAAGACTCTGAGATGAATAACTGATGATACTAGGAAACATCAGAAATTCCATGTATGATTCACAAACTGGCATTAAACCTTAAAAAGTAATTTAAAAAAAATAGTATAACAGCTCACAGTGTCACCATTTCAAGGTGAGTAAAAACTTATACTCTCCAATTTGTCCATTAATCAATAGTTTACTGAGTATTTGATAAGTGCTCAATGAGGCATGAAAAAGAACAGTGTGACAGATCCTATTGATTGTTGCCATAAAAGGGGTGAAAAAATGACAGATGACAGACCCACTTAGACTGGTAGAGCAAGCAGTTACAGCCTTAATGGTACAGTAGGTATAACATTTTGTATTTTTGGCACATGAACAAGAAGTGATACTATACCATTCTGTTTGCTACTTGAAGCCACAATCAGAAGTATATTTCTCACAAAAAGGTAGCAATTAACTGGAACCTATGAGAACAATGTAATTATTTGGGTATTATGCCACTGTAACTAAGATCAGAATCTGACTTCTGAATGCAGTCCTAGAACACCACCTATTTGTGTTACCACCTCACGTACAGGACTTAGTTTGGCTTTTATGTACTTGGCCTCTGTGTTTGTTATTTATGGACTCTTGATGTCCTGTACTATTATTTATAAGGATTCTCTCACAGCCCAATGAGTACTCAAATGTGAAGTTATTCAATAGTCTGTGACCATAAATCATTGTGTTGCTATTAGCACTTTGCTGCCACATTAATTCTCATACTTAAAACACAGGAGCAGATAGCAAAACAGTGCAGTTTAATGAGTCAAGGAAGACCAACCTTTACCTTGTACTGTTGTTGAAATACAAAAGTTAAGAATTCAGGGTGAAGAAGCAAATTCCTACAGCAAGAACAATGTTTGTGATAAAAATTGAAGTGAATACCTGAACCTGTTCCAATTAACAACCTTGTTTCTTTCCTGGTTAATTCCTTACTTCCTATGCTTTTTATGAGCGTGTGTGTGTGTGTGTGAGATCAAGCACCTCTTAAACTCATTACTGGCTTCCTGTTCCTGATTAATTCAAAGCTGTAGAATACAAGGGACTTGATTTAATGGCACTAGGACCTAAAGAGGGTTTGGAGATATTAGATCTTACTAATTCTGTTGTGGGAAGGAGGCCTTTGAACTCTTCTTGGACTCCCACCAAAAAGCAGTGCTATGGGGAGGTTTAGCAGTTAACTTTATTCTCTGCAAGGCTGTGCATACATGTGCTCTGGGGTAGGGATAGAGGTGGGGAGGCATTTTAATTAGAGTGGTTCTCAGAGAGCCACTTTAATTAAAATGCCTCACTTTCATACGTATTAAGCTCCTGTGCATTTTAAAATGTCTTCGGGATGCTTTATGCTAAACCTCATTCAATGAGGTTTACATAAAGTGCCCCCACAGCCATTTTAAAATGCACAGAGGCTTATACATGTGATGGTGAAGCCATGCTGGAGCATTCCAATTGGAACATGGAGTCTGCTTTGATGTGCTCTAATTAGAACATGAAACAGAGCATGTATAGGCAGCCAAAGAGATCAGATAGGGGAAGGATCATTCCAAGACTCCACAGCTAGCCAAGCAAGGGTGCTTGAAGTAGGGTAGCATGGATCTGTCCTGTTGCTGTCTCAGAGATGAATTTAAATGAAAAAAGGTTAAAAAGCCTTGAGCTTCTCCATAATTGTTTCTCTGTCTTGCAACAACAGATATGTAGAAGTTTGGGAACAGGATGAAGAAGATCTCTAGCCCTCAGATAAAACCTGTGTGCGGTGATGTAAGAATATAATAGCTATAAGCTCCTTAAGGTCAAAGGGTAGAGATGTAGCACATAGTTCACAACAGTTCTGTATGCTTGTTGGGTGTGATAGGGAAATGGCTCCCAAACGTATAGATAGCTCTGCTATTTATATTCTGCTTTAACAAAGCATTCAAAACCTTAGTTGCAAAGGAGTCAAGAACCTTGGAATGCTTAGAAGTTGACAAATCATTTATATATTTGTTCACTTATCCTGCCTATATTGTCCTGTGTTTGTTAACTTATTTTGACCAAAACATTGCAACAATCCTTGGATCAAATTCCTTGAGTGTGTGTACATGTGCACTTTAATGCTCAGTGGCCTATTTTACGGCGCATTAAAGTGTCACCTAAAAAAACATGTGATTATGCTAATGTGTAGTAAAATAGACTACTATGCATTAAGCATCACTTTAAAAACCATGCACATTCATTACTGCACATTAAGGCAGCCTAATGTGCATTTGCTTAGTACCTCACATTGGAGGTACTAAATTGAATGCACATTAGGAAACATACTTTAATGCAGGTGTAGATGTGCCCCTTGTCTACAAAAACTGCTTTTTTTCTGTGTTCCAAACAAAAAGGTGAAGAGATTCTCTCTCTTTGTCTATCTCTCTCTCTTTCTTTCTAGTTGGCAAGGCACACACCAATTAAATGGGACAGAATGACATGCTTAAAGGTTTAGAATACATATAAGCAAATATACCAGGGACAACATGAGTAATTTATGGTGCATAACACAAAACCCTTATGGAAGGTAACATACCTAATCATGTTTCAGGGGTCTTGGTTGTAGCTGTGTTGGTCCAAGGATATAGACAGACAAGGTTATTTGGGTAAATGTGATATCTTTTATTTGACCAACTGAATGAAGAAGGGTGCTTGTGCTTGAAAGCTTGTAAAAGAACAGTTTTTCTAACTATTCATTTGGTCTAATAAAAGATATCATATTTACCCAAATAACCTTGTCTGCCTACACACACACCTAATCACGCACTTTCAGAAATGCTTAACAGCCTTACTTATCAACACTGGTGGACATGAATCCTGGACTAGTATCATATGACCAGCAATACATTATTGTTACAGGGAAGGAGAACACAGCAGCAACAATGGCATGGGGATTGTGCCAAAGATGATAGTTTTATTACAGTACCATGGTGTTAGCTAGAATATTTTGTGTCTGTGATTATGAGAAGCTTGCCTGCTACATTCTTTTGAGAATTTTAAAGATGTACAGAAATTGTGAACACTAAGAATTATGTTGAATGCAGAAATGCTCAGAGTTAAATTATATCCCTATTGTATGTCACTCCTGTGGACACTGGCTTTCTTACTCTGAAGATAAGTACCTGAATTAATTTTTCCATGCAGCTCCTGCATCCTGGGAGAAGGAAGGGAGGATTTATGTTAAAATAGATACCTACATATTTGGCAATCCCTTTTGGTCTTCCCTGGTTGTCTTATCTGTGGGTTCAAAGATGGCTGATGAAGCCTATCTGGGATCAACAGACTGCTGCAGCTCAGGCACATGTTTCTGTGTGGGGTGGGTGACTCTGGGTTCTCCATATTAAAATGAACGCCTGTATAATAGACACATGACAGACTGGAGTAGATATAGAGATATTCATCATCTTTAGAAAAAGAATACAAAAGAGGATTCACCTTGCTTTTACTCCTATTGAAATTCAATTTTATTTGCACGTGTAACTATTTCAGACACCTTTGAAATGTCGTCCAACTGGCCAGGGATATGCGGGATTAACCAAATTTGCAATGATTTTTTAATGCATGGTCAAGAATGGGGGGATAAAAAATGCTTTTATCCTATAGGTAAGGTGACCATATAGGACAATATGAAGTCTGGGACACTGCCACCCTCCCTCCAACTCTCAATCAGTGGTGCTGCTGCTGGCAGAGGTGGGGGTGGGGCAGCATGGTGCAGGTCTGGCATTACTATTCAGCGGGAGTGGTTCTAACCTCTTTCCAGGGGAGGGGGGTGGGCGGGAACTGAGCTGGCCTGGGCTCAGCCAGGCAGGGAGTGCTGCACCTCTGGGGGATGGAAGCAGGGTGGGCTCAGCTGCATGGGTTGGGTGGGTGTCAGCAGCAGCAGCACTGGGAGGGGTGGCTATGCAGTGGCTAATGTAAATTTTGGGGTAGTTATATCCTCCCTGCAACCCATCCCCAGCACTGCCCCTGCTATTTAGGCAGCTGGGGGTGGGATCAATGGCCCATTAATGACCCATTGTTCTTTATTTCACAGGTGTTAACAATCATTTCTCCTTTTTAATGGTTATTCCACTAGTTAAACTAACCTATTTTAAGGCAATTTTGCTGCCTGCTAGGGCTTCTTATTTCACAGCTCATCCATAATCCAGAATTGTGTATAATTATGGGATAATGGTAAAACTAATGGGATAACAGTAGAACTCATATAATGGGATGCTGCTTAGAGTTGATCTCTTACAGAGAAACAACTCTGACCACACACTTATTTTGGTAGGCTCATCTAACTATGTGAGCTGGAATTGATGGAAATACTGGACTTTTGAAGAAGCATAACCTGGAGAAGAAATAAAGCCACTGAGTTGGATGGATTTTAAACTACTCAAAGCAGAGACAGCAAGAAATCAGGGGAAATAAAAGTCAACATTTAGGATAAGATTATTGCATCACTTATTCTGAATGGCATTGTGAGTGGGAGGTGAGCCCAAGACTGGATTGTGGAGGGCAGTGACAAAGATAGAGAACAGAATGGATAATGTAAATGTAAATGAGTTGGGAGGAGTTGGGAGTGGCTAAGATATGAGAGGAATATATCTTATGTATCAAATCTTTGAAAACACCACTTTGAAGTGTTTTCTCTAAATCTTTAAAAGGGATGAAGGCTGGAAACAGAACAGGAGCCAGCTTGAGGATAAGTACGAGGAGGATAAGCCAGCTGGAAGATTAAGCATTCTGTCTTTATGGCAACCATGTAGAAGCCCTTTAAAATCAAGCTTATTAGAGAACATACAAAAATTAAACCATTCAATAGACAGTGCTGCATCATAAGTGTGCTACTCTTGTCTATTGATAATGCTTCATTGATGGTACATGTGTACAGAAAGAATCATTCTTAAAAAAATATTTGAGACTATTTCTTAATAAGGGCCCTCTAGAGCGCTTTAAAAACTTATGTACAGGGATCAATTTATCAACTAGTGAAAGGTAGGCAGTGCTACAGTGGAGGATATAGCCAGTTTGAACTGCATGACATTTTGTTAAGGAGGACCAGCAGTAACAGAGATGGAAGCTGAAGAACTGACTCAGGAAAAACAAATACAAAATTAGGCAGCAAGGTTGTTTTTTTCCTTTTTGTTTTGCTTTTAGTAAAAAGTTTATAGCCAGAAATAAAAAAAAAGTAAGAACATAACCAAATTAGAGTAACAGAAAAAGTTGCCATCCATCCTATACTATGAGCCTGAGTATATAGCCTTATTTTCCATGGATAAACTTTCCCTGCTGTCTTGCAAACCAACAATTTGTACTTTTTCTCTTCAGCTTGTAGGGAAAGAAAAGGGGAAATCGAGCTCATGTGAACTCCTTTTTTTTCCACCAGGGATCAGGAAGAGCTTTACTAGCCTGACTCAGGTCTTAAAGAAAGTTTCTTGGGAGCATTAAAAAATGCTGTCAAGTTGATTTAGCACAAAAAGTAGGTTTTCTATAACTAGTCTTTAGAAAACCAAGATCAATGAAAATGTTTGTGATTTAAAAAAAAATCTTATGAAAGCATTTTTTCTTTGTACTATGCTAGTTTGTCAGAGTGGTTAATTGGAGACATGCGAAGATTATCTAAGTGGGATATTCTTTTCAGATGAAATAATGGAATAACCTCATGTCCATACCTTTTAAGATAAGCAGGCAGGCTTTGCAATTCCTTCTGTCTCCTGCCCTAAATATTGCTTTTATCTCCAACCTCCAAGCATACTGTCAACTTCTAACTTTGCTCTTTGGTTCTTCTTTTTTCCCTATTTATCTAAGTGCATCCATGGTGACATATGCTTTCTTCCTAATGCTTGTGTAGAATGTATTGTCTCCTACTTCTTCCTCCTAAAATCTTTTCTTTTCTCCAGTCCTTTATAGGTGCCAATGCCATGTTTCCTTGAATATATCATCTTGTCCTACTGTTCCACTATTTCATTTGACTCTTCCATGGTCTCCTAGAATCTGTTAACATGTCTGATTAGAATTGAGCAAACAATTTGCAGTGAAAAATAGGAGGCAAAACTATTATTATCAATAATATTTGTATCAGTATTAATTTACCATAACACCTGCGAGCAACATCCCTAGATAGGAAATGCTATACAAACAGAACAGAATACAATTCCCTTTTTAATTCTCCAATAGCTGTTCACAAACAATACACAAGTTTTACAATCTTCCCAACTATTTATAGTTGTTTTTTGGTCTCCCTGAGGGCCATATTTTTCTTTCTCTACTTTGTCAAGAGTGCTGCTGCTAATATTACCTTCATTGCCTTTTGATCATACCATATCATTCCTTTTCACAGTCCTCTAATTGCTTTCCTTCAAGTTTAAAATGTCCTGTTCTTACAGTAAAGGTTATACCTAACTTAACCCCGCCCTACCTGAAGGCGCAGACAGAAGTGCAGCTCTGAGGTCTAACTCATGGTGATTCACGGAAGTCGCCATGACTTAGACCAATCCTTTCAATCCAACAGGCATTAGCTGGAACCTGGTCACTCTGTGCTTTTGCAAAGATTCAAGGAGATGCATCTTAACTTCTGAGGAGTTGCAGGTTGGCCATCCCTGCTCGGGAATAAGACTGTCAATTAATCACAGTTAACACACACAATTAATGTGTTAATTTGTTTTTGAGTTAATTTCTTTAACATGCGTTAATCATTGCTGGTGCTAGGGGAAAAGTAGCCCCTCCCCCTTGCTGGTGAATGCCTGCCTGTGCTGCTGGGGGGGGGGGAAGTGGCCCCTCCCTCCTTGCTGCTGCTGGACTGCACACACACATGGCCAGCAAGCATTCAGGCAGGGTCCTGGCAACAGACTCAGCAGTTGGATGCAAGTAAATGTATGAGGGAAGGGGTGGGGACAAGGGTTAGATGGCTAGGTCTTGGGGACTGTCTAGGGTTTGTGTACATGTTGGGGGGGGGCAGGTGCCATACCTTCACAAATTTTCCCTGCCCCACACCTCCCCACACCCTCCCCTCAACCACACAAAGTACCTGCATCATTTTGCGTAATTTTGAGTTTTTAGTTTTTAAAATCGCAATTAATTGTGACTAATTTTTTTAATCACATAAATAATTGCAATCAATTTTTAAAATAGTTTGACAGCCCTAAAAGAGTCATCTAGTCCAACCCCCCATGCACCTGCAGGATGCACTCTTTCTCTACTACCCCAGAAACTGCCTACCCAGCTTTCTACAATGAAAGAGATTCCACAGCTTCCTTACACAGCTTGTACCATTATTCTAACAATAACAAAGATTTTTGGGGTTTTTTCCTGATCTTTAGGTTCAACTGACTCACAATTCAACATACTGAATCAAATCACTAATTTCTGCATTAGCAGATATCTGTTGCAGGCCATCTCCTATTGCAATGAAATAGGGCCTAAACGGTATTTAAAAATAAAAATATATCATAGGTACTTACCAAATTAATATTAGTGATAACATTAGAATACCTTATATCTTTAGCCTAAAAGGAAATTTAATCACTCTCCAATGTGTGGATTTTTTTTTTTTTTGATGTCTTAGAAGAAAATTAAGCTACTCTTGATGTAAAGACAGAAAACTTTAGCAGAAGGCCTGCCCAAGCTCCATCTTTTCAAATCTTTTTTTAAGTGGTAGCAGGGTAGACAACATTATTTAATATTTTGGCAGGGTTGCTAAGTGATGATCATTTAGCAATGTGAATTACTGTAAGAAATCCAAATTCAGTGACCTGCCCACATTGCCACTAAATAAGCTGCAAGATGGGCATTCATTGCCTGTATGGTTCTGGCTTACCTGCTGGGGAGTAGAGATTGCCTAGTCATCAAAGGTTAACATGTTTGGAATTATTTAAAGGTTTTGATTTTCTTAAAACAAATAATAATAGGCAGAACTGCTCATAACAAACGATATATTAACGGTATGTATAAGTAAAAAATGAAGATTTGCTGTCAAGATGGCATTTTTGTGTGTGCATGTATTGCAAATAGTGCTTTGACAGCATTGTGGAGGTGAAGTTTGAACAAAAGATGAAGATGAGCATTGTAAAGATGTTTCAACAAGATAAACAATCACAGTGAGGGTGAATCAGCAAGAGGTTTGGTGACAGAATAGGGTTGCTGAGTGTTGAAATAATGGACCAGAGATTATCTACCAGGAAAAAGTCAAGTTTATAATACATAAAAGAAAGGTGTACAGGTCAGATCACTTCTTCAGCATTCTATGTTGAATATACCAGGAGTTTTGCTGCATTTATTTTGTTCCCTTTTCACTTTGATTCTTTCTCTCAACTAGTGGAGCAAATGACTGCCTTTCAAATCTGATGGACTACCACTCCCAGCACTTACTTCTTTAAATGACAAACAACTATTTTAGAACAGAATGCTGGCCGGCTGTACTACACTACCATTGACTCAAGGTTTAATTAAAAGTTAAGCAACAGTAACCCAACACAAGACATATGTCTTTCATAAATATGTCTCAGGATAAGGAAGTATGAGAGCCAGAAATATTGATAGGTGTGTGTGATTAATTATACTTCGACTTGATTTGGATCAATAGATTTTTGAGTTTTCATAACATTAGCACCATGGGAGTACATACACTAATATTACAAGCTAGAGATCAAAAGAACACCTCCTGATGTTAACCATAAACAGGTTATTCCTGGCATTAAGCAATTATATGTGTAGTTTTATTAAGTTTTCAGTTTTGGAATAGAGTCCCCAACTCATCTCCTTTTAACATGGCAGAACATATATCCCTCAATAACCAATTTCTGAAAAGGCTGTGATCCGAACCCATTCATATCAATGGGAGTCTTTCAATTAACTTGAACATCCTTTGGATGAGGCCCATAGTACAGTTATTTTGAAAAAAAGTTGGGGGAAAAAGGCTTTCTCCCAAAACAAATGTGCCTCTTTTAAAACACTTGGTTTTGACTTCTGTTTGAGTGCCCATCATTTTACTGCACTTTCATACAATCAGTCTTAACCAGGGAACTGGATACTTTCAGCTTATCCTAAATCAGATATCTTCAGCAGAGGGAGCTTTGGCTGAAACTTGAAAAGGGTTTAATTGGTCAGAAAGGCAGAGACAGATTTATAACCATTGCTAGTATGTTTCTTTACTCAACTGCTGGCTTTATATAAAGTACAGTCTAAAGTGTGCTTTAATATAGAGGAAAACAATGTTCAGAAATCTTCCCCAAAATTGTCTTCCAGTATCAAATACATGATGTGTTATCTTCTATGTGCTTAGATATTTAATTATTTTTATTTACAATAAAGGTTAAAATATTAAAACATTAAATATTAGTAACATTTCTAGATAGCACTAGAAGTTTGCTGGAGTGGAAGATAACAATATGGAGAGATCAATGGAACAGAAAGATCTGGATCTTTTTGTATACTAGACACAGGCACCTCCCTCCCAAACAAAGAAACAAGAAACCTAGTTTGACCAATGTATATGAAAGCTTGTCCAATTCTTCTTATGGAGGTAGGGTTTTACTATCTTTTAATACAGAGAAATGCAGTATCTTATATTCAGGAATATAGCAGGTAGGGAGCTGTTAGATCTGTATCTTGGAAATCAATTACTCTGAAAAGGACTGAGGCTCAGATCCTCAGAATTACTTAGGCCCCCTCTATATGTTAAAATTATTGTGGAATTAACTGGTTAATTGTGCCATTTACTGAGACCAGCTACACATACAAAAGACCTATCACACAATAAAAAGCTCCAACCAGCTATAAAGTTAGATCTTGAAAATGTATAGTCATTTTATAGCTGGTTGTTATTTAGCTTTAATTTGCATGTGTAGTGAGGAATACATTGCATGATAGCAATCTGCTGGTCTTCCAGGATCCCATTGTGTACTGCTTCATCTCCATTGTAAACTTCTCTGAAAAAGAACAGAGGAATCCCCCTGCCCCAGCATGGATCTCTAGGTTTATTCTTCCTACACAGCAGCATCCAGCAGGAGAAATATCGCCGCCCACCCCCACTGCCCCATGGACACCCGTGCTGCTGGAGCATCCCAAGCAGCAGCAAACATGGAGTGGGAGGAATCCTGCCCCTGCCCCCCACACAAGCACAGGGGGCTGGGGACACCCTTCCTGTCCACAGGCAGCCCAGATCTACTGGGCAGCAGCAAGCATAGGGGAGGGAGGGAGAATTTCATCCATACTTTTTTCTTCCCAGCAGATCAGGCTGCACTGTGGTCAGGCAGGGTACCTCCTCCCCCCAGCCAGCTTGCTGTTGATGGGGAGATCTGGTCTCTGATCCCACCTGGCAGGGTATCCCCAGCTCCATGCTGGGGGGGGGGGGGAGGGAACTGTGGGGAGAATTTCTACTTCCTCCCAACTTTGTTCATGGGGAATCCCTAGAGGTCCTGAGGGATAACTGCTTAGTAATGTCATCCAATTTTTTCAGTGGTGCTGCTGACCAGTGAGAGTTCCCCCAGCTGGTCAGCAGCAGCAGTGCACCTAGCACAATGTCTTCATTGTGCAAGGTAAGCAATTCCATAACTGGAATTACATGTAGGCACCCTTAGATACCTATATTGTATACTTACTCCTTTTCTTTTTTCTTTTTTGACATGTAGGTCTAGAATTTAGGCCTCACTGCCATCCCCAAAAACGTCTTTATCTCTGTGTCTTGTCCTCTTATCATTTTTTCCCTTTCTATTTCTTTCCCCCCATCATTTCTCAGCCTTTTATTCTTCCCCCTTTCTCTTTCCTCTACTTTTCCTCCACTTTCCAAGCAACTTCAGTTCTTTCCTGCAGCCACTACTCCACAATGCATTTGTATTAGAATTCTTCATATTCATTCCGTAGACACAAACTATTCCATTTGCTAAAGGGCAGTAGTAAATACTTACACTATGGGAAGACATAGATATAGCAAATGACAACCCAACTAATCATAATTATTAATGTTATTTCATTCTTCCACTCATTTTTTTTACCTCTGCCTCTTTTTGTGAGGCACTCGGAACAAAGTACAATAATAATACAATTTAAAAAAAAGGAACTATGTAAAAGCATATAAAGCTCAATTATAGTGTTTAAAAACTCTACCCTATTAAAACAGGCATTCATAATAAGAAAAAGAGAGAAGGCAACAGTTTCACCCAAAAGCTTGTGGGAGGTAAAATATATTTATATAAAAATATATTTATAAATATATTTATTTAAAACTTGGCATAATAGGCTGGGTCAAATATCAAGAGGAAGTGAATTTTATGCACTCTGTAACAGCTGATACCTGATTACTTTCCACTCTGAAATGCAGTGTAGGCCTATTTTTAAGAAGTGGGAGTTGATAAAATAGAAGTGACCATCAAATACAGCTAAAAAAATTATATAGAGAACGACTGTGGCTGTTATTTATTGTAGATGTTACTGTTTATGAGTCAAATGCTGTAAACCTGTTTCTTTTCTATGATAAACAGTTCTATTATGTTTATTAATGTGAATAGCAGAACAGACTCTTTCACATTCCATTTCAATAAAATGCTTAGAGCTTCTGCACTAAGCTTCTTACTTTTTTTTCTTTCTTGTTTTTTTTTTAGTCCAGTAGAACATATTTGTCAATAATACAAAGGGAAAACAACTCTCTAATGAAGACCTAATAATTGCTATTTGTTATTAAGTCATAAAAATAATGGACCATAACTGACTAGTCTCGACAGTACTCATTTTCTATGAACACTGAAAAAGGTAATCATATTTCAAAGTAGTTTTCAAGTTCTTTTTTATAGTCTCAAATGAGTTTTCCAGTTTGTGTAAACTCCCTGGACAAGGGAGGCCAAGAGGCAGTTCCATACTGTCCAGCCAGGTGGTTGGATAAAAGGTTGTCTCCGACCCCAAGGCTCGCTGCACCAGGGTCCCCCCCTCCCCTGATCTTTGCAACAGGTATGAACCTCTTGCAGCACCAGTAGAGCCTGCAGAGCTGCCAGCTGTTGTGAGTGAGGAAAAAATGCGACCAGCTACCTTGCGTCTTAGGGATCTAAGATGAAATGCAGTGATCATTGTGGGAGACTCCCTCCTGAGGGGGACAGGGGGAGTGATCTGCCACCTTGACTCCTTAGCCCAGGAGGTCTGCTGCCTCCTGGGAGCCCATACCTGGGATGTGGTTGAGAGGATCGCAAAACTTATCCAGCCCTCCACCCACTACCCCATGCTCCTTATCCATGTAGGCACAAATGACATGGCTCAAAGAATAAACGATGTATGCCCCCGGAGGCTGGGGGGGGGGGGAGCATGACAACCACCGACAGGATGGCAAGCAGGGAACTTCAGGTTATGGGTCATGCACTGAGGAAGGTGAGACAAATTGAGGTAGTGAAGAGACGACTGTGGTGCTGGTGCCATTGTGAAGGTTTTGGCTTCTATGACCACAGTCTGCACTTTGGAGAGAGACAATGGTCATTTGGAAAGAGAGGCCTCCAACTCACTCCACTGCAGAAGAAGCTATTCCCAGCCAGAATGCCTGACCTGCTTGACTGGGTTTTAAACTAATCTCTCGGGGGGGATGGGTGGACAACCACCAGAGCAAGCTCACCAAGCATCAACTGCAAAACCAGCAGGTTAGGATGCTCAAGGGAACCCACTCCTATCCCATCCCAGGAACAGAGCTCCTCCATGACTGCAAAGAAGCCTAGGGCTTCCAACAGCTTACTTTTTTGCCTGTACATTAATGGCAGGAATTTGGGGAATAAACAGGAGGAACTGGTCCTTCTGCTAAACAAAAATTACTATGACCTCATAAGGATAACGGAGACCTGGTGGGTCTCCTCCTATGACTGGGCTATGGGTATAAATGACTATACTCTTTACAGGAGAGATCACACTGAAAAAAGGGGCAGAGGTGTAGCTCTCTGTGTGAAGGAGAGCTATATATCCCTACAAGCTGAGATTGGCACCCAAGGAAGATGACTGGAGACCCTCTGGGTTAGAATATGAGGGGAATATGGCAAAGGGGATACAATGATAGAACTCAGCCAAATGCAATCAGTCTCAAAGCTTCCTCAGATGCATGGATGAGCTCTACCAGTCTCAAGAAGTTTATGGGCCAACAAGGGGTAAGGCACTGTTGGACCTGGTACTGGCCAAAGGGGATGATGTAGTCAGCAACCTAAGAATTGAAGGGAAGCTGGGTGACAATGACCATGAGCTGATCACTTTCAATATCCATCACAAAGCTGGCAAGTCAGCCAGCAATGCTGTAGTCCTCAACTTTAGGAAAATCAACTTTTATAAGCTCAAGAGGCTTGTTCTTGAGGCCCTGAGAGGCCATGATTTGACAGGGAGGGAAGTTCATGATGAGTGGTTGCTCCTTAAGGAAGCACAAGGCAAGTCCATCCCAACCCATAGGAAAGGTGATAAATGGGCTCAGCAACTCCCTTGGCTCAACAGGGAACTCATGGACCTCCTAAGTCTAAAAAGAGAGACTTACAAAGGACAGAAGAGAGGAACCATCACTACAGTGGGGTATTCTGCACTGGTCCACACCTGTAGGGAGTGAACTAGGAAAGCAAAGGCTGCAACCAAATTCAAACTGGCTTAATGAATCAAGGACAATAAAAAGTCTTTCATCAGATATGTGGGGAGTCAGAAAAAAAACCAAGGGCAATGTTGGACCCTTGCTAAGCCAATTAGGGCAGCTGTCAACCAACACCCAGGAAAAAGCCAATCTGCTTTACAACTACTTTGCATCATTTTTTCACCAGGCCAAAAGGACTACCCTACCTAACGTTATGTGGGATGACCAGGGAGAGGGTGAATATATGCCCACCATTGGTGTAGATCTTATGAGGAACCACCTTGAGAGGCTGGACACCCACAAATCAGCTGGTTCAAATAGACTGCAGCTAAGAGTGCTAAAGGAACCAGCAGACAACATAGCACAGCCACTTGCAAGGATAATAAAGAACTTGTGGTGCTTGGGCAAAGTACTTGGAGATTGGAAGAGAGCTAATGTGGTGCTAACCTTCAAGAAACAGAGTAAAGAAGTTCTGGGAAACTAGAGGCTAATCAGTTTGACCTCAATCCCTGAGAAGATGATGGAAAAAAAATATCAAAGAAACCATTCTTGACAGGCTAACAGAAAGCAACATTCTGAGGGATAGCCAGCACGTGTTTGTTGTGGGTAGATCTTGCCTGACCAATCTCATTTCCTTCTATGACCAGGTGGTGTATCACCTGGACAAAAGGGAAGAGATTGATATCATATATTTGCACTTTAAAAAAGCCTTTTACCTGGTGTCCCATGATGTCCTCATGGAAAAATTGGGCAACTGCGACCTTGACTACACTACAGTCTGATGGCTGGGGAATTGGCTCCGAGGTTGGACCCAGAGAGTGGTAGCTGATGGAATTGTATCAATATGGCACTCAATGACCAGTGGTGTCCCTCAAGGCTCTGTTCTTGGACCTGGACTCTTTAATGAGTCCTACCAGGGCGTACCAGCGGCATCATGTGGATAGGCATGCGTCACACCCCTCAGGTCCTCTCAGGCTCTGGGCCCTCCCCTGGCTCCTCAGAGGCCTCCACCCAGATGGAGCCCATGGTTCCAGGCTCCATGAAGACAGAGCCCCTGGCTTTAGGCTGAAGGGGCTGCCTGACACTTTTTCAGGCTCTGGAGTCTGGGACCATGGTCACCTCCCCTTGTGAGGTCTGCTCCCTTTTGGGGTCTCTGGCACTCCAGCTGTAGGAGCTGCAGGCTGCAGTCCAGAGACTGCATGCCATCAGGGATGTTGAGTGGGAGATAGACTCCTACTGCCAGGCCCTTCTCCCCCTGGAGGTGGAGGGTAGACCACGGTCACCCTCCAGGACAAGGGAGGACTCAGGGACCTCCCATTCTGTTCAGCCAAGGGGATGGACCAAGGTGGTCAAGGGCCCCAAGGCCCACTACATCAAGGTCCCCATGCTGCTGGACCTTTGCAACAGGTACGAGCCTCTTGCAGCCCCATCAGAGCCTGCCAAGCTGCCAGCTCAAGCAGGCAACACAGACTTAACTGTAGCTACCACCCCCACTCTCCCTAAGACAAAATACAAAGTGTTTGTTGTGGGATACTCCATCCTGAGGGGGACTGAGGGGGCAATCTGCTGCCCCAACCCCTTGGCTCAGGAAAGCTGCTGCTTCCCGGGAGCCCATATCCGAGACATTGAGGAGAAGATCCCTGAGCTCCTCCAGCTGACTGACCACTACCCCTATGCTCCTTATCCATGTGGGCACAAATGACATGGCTTAGAGTGCTCCCAGCTGGGTCATGAAGTGCTACAGGGATTTGGGAATGGGGCTTAAGGGGTTGGGGCACAGGTTGTGTTTTCATTGATCCTCCCAGTTTTGGGCTACAGGCTGAGAAGGGAGAGGAGGATTGAGGTAGTGAAGCAAAGACTGCGGTACTGGTGTCATTGGGAAGACTTTGGCTTCCATGACCACAGTCTGCTCTTTGGTAAGAGAGGCAGTGAGCTGCTGGGAAGGGATGGCTTCCACCTCTCTCTGCTGGGGAGAAGGCTCTTCTCAGCCAGACTGGCTGATCTGCTCCACTGGGCTTTAAACTAGGCCTGCCGGGGGATGGGGGGGACTCCTGCCACTGCTGGGTCACTGAGCAACACTTGCAAAGCCAGAAGGCCAAGAAACTTAAGGGATCCCACCCCTGCCTCAGCCCTGGAGTGAGCTGTAGGCAAGGCAAGGGCCCCCAAAGGGACACTTGCCTGCCTGTACACAAACTTGTCCTCCTGCTTAACACAAATAACTATGATGTCATAGTGATAACAGAGACGTGATGGGACTCCACCCATGACTGGGCCACAGGTATAGATGGCTTATACTCTTTACAGGAGGGATCAAGTGGACAAAACTCAAGTCAAGGACGCACTGCAGAGTAGGAGTTTTGAAGGGATGGGAGCCCAAGAAGGGTGGCTGTGCCTTAAGGAAACGATCTTTCAGGCACAAAGCAAGACGATCCCCGAGCGAGGCAAAAGAGGGAAAGGGGCCAGGAGGCTTCCATGGCTGACCAGAGAAATCCAGGGCAGCCTAAGGGCCAAAAGGGGAGCCCATAAAAAGTGGAAATAGGGTGAGATCACTAAAGATGAATATACCTCCTCTGCTCGTGCTTGTAGGGAGGCAGTTAGATGGGCCAAAGCTACCATGGAGCTGAGGATGGCAACCCAAGTAAAAGACAACAAGAAATTGTTTTTTAGATATATTGGGAGTAAAAGGAAGGCCCAGGGAGGAATAGGACCTCTGCTAAATGGGCAGAAACAATTGGTGACAGGCAGGGGGGACAAGGCTGAACCCCTCAACGAGTTCTTTGCCTCACTGTTCCTAAGTGAGGGGCACGACAAGTCTCTCACTGGGGTTGTAGAGAGGCAGCAGCAAGGTGCCAGACTTCCATACGTAGATCCTGAGGCGGTGCAGAGTCACTTGGAAGAACTGGATGCCTTTAAGTCGGCAGGCCCGGATGGGCTCCATCCGAGGGTGCTGAAGGCACTGGCTGACATCATTGCAGAGCCACTGGCGGGAATATTCGAACGCTCGTGGCGCACGGGCCAAGTCCCAGAGGATTGGAAAAGGGCCAACGTGGTCCCCATTTTCAAGAAGGGGAGGAAGGAGGACCCGGGCAACTATAGGCCAGTCAGTCTCACCTCCATCCTTGGTAAAGTCTTTGAAAAAATTATCAAGGCTCACATTTTTGAAAGCCCGGCAGGGCAAATTATGCTGAGGGGAAACCAGCACGGGTTTGTGGCAGGCAGATCGTGCCTGACCAATCTAGTCTCCTTCTATGACCAGGTTACGAAATGCCTGGATGCAGGAGGAGGGGTGGATGTCGTATACTTAGACTTCAGGAAGGCCTTCGATACAGTATCCCACCCCATACTGGTGAACAAGCTAAGAGGCTGTGATGTGGATGACTACACAGTCCGGTGGGTGGTGAATTGGCTAGAGGGTCGCACCCAAAGAGTCGTGGTGGATGGGTCGGTCTCAACCTGGAAGGGTGTGGGCAGTGGGGTCCTGCAGGGCTCGGTCCTTGGACCGATACTCTTTAATGTCTTCATCAGTGGCTTGGACGAGGGAGTCAAATGTACTCTGTCCAAGTTTGCAGATGACACAAAGCTATGGGGAGAAGTGGACATGCCGGAGGGCAGGGAACAGCTGCAGGCAGACCTGGATAGGTTGGACAAGTGGGCAGAAAACAACAGGATGCAGTTCAACAAGGAGAAATGCAAAGTGCTGCACCTAGGGAGGAAAAATGTCCAGCACACCTACAGCCTAGGGAATGACCTGCTGGGTGGCACAGAGGTGGAAAGGGATCTTGGAGTCCTAGTGGACTCCAAGATGAACATGAGCCGGCAGTGTGACGAAGCCATCAGAAAAGCCAATGGCACTTTATCGTGCATCAGCAGATGCATGACGAATAGGTCCAGGGAGGTGATACTTCCCCTCTATAGGGCGCTGGTCAAACTGCAATTGGAGTACTGCATGCAATTCTGGGCGCCACACTTCAAGAAGGATGCAGATAACCTGGAGAGGGTCCAGAGAAGGGCCACTCGTATGGTCAAGGGCCTGCAGACCAAGCCCTATGAGGAGAGACTAGAGAAACTGGATCTTTTCAGCCTCCACAAGAGAAGGTTGAGAGGCGACCTTGTGGCTGCCTATAAGTTCATCACGGGGGCACAGAAGGGAATTGGTGAGTATTTATTCACCAAGGCGCCCCCGGGGGTCACAAGAAACAATGGCCACAAGCTAGCAGAGAGCAGATTTAGATTGGACATTAGGAAGAACTTCTTCACAGTTGGAGTGGCCAAGGTCTGGAACGGGCTCCCAAGGGAGGTGGTGCTCTCCCCTACCCTGGGGGTCTTCAAGAAGAGGTTAGATGAGTATCTAGCTGGGATCATCTAGACCCAGCACTCTTTCCTGCTTATGCAGGGGGTCGGACTCGATGATCTGTTGAGGTCCCTTCCGACCCTAACATCTATGAATCTATGAATCTATGAAAAGGGGCAGCGAGGTAGCTCTCTATGTCAAGGAAAGCTATGCGTCCCTACAAGCTGACTATGGTGCCCAGGGTGGATGACTGGAAACCCTCTGGGTTAAAATCCCTGGGGAACATGCCACAGAGGAAACAATAGTGGGAGTCTACTACAGAGCTCCTGCCCAGGATCAAGAGCTTGACCAGGAATTTGCCAGGGAATTGGCTGAGGCCTCACTCTCCTGGTGCATGGTTGTCATGGGAGACTTCAACTACCCAGACATCTCATGGGAAGAGCGCTCGGCCAAATCCAAGCAGTCATAAAGCTTTCTCTCATGCATGGATGAGCTCTATCTGATGCAAGAAGTCTACAGGCCAATGAGAGGAAAAGCACAGTCTGACCTGGTTTGGCAATGGGGGATGACCTAGTCAGCGACCTAAACATCGAAGGGAAGCTGGGTAACAATGACCACCTTCACAATCTGCCGTAAAGCTGAAAAGTCAGTCAGCAATACAGAAGTCCTCAACTTCAGGAAAGCTGACTGTGACAAGCTCTGGAGGCTTGTCAGGGAGGCCCCAAAGGGCCACAGCTCAAAGGGGAGGGGAGTTCAGGATGAGTGGTTGCTTCTCAAAGGAGCAATCCTTAATGCACAAGCAAAGTCTATCCAATCTCGGAGGAAAGGCAGCAAAAGGGCAGAGTGGCCCCCTTGGCTCTCCAGGGAACTAGCAGACCTCCTGCGTCTAAAATGAAAGACATACAAAGGATGGAGGATTGGATCCACCTCCAAGGAAGAATACTCTGCACTGGTCCAGACCTGCAGGGAGTGAACCAGGAAAGCCAAGGCTGTGATGGAACTCCAATTAGCTACAAGTATCAAGGACAATAAAAATTCCTTTTTTTAGATATGTGGGGAGCCAGAGGAAAGTCAAGGGCAACATTGGACCCCTGCTAAATGAGATAAGATAACTGACAACCAACACTTAGGAATAAGCCAACTTTCTAAATGAGTACTTTGCGTTGGTCTTTCACCAGTCCCATGGGACACCCCTGCCCATTACAGGACAGGGAGGCCCAGATGAGAGAGATTCCTTACCCTCCATCAAGGCTGACCTCATGAAGGAACACCTTCAGAGGCTGGACACTTTCAAGTCAGCCAGCCCTGACAGTTTACACCCCAGGGTACTCAAGGAGCTGGCTAGCATCATAGCTCAGGCCCTGACACGGATCTTCAAAAACTACTGGTGCTCTGGTGAAGTGCCCGAAGATTGGAAGAAGGCCAATGTTGTGCCTAACTTCAAGAAAGGGAGGAAACTGGATCTGTCAAATGATAGGCCCATCAGCCTGAGCTCTATCCTGGGCAAGGTCTTCAAAAAGATTATCAAACAGGCCATTCTTAACAGACTGGCTGATGGCAACATCCTGAGGGATAGCCAGCATGGGGTTGTTGTGAGTAGGTCTTGCTTGACCAATCTTATTTCCTTCTACGACCAGGTGACCCATCACCTGGACAAGAGAGAATAGATTGATGTTGTATATCTTGACTTTAAAAAAAGCCTTCATTCTGGTATCCCATGATCACCTCTTAGCAAAACTGGCTAACTGCCGCCTTGGCCTCACCATGATTTGCTGGCTGGGGAATTGGTTCTGTGGTAGGACCCAGAGGGTGGTGGTTGATGGAAGTCAATCAATGTGGGGGGCTGTGACCAGTGGGGTCCTTCAAGGCTCTGTCCTTGGGCCTATATTGTTCAACATCTTCATTAATGATGTGGACATTGGAATCAGAAGATGACTGGCCAAGTTCACTGATGACACCAAACTCTTGGGTAAAGTGTGCTCTCTTGAGGGCAGGAAGGTGATCCAGGAAGACCTTGACAGGCTCAGGAAATGGGTGGCTGAGAACCTGATGGTGTTTAATACCGAAAAATGTAAGGTTCTCCACCTTGGGAAGAAAAACCTGAAGCATGCTTGTAGGCTCAGCAGTGCTACGCTGGCTACCACTATGGACGAAAGGGACTTGGGGGTCATGATTGATCACATAATGAACATGAGCCTTCAATGTGATGCTGCAGCTAGTAAAGCAAGCAAAATGCTGGCTTGCAGACATAGATGCTTTTCAAGCAAATCCCAGGACGTCATTCTACCACTGTACTTGGCCTTGGTGAGGCTGCAGCTGAAGTACTGTGTCCAGTTTTGGGCTCCACAATTCAAAAAGGATGTGGAGAAGCTTGAGAGTGTGCAGGAGAGCCACGCACATGATCAGAGGTCAGGAAAACAGACCTTATGAAGAGAGGCTGAGAGCCATGGGACTCTTCAGCCTCGAAAAGCTCAGGCTCAGGAGTGATCTGGTGGCCACCTATAAGTTTATCAGGGTGCTTACCAGGATCTGGGGGAACGTCTGTTCACCAGAGCACCCCAAGGGATGACAAGGTCAAGCAGCCAAGGGATGACAAGGTTGAATGGTCACAAACTCGTCCATGACTGTTTCAGGCTCGACATAAGGAAGAACTTCTTTACTGTCCGAGCCCCCAAGGTTTGGAATAGATTGCTACCAGAGATGGTTCAAGCACCTATTTTGAACACCTTCAAGAGACATTTTGATGTTTATTTTGCTGGGATCCTATGATCCCTGCTGACTTCCTGCCCCTGGGGCAGGGGGCTGGGCTTGATGATCTTACAAGATCCCTTCTGAGGTCCCTTCATAATGTCTATGAAATCTATTAAATCTATATCTTTATAAATGATCTAGACTCTGGTGTCAGAAGTGGAATGGCCAAGTTCGCTGATGACACCAGACTTTGGTGAAGAATATCCACACTAGAGGATAGGCTGGTGATCCAGGCCAACCTCAATAGGCTTGCAAGGTGGGTGAATGAAAACCTGGTATTCAATATGGAGAAATGCAAGGTGCCTCCACCCTAGAAAAAAAAACAACTTACATCACACTTATAGGGTCGGCAGTGCTGCATTTGCTAGCACCATGGCCAAAAGAGACTTAGGTGTCATGCTTGAACACAAGATGAATATGAGCCACCAATGCAATACCACAGCTAGCAAAGTGAACAAAACTCTGTCATGCATCTACCGATTCATCTCAAAAAAGATGAAGGATGTCATCCTCCCAATATGCTTGGCCTTGGTGAGGCTGCAGCTGGAGTACCACATCCAATTTTGGGCTCCACAATTCAGTAAGGACATGGAGAAGCTTGAAAGAGTCCAGATGAGAGCCACACACATGATCAGAGGGCAAGAGAACAGGCCTTATTAAGAGAGGCTGTGAGCTATGGGAATCTTCAATCTGGAGAAGTGCAGGCTCAGGGGTGACTTGGTGGCAGCCTATAAATACATAATAGATGTGCATCAGGATCTGTGGGAATGCCTGTTCACCAGAGCACTCCAAGGGATGACAAGGTCCAACAGTTACATAATCCTGCAAGACGACTTTAGGTTGGACATAAGGAAAAACTTCTTTACTGCCTGAACCCCCAAGGCCTGGAATAGACTCCCCCCTCCATCAATCTCTCCAGTTCCCCCCCCCCCCATGAACTGGCAAGTTGATCCCTGGCTCCTTAATCACTAGTTTGATCCAAGTACCCTTGTGGTAGGCACGTGACCACTGAACTCTCCATCCCTCAATGCATTCCATGAAAAATAACCAAAAACGTATTTATTCATCAGGAAAAGACAGCAAAGCAGTGACTAGCACTAGTGTTTCTCTATGCAAATGGAAGATAGGAAGCTTGAGTCAGTGACATATAAAAAGACAGCGATAAGAATTGCTGGCATTGGCCCTCAGGGATCACTTACTCAGACTCCACCTACACTGAGACATCCCTGGTCTTCATTCCCAAGCCTTGGACTCATGGTTTTGGGTCCAGTCATCCATCCCCAAATGCCTACTGGTTCCAGTGGAGGGTGCTTCCATGTTGGCAAGCTCCCAGTTTCCAATACTACCCACCTTTCCCTTTCGCCCCCATCCCCTCTCATTTACTGGTTTTATACAAAGAGGAGATGGAACAAATTTGAACACGGTTAATGTTCAACCATTTTTATTAAAGAAAGGTATTTTTGGCAACTGAAAACAGATAAACTGAGGCATGTCTCTTTTCCTTGCCACATTCATATAACTGCATCCAGATGTTTCCCCCCACCAAGGCTCATGTCCAGCCAGTCAAGGTTTGCCTTGAGCCTACTCAGCTACCTCACAAAGCCCCCAAGAAAAGAGTAGCTCTTCAGTCTGCAGATGAGGACACTGAGGTAGGACCTTCATGGTGTATAGACCCCTTCCCAAGGCTGAGGCTCAGCTGCTTGGAATTCCCATCCTTCCAAGGCCCTCAAGCTCTACTCTTTGGGGATTGCCCTGATCCCAGTAAATAATTCACCAAGACTTCCCTGACCAGACTCCCTGCCAGTTGGCCTGGGGGAACACATTGTGGCAAAGACATGCTGCAGCTTGCTCCCAAGGGCTGTGATACTTCGGTGTGCCATGCTTCATTTAGCATGCTGCATCTTTGCCCAGGACTCACAAAATCCTTCCCTCTGAGCCTCAGAGATGATGCAGAAGATACTGGAAGTGATGATGAGGCATGGCAGATACTTCTCAGACACTAAGATGCATACTCAGAGCCCTCCAGTATGCCTTGAGGTTGCTGAAGCCACATTCAGCAGTCATGCAGCACAATCTGAGGCAGTGGTTGAAGTATTCTTTCCCATAGTCCAGGTTTCCCATGTACATCTTCATGATCCAGGGGAGAAGAGGGTAGGCCAGGTCCCCCATGCTGAGGGGCAGGATGATGAACCTTCCCATACCACAAGTGTAGCATCCATTTCCCACCATCTGAGAGAAGGGTGGAGTTGTGGAAAAACATGGTATCATGGGCACTTTCCTCCTAGCCATCAAAGATGTGGGTGAAGAAGCCATAGTGGTGGATGAACTCTGTGATGCCTTGGATGGGCAGAGGATGGGGATGTGAATACCACTGCTGGTATTCCACAATTGGGGAAGCCGATCCAGTGGAAAATGGTGGTGACCTCTTGCAGGATGATGAGGTGGATGAAGCAGTTCACCAAAACATCCTGGATAATTTTGTGTCTCCTCCTCTGAATGTTTGCACATTGCTCTATTGATAGTTGTTTAGGCTGCTTAGATTAAATCATGCAACTTAGACTGGTTCATTTGAATATTTGCATGCATCCTTTCTTTGCTATTCCCTGTTCTGTCTGCTTGCTTTTACTCTTTTTTTGATTTTCCAATATTTCATTAGTATTGAGGAGTTCCCTTTCAATGCTCTTCTTTTGTCAAAAGAGCACCTTGTCTCTCAGCTTATCCAATTCAGGCTTTCTGAATTTTGGTATCAAGCTCTGGCTGCTGTAGCTTAAATCATATTATCTCTGAGTACTGCCCATTTTTCTTCAGTTCCAGTTGGTTTTTCACCTTCCTACACCTCTGACAGTGCCTCAAATTTGTTCCTCAGTTTAAGCTGGGATTTCTCACAGTGTTACACTATTGATTTTCTTTGCCAGTTTCTGTTTAAATTTGATCTTTTGTTTTTCAGTTTTTATTTTCAGTTTGGCAATGCAAAAATTGGAGTTGCTGCTGACTTCTGCTCTTATGTATGTTATTCCATCATAAGCAGATAGATTACTTGAATCTTAAGTTGATGCAGATGTAGTTTACTGGAATTTTTGTTAAGCCATCTGGTGAGTTGTGTTTCTTTGTGTAGATCTTTGTATTGGAATAAAGCAATCTGAAAAACTAGGTCAGACTCCACATACAATTTATCAAGACTAGTCATTTTGGTTGATGAAGCCCAACCAAAGGCATCCTGGTCTGTCTGGACCCCCATTCCCCACCTTGGTACCTCAGAGGTCTCCACCCAGACTGAGCCTATAGTTTTGGCCTCCACACAGATGGAGATCTTGACTCTGGACTGCAGGGGTTGCCTGGCTCATCTGCTGGATACTGGGAACAGGAGCATGGGCACTCCCACTCATGGCATATGCTCCCTGGTGGAGTCTATGGAGGGCCAGGTGAGGGTGCTCCAGAAGGAAGTGAACAGGCTATGAACCATCAGGGAACATGAGGTACAGATTGATGCTTACTGCTAGGCTTGGCATCTGGAGAAGGATGCCACAGAAACCGGGCAGAAAACCAGGCTTAAGCAAGATGCTCCAATTGATGGTGGGTGGAAATTGATCTTGTCAGGGCCAAAGGAGCCATTTGTCATGCAGACTCCTTTGCTTTGGTGTTGTCAGGCCCAAAACCACGACATGCATTAGTTGTTCCACCAATAGCCCTGCACAACAGCTATGCAGCTTTCACACCATTGATGGACAGGGCATCTATGTTCTTTGCACTGAAGACAGAACAGGAACAGCTGTCCCCATCTAGGAAACAATGGAGGGTGATTGTTGTAGGAGACTCTCTGCTGCGGGGCACAGAAAGAGCCATTTGTCATCCAGACCCCTTTGCTCAAGAGGTCTGCTGCTTACCAGGAGCCAGGATCTGAGATGTTATGGTGAGGATCCCTAATCTGGTCTGCCCTATGGACCACTACCCCATGCTCCTTGTCCATGTGGACACCAATGACACGGTGAGAAATAGCCCTGGAAGAATCATGAGTGACTACAAGACCATGGGGGCGAAGCTCAAGGAACTAGGAGCACAAGTGGTCTTCTCCTCAATCCTCTGAGTTAGAGGCCATGGTTATCAGAGGGAGGAGTGCTTTGAGGAGGTCAAATGAAGGCTTTGGAGATGGTGTCACTATGCAGGCTTTGGATTCCTTGACCTTGCTATGCAGTTCAAAGGCAGTGGTCTATGTGCAAGAGATAGTATGCACCTTAGGCAGAAGGAAGAAGCTCTTCTCTACCAGAACTGCTGACTTGCTGAGAAGGGATTTAAATTAGGCATGTCTGGGGGAGAGAGGGAAGGTTTCATTGTTGTACATGAATCCTCTAGCCATGATGACCCAGAGGAAGGAATTAATGTAGTGGACACCCAGATGAGCACTGACATCCTAAGACAATTGCAGTGACAGAAAACCTGATGTGACTATAAGTGAACTCAAGTGTTTTTATGGGAATGTCAGAAGCATGGGTAATAAACAGGAGGAACTGGCACTTCTTCTGGTAGATGAGGAATTTGACCTCATTGGGTTGATGAAGACCTGGTGGGACAGTACGTATGATTGGGCAGTGGACATTGGGGGCCATAGGCTTTATACAAAAGATTGGTTTGGAAAGAAGGGGGGAGGTGTGGCCCTCTATGTGAAAGAGTTGTACCCCTCCTAGACTTCAGAAAAGCAGACTTCAGCAAACTCAGGAGTCTAGTTAGACAGGCCCTCTGTGACCAGTGACTGGGTGATTTGGGAGTTCAGGAATGGTGCTGCTTCCTTAAGGGGGGAATTCTCACTGCTCAAAAAGAGGCCATTCCCACATGGTCAAAAAGTGGGAAAGGAGCCAAGAGACCCACTTTCCTCAACAGGGATATTAAAGAACTATTTAAAAAGGAAAAAGAACATACAAGCAATGTAAAAATGGTTCATCAAGCAGAGATGAGTACACTTATATAGCCAGGGCCTGCAGGTACAAGACAAGGAAAGCCAGGGCAGACATGGAGATCAAGCTGGCAACTGAAATAAAGGACAACAAAAAGTCCTTTGATAGGTACATAGGGAGCAAGAAAAAATTGAGCTCCTCATTGGGACCCTTACTAAATGTGGAGGGACAGCCCACAGTTGATCCCTGTGAAAGGGCAGAGCTCTTAAATACATACTTCACACCAGTATTCTTGATATCAGACAGGAGCTGTTCACCTGTCCAGAGACCCAGGAAATATGGGGAAGATAATAGTCCACATGAAATCAGTCCTGAACAGTTGGGGGTACTCTTAGAACATTTGGATGCTTTCAAGTCTGCTGGGTCAAATAACCTGCATCTGAGAGCCCTGAAAGAACTGGCTGAGCTAATATCAGGGCCTCTGGCAAAGCTGTTGGTAGAGTCGCGGAACTTGGGAGTTGTCCCAGATGACTGGAAGAGGGCCAATGTGGTGCCTATCATCAAGAAAGGGAAGAGAGATGGCCCTGAAAACTATAGACTGCTCAGTCTGACTTTGAACCTGGGGAAAAAAAATAAAAAGTGTTAAGGAAGCCATCAATTACAAGCTCGTAACTGGTGGGGTATTAAGAAATAACCAGCATGGTTTTGTCAAGGGTAGATCGTACCTGACTAACCTGGTATCCTTTTATGACCAGGTAACTAACCAGCTGGACAAGGAACATAAGGTTGATATCACTTACTTAGGCTTTGGTAAAGCCTTCGATTCTGTTTCTCATGAGATTATCTAGATTAAATTTGAGGTACTGGCCTAGACCAATCTACTGTGAGGTGGGTGGACAACTGGCTTAGAGGCCATGCCCAAAGAGTTGTAATCAATGGAATGGCCTCATCCTGGAGGGCCATCTCCAGTGGTGTCCCCCAGGAATCGGTGCTTAGACCCTGTAACAGGGAGTCGCTGCCCCTGTTACGGGAACATTTGGGAAAAGCATTCAATCTGTTGAGAACTTTCTGTCTGATCTGTTGAACTGGGCAACACCTTGACTGTTCACCCATCCAGGATGCTAAATACCCACTATGGACTTTGGTGAAGTGTCCATTACTTGCTGACAGTGAGGAGGTGCTGAAGCAGATTGAGATAACAAAAGACTTAATTGCCAATTAAGTCTTCCCAGCTGGCAGCAGACAACTGGAGATTGACAACAGTTGGGTGGAAACATTGTATAAAGGACTGCCTGTGCGATCAACATCTTCCTTGGAAGGGGAAGAGGAGTCAAGGCCTTAGATGCCAGAGACAGCAAACAGCCTGCGCAGAGGTGCAGGTGATGAGAAAGAGATTCGCCAAGAATTTCTTGTTGAAGCAGCAAGTGTCGGGCATCTGGCCCATTGGAAGATGAATTGCTGATTCAGCCAGATGAGCGCAGATCCGTCCGGATCTGTGACAAGGAATTTGTTGCTGTGAATTGATAAGCAGGGCGGGCTTGCAGATGCCCCCCCAGTGAGTGTTCATTGCAGGACTGATACACGAATTGGGAACTTGTAGGGAGAGCCAGCTGAGGGACCTTCAGCTGGTGGCTAGCCGAGTTGCACTTCTTGTGAGCGGGCATTGCTGATGCTCGTTATTAAAACTAACTGAGCACTCCTCTCATGTGGTGTCCCCCTTTAATCACTCCCATCAAAGTCATGGCAGGCGAGATTGACATTGAAACGAGGGAAAACAAAGTTATAACACCTTGTTGTGTGCCTTAGAAGAACACACTCACAGACCCTTTAACACATTTATTAATGGCTTGGATTTGGGGGTGGGAAGCTCAATAATTAAGTTCGTAGATGATACCAAGGTGTGGGCAAATGCGGGCACATCAGAGGATAGGGTAAGGATCCAGGATGACTGTGACACACTGGTTCTATGGGCTGAACAGAATCAGATGAGGTTTAACAGGGAAAAGTTCCAGGTTCTTCATCTGGCTAAGAAGAGTCTACACCATAACTAAAAGATGGGTGGTGGTCCACTGGCTGGCAAAGCATCTGAATAGGACCTGGGGGTCACAGTCGACTGTTTCATAGTCTCATAGTTTCATAGTAGCTAGGGTCAGCAGGGACCTGAAAAGATCATCTAAGCTGACCCCCTGCCACAGGCAGGAATGAATGCTGGGTTCACAAGACCCCAGACAGGTGATCATCCAGCCTCCTCTTGAATTTACCCAAGGTAGGGGTGAGGACCACTTCCCTGGGAAGTTGGTTCCAGATTTTGGCCACCCTAACTGTAAAATATTGCCTTCTGATCTTTAACCTAAACCTATTCTCCATCAGCTTATTTCCATTGTTCCTTGTCATCCCAGGTGGTGCTGGGGAGAAAAGGGCTCTGCCTATTTGCTGTTGATCTCCCCTGATGACCTTGTAGGCAGCCACCAGGTCCCCCCTCAGCCTTCTCTTGCTGAGGCTGAACAGGTTCAGGTCCCTCAGTCTCTGCTTGTAGGACCTATCCTGCTGCCCTCTCACCAAGCAGGTGACCCTCCTCTGAACCCTTTCTAGGCTGGCCACATCCCTTTTGAAGTACGATGCCCAGTACTGGATGCAATACTCCAACTGTGGCCTGACCAAAGTCACATAGAGGGGGAGTATCACCTCTCTGGACTGGCTTGAGATGCACCTTTGGATGCATGACAAGGTATGGCTGGCCTTGTTGGATGCGGTCTGGCATTGGCGGCTCATGTTTATCTTGGAGTTAATAATGACTCCAAGATCCCTTTCCGCCTCTGTGCTTACAAGAGGGGAACTCCCCAGCCTGTATGTATGCTGTGGATTCCTTTTCCCAAGGTGCAGCACCCTGCATTTGTCTACGTTGAACCCCATCCTATTCTCGTCTGCCCACTTTTGTAGTCTGTCTAAATCTAGTTGCAGCCTCTCTCTCCCTTCAAGTGTGTCCACCTCGCCCCACATCTTAGTGTCATCAGCAAACTTGGACAGCGTGCTTTCCACCCCCTCATCCAAGTCACTAATGAAGATGTTAAGCAGTGTGAGCCCAAGGACCGAGCCCTGGGGTACCCCACTGCTCACATCTCACCATGTTGAGTACAACTCATCCATCATTACTCTCTGGGTGCACCCCATCAGCCAATTTTTTACCAACCCAACTGTGCAGGCATCAATGCCACAGTCGCTTAATTTATTGATGAAGATGGGGTGAGAGACAGTGTCAAAGGCCTTCTTAAAGTCTAGAAAGACTACGTCCACAGCGACACCATCATCCAAGGAAGATGAATGTGACTGGAAGATGAATGTGAGCCAAAAGTATGATGAAGTTGCCAGTAAGGCAAATAGAATGATGGCGTGAATCAAATGATGTATTGCCAGTAGATCCAGGGAGGTGCTTCTCCCTCTCTACTTGTGTTTGTGAGGCCACAGATGGAGTACTGTGTGCAATTCTGGGCACTGTATTTCAGGAAGGATGTGGATAAGCTCGAGAGGGTACAAAGAAGGGCCACCTGTATGATTAGGGGCCTAGAGAATAGGTTCTATGAGGAGAGACTTCAGGAACTGGGCCTGCTTAGTCTGAGTAAGAGAAGACTGAGAGGTGACTTGATAGCAGCCAACAAGGACCAAAATCTAGGGGAACGACTCTTCAGGAAGGCAGCACTTGGGAGGATGAGGACCAATGGGCACAAGATAATGGAGGAAAAATTTAGGCTAGACATAAGGAAAAACTTGCTTTCCATAAGGGTAACTAGAATCTGGAACACACTTCAAGCAGAGGTGGTGTAGTTACCTTCCTTGGAGGTGTTCAAGAGGAGGCTGGATAAGCACCTTGTTGAGATTGTTTGAACACAAAAACCTCCTTCCCATGTCAGAGGACTGGACTTGATGGTCCCTTATGGTCCTTTGATTCTATGACTCTATGATTCTATAACCAATGCTTCCTTATTGCTCTTCCATTCTTTGTTCAATGTTTTCTGCTTTGGTATTCAAACCACCCATCACAAACAGTAAGCTGTATTTTGGTATTCTGACAATCATCCTTAAATAGTTGTAGAAATCAAGTTTATTTTCACTATTTTTCTCTGACAGAAGAGCATGGCAATATATGAATGACATCTTAAGGAATCCAGAGTATATAATGTATTGGCTAATAGGTTCTCATCTGAAGAGTCTAGTACGATGAATTCTGCTTCCTCTGAGGGTTTCGTTTCAACTTCCATTTCACCATTTCAAAGGGACAGTGTTTCATTTTGCTGTTTTGAAGCACTGTTCCATTTCGTTTTGTTGAAACTGTTTCACTGTTTCAACGCTGTTTTGACGCCTTTTGATGTTTCACCCTTAGGCTATAATGGGGAATCACAAAAATGCATATAACTTTGCCATTTCTTTCCTGATTCAAATGAAAACAGCAAGGATGGTATACCCTTCTGAGGCCACAAAACCTGTCTAGTTTCAAGGAAACAGGCGCAGGGCTTTCTGGGAAATTGTACCTCAAACTGTTCAGAGCAAAATTCAAGTAATTTATAACTGTGAAGGCACAGGGTGGTGAAAACAGCAGGCTTGGTAACCCCTGCTGAGACCATGAAGCCTGACAAGTTTCAAGGAGATAGGCCCAGGGGTTTCTGGGAAACTGCACCTCAAGCTGCTGACAAGCAAAACTCATGTCATGTATGACTTTGTGTGTGTGTTAAGGTGTGCCCTCCCTGGTGCTAGGACCTTTATATGACATGGTAGTGTGCCACAATGAGGTCTCCTCCTCCCTTACAGCCTCATACCAGTCCACCACTTTAAATAATAACAGGTAACCACTGCAGCACAGTAGCACTAGTATCTCAGGCAGCCAAATGGTCACAGAGCCTTTCTTTCCTTTCCTGCAGGAGCTTCTTCTTCAGCAGCTGCCAGAGAACTCTCCCTGCCAGCTCCATCTCTGGGGATTAGATGTGCCCAGGGCCCTGCATCCTTCCAGTCAGTTGACCAGGGACAGGTGGTAGGGGTGCAGGTTGTAGCCGTATTGGTCTAAGGACATGGCAGACAAGGGTCTTTGGGTCAATCTGATATCTTTTTGTAGAGTCACTGAATAGTTGGAGAAATATATCTTAGCAAGCTTTTGAGTTTGTGAGAGGAGAGACAGGAGCCCCCCCTTCCCCCCCCCCCCAGCATGGCCCAGACCCCTAACCAAAGTGCTGCAGCATTCACCATAGGAGCTGAGATGGGTGGCAGCAGGGAGAAGACTGGAGCATGGACACTGGCACAGACACAGGCTCAGTGGTTTTGCAGCTGCCTGAGCCTGAATGTCAGGGAGAGCTGGGGGCTAGCAGCACAGGCTGCTCAAAAGGCAGCTGGAGAAACAGCTGGAGAAGAGTGGGAGAGAGAGAGACAGAGAGCCAGCTGGGAGATGCTGGTTCAGGAGATGGGAGTCTCCAGCTCTAGCTCCAGCTTTCTGGTGGAGGAGAAGGCAGCTGGCCACCAGGAGACTGGTGAGGCAGGAGGCAGGCTTGGGGGTTGGCAGGAGCCAAGGAGCCCCTCTAGAGAGCAGCAATCAGGTGGGACATTGCTGGGGAACTGCAAGACTCTGACGAGGAGCCCTGGAAGTGGTACTCAGGGCAGACCCTCAAGCCTGCAATCATCCTTGGACAGCTCTGAAGGGGTCAGAGCACAGGGAACTACGAGCTCCCAAAAAGAGGAGAAGAGTGATACCAGCAAGAGGAACCAAGATGACAGGACCCCGGATCAGCCAGGCTCCAGGGTGGAGATGCTGGAGGAACTGGTAGGGATGGGCACAGGGGAGGTCCCAGTACTCCTTCCCACTAAAGGGGGAGAAGTTGGACAAGCCCCGAGGAGGGGGAGAGAAAGGAGCCCTGAGAGAGAGAGAGAGAGAGAGAGAGAGAGAGAGGAAGACTCGGGAGCTCCACCGGCAGGTGCTGGCATTTTTCTGTTGAATTGTGGATGACCCCAGCAGGGGCAAGTTTATTTTCCTTGAAGAGGGGGAAATCAGCCCAAAAACCAGGGGTGACTCCCTTAAGGTTCACGGCCCAGAAGACCCAGCCCTGGCAAGGCAGGCAGTGTGGGGAAGATCTGAAGGAAGCAGCATCAATCCAGGCCGAAGGCATGGTAAGTGTTGGGTAAAGGGGAGGTTATGGAGACCCACGAAGACAACCCCAGGGTTGAGACACCTCCAGGCCCCAACCGGGAACTGCCTCCCCAACTGATAACAACAAAGACATGGCAGGTGAGAAAAAGGGGCAGTGCCCAGACCATCTAGGTGGCACTGAAATAGGGTTTCACCCTGATGTTGCTGGGAGACAAGGCACCCATGAAGAAGTCCCCAAAGCCTTACAATACCTACCAGCAACAGGGTTGAAAACCCTTCATTAGACTGAGGAAGAACCTGCAGACAGGCACTTGGCTGGGGTTGTCTGACCCCAGTGTTCTTTTCTGCCCACAGCAGGGGGTTGGACGCAATGATCTACTGAGGTCCCTTCTGACTCTGACATCTATGAATCTATGAATCTGCAGCTGGTGTATGTGCTCTTCCTGGATGGAAGGAATAGTAAAGAAGCTAGAGGCTGGCATGCAATGCAGACAAGACAGCCAGTCAGTGAAAATGGAAATGGAGGTGTCAGGGGGTGAGGGACAGGCTGGGGTGGGGGGGAAGGGTATGTAGCAGGTAAAAGTGGAGAGGTACCTGGGGAGACAGATGTCCAGCAGGTTCTAGTGTGTCATAATTCCAATGCCTATATCGAGTCCATGAGTTTCTGTACCTAGGAGGTTGATGAAATGCAGTTCATAGGCTCATCTGTGAGAAGTGGTTTGTAAATTCAAACAAGCACTGAACCTCGCTAACCTCATCACCAGAAGCCAACTTCCTACAGCCCAAAACACACTGAATGGATCCAAACCATGCCAAGACATGCAAAACCTGCCAACAATATCTCTAGTATGGAGATATCTTCACAATACATATATCCATCAGGGCACCAAATGCCCTGATGGGAAATACATAGGAGGCACCAAGCAACAACTGTGCACCAGAATGAGTGCACACTGAAAATCTATCGAAAACAAGAACACTCAACTACCTATCTCCAATCTCTCAGGCCTGATCCTCAAAGGGAATTTACAAACCACTTTTCACAGACGAGCCTATGAACTTCACTTCATCTACATATCTTACATATATTACATCCAGCTCTTTCTCTGGCACTGGAAGGCTTAGGATGGGAAGTGAAATGGGGGTGGAAGACACTGTCATGCTGGTGCTGCTTGTTGTCATGGTGGTGGTGGTGGTGGGGTTATGGCTGGTGCTTTTGGAGGGGATGCAGACTCAGGCAGTGGCACTGTTTCCCTCTCTTTGCTGCCTGTAGAACCAGAAGCCTCATGCCTGCTAGTTGTAGGAAAGAGGCTGTGTCTTAGTTTGGCGGGGTTGGGGGGAGGAACTTACAGCTCTCCCTCTACCCCCTCTTCCACCCTTCTCTGAAGGCTTGCCAGCTGCATTTCCAGCAAGCTTCATATTGTGTTCCATAGTGTGTTTGGTGTGCTGGAAAATCTGAGTGTTTGTTTGTATGTATTTATGTAATATATGTAGAAAATTGTATGAATGTATTTATGTAATAAATAACATATATAAATATATGTACATGTTCTTGAATAAATTGTATATTATAATATGCAATATATGCTGTGCTTCCCTGCACAGTGAATGGAATGCACACTGTGAGAGAAAGCAGAGATTTCTTTTCTGAGAGAAAAGAATCAAAATAGACTAACAAAAACAAAAAGAGGATTTTGGGAGGAGGAATAAATTGAGAGGAATTAATATAATAATAAAGGGTATTAGGAAAGCAAAAATATAAGGCAAAAGGTATTGGATTCTACTTGCTAGGAACAGGCTAGCAAGTAGGAAATGATAGCCTTTCTGATTCTGCTGAGCTGCTGGAAGACACAGCTCAGTAACTGACCCCAAGGCACATAGAAAGCTCAAACAATGCTGTTTATGCTGTTTTTTCATTCCTCCCCCAGAGCACTGGGATTGGAAGGGACCTCAGGGAAGGATCACAGTCACTGACCAGCTACACAGTCAATATCAGAGCAGTCTTTTCCCCCTCCTCCCCCTCCCTCTCCTTAGTTTCTGTTTAGCTACAAGCAAGCCTGGCTTCGAAATTTGAAATGTTTAGAAACTTTCAAAATGTTTTGAGTGCCCTCGTTTTTGCTTCAAAAATGTTCTGAAGCCTTTCATTTAATTTCATTTAGATTTTTGTGTCGTGAGCTCGAAACACGTCGAAACAGCATCAAAATGGAACACCCATTGAAATTTTGCACAGCCGTATTGGTTAGCACTGTGGCCTTAGGAGATGAATTTTGAGTTATTTTATATCTATAATATTTATTTATGTTGTATATTATAGTAATGCTCATAATACTTGAATGTCCTGCTCTCATCCAGGCTTGATATTGTCAGCTATGCTAAGCAGGTAAGTCAGCATACTATCTTAAATACCAGTTATGCTTATTACAGTATACAATGACATCTATTAAAAAAAAAAAAAGTTTGAGTTCTTAAACTAGAAACAATTTTGTAATTTTGCTGCTGAATACACTTTAAATAAAGAGTAATTTTAAACTACTAGCAAGACACCTCATGTTTTTCATTTCACAAGGTCAGAGTGTTCAAAAAGGTCAGTGGTACTTCTCAGGGATATTGCACTGTTATACCCCTGCCATTTTTTAATCTCCCTGTACAAGATGAAGTTTAATTTCTACCTGGGAGAACTTTTACAATCTTTGAATTCTCCTATGACCGAGGGAAGGGTGTTTGGGCCCCAAAGTCTGCAAACAAAGAATTTTTTTTGCTAGTATTTATTTGGTCTAATAAAAGCTATCGCTTCTACCCCAAGAGTTTTATCTGCCAGTGGTACTTCTGTACATTAAGGTAATTTGTTCACATACAAGTATACTTCTATTTTAATCTTCATTGGCTTCAATCAGACCACAGTGCCTGGGTACAAAGGTTCACAATGTCTTCAGTCAGCTTTGGATCAGGCCCATTATATATTTGTTGCAGCATGACCTGAATAATACAAAAGGTCTGTCTTGCCTAACTCTGCCTTCAGGTAACACCGTTTTTTTTTAGTTTAACTATGTAAGACTTTAGGCTTCCTTCCAACATCACCTCACAATAATGCAAGCACACAAATAAAGAATTGCAAGTTTCCCCAAGAGCTGTTTCTGAACCTGGGCAAAAGTCTAAGTCATTATCCATTTCTCACAGACACAGGAAACCTCTTTAGGTGACAATCTCCCTTTTTTCCAAGTGAATTAGCAGGGTATATACAATGAGTTTTTCCCTTATTGCCACTGGATACTAGTCACATCCTTCTTCAGTCCTTAGATATCTTAATTTAAGACATAAAGTATTCAACAAATGATATCACACCCTTTCATTGAGTTCACTGAGACAAGTTGTTAAAAACACAGAAGCAATGAACCAATTAGGAAGATATCACAAAACAGAGTAGAGGGAAGATGAAGGATGGATAGAAATTGTACTGGAATACTAGCAGTCACAAGAAGAGAAAAGTAAAGGGCAAAAAGGTCATTGAACAAATATTTTAATAATGCTTTATTTGAAATTCCATCAGTTACACATTATTAGCTCTGCTATGCTGCAGAAGCACAGGAGGGATAATATGAACTGCTTTATTTATAATACAACAAACCACAGCACCTCCAGGGTGTACATCATCCAAACAATTTTATTTTGCAATTCATTCCTACATTTTCTGAATGTCAGCACCTTGTTGCCTTCATTTGTGTGCGTACTGGTTGTATTGGTACAAAATATGTTGCTAATAATATAAACCAATCACCTGCATGTTTATTAACCTAACTTTAAGTGATCCTTCTTACAGACTGAAGAGCTCAGTTCTACTCCCACAAAAGTGATTGACTTCAATTTGATCAGGGTTTCGGTGGAAGAAAACAAACCTTCCTGCAATTTATTGATTCCATTTCAATGTTTTACATTAAGGAATTTTGTTGAGAGAGACAATGTTTTTAAATTGTTGAAATGCTCAGCGCTTTAATACATATTAAAAGATACAAACATTATTAAAAAAAACCCCAGACAAACCATGGGGGTTGTGTGAATTTGGGCATGCTGATTTAACTTGAATTAATCTTAATTTCTCCCTAAGTACACCAGATCAAAACTCTAATCCCAACCTTCAAAACAAATCCCCTCATGTGTTTTATGGCAGTTCTACCTGCTGCAGCCCTAGAGGGAATTTAGTGAAATAATTATTGCTACTTTGGAGCAGAGGCTGCACTTTTTTTTGGGAACAATATTTGGCCCAGTCTCTAAAAATGTGAGAATTTAAATAATAAATGGCAAGTACATTTTCACATTGCATTTTTCAGGCTATTATTTAAATGGTAGGAAACAGATTACTGTATATATAATAGATTAAAACGATATTCCTAATGGGAATCTTATGTTTATATCAGTTTTCAGTCCTCTTAATGTCCTTGTCAGACAATTTTTATTTCATTAGGCTTTCATGGATATTAGACATGTGTTAATGTGTTCACACTTCTATACAGAGATGCATATTTTTCTTCTCCATACAAAGAAAAGAAAGAAAAAACTACTTGAACAAGCTAAGTATTATAAGAAAGCATAAAGACAAACTGCAGCTTATAAAGATGTGGAATGTAGTAGAATTGGATCAATAAGGGAAAAATGCAATGGATATTTTATTTTAAATGATTTTTGAAATTCAAGGATGAGTTTGTGCATAATTTGACAAGCTCTGTAAGATGGATAAGTAGTGAATAAAAATTCTCATTAAATATATATTAAAAATAAAAGCAGAAACAATAAAATAAAATTATGTCAGTTAGACTTAGGATCCTAAGTTACTCATAAATCACATTTAGGCAGCCAAAATTTCAGAGAGACATTTGGTAGGAATCCTTAAACAATCCCAGGGGCCTAACTTTATTGAGAGAATTGGAGGTCTGGAACCTGGACACTTAAGAAAGCATATTAGACACCTATATGCGTATTCAGGCTCTTGAAAACCTTTAAATAAACACAAGTAAAGTGCTTAATTTAGAGGCTGTGTACTCATACCGAATATCCACCCTGATCACTCTTCTCTGAGTGGTAGGCTATACAGGATAAAGTTCTAACATACATTTAAAAGTGTTACTTGGACTCAGGGGCATATCCGGGGAGTGCAGTAGAATTCGATCTCTGGTCCACCCAAAGTTTAAAAGTAACTGACTGGCAGTAGCAATTCAAGTTAGGCAGTGCTGAGGGAATCAATTGACTTCATGGCTCATTATAATTGTAACAGAGCACCAGGCCCTGTTATGGTCCTTACATGACAGATGAACTGCTGCTTACCTGCGAACTAACTTCAGGACCAAGGGGTTTCAGCACAGGCTCCGAAAATGTGCTGCCCAGAGGTTGACCAAGACTGGAGCAGTGGCAGCAAGCTCCAATTGGATCCCAGGAGTTCTGCCAGAAGCTCAAAGGGGCTTTCAGTACATTTACAGTTTCCTGGGAGAGGGGAAGCCATGGGATGACCGAGTACCATGTGAACCACATGGAGACACAAAACCAGACCCAAATCTGTAGCCAGAGCCAGAACTGGAACCTGGAGCCAGAGCCAGAGCCAGAGCTGGAGCTATAGCTGGAGCCATAGTCAAAGCCAGAACCAAGAGCCAGAACTTGGAGCTGGAGCCAGAACCCAGAGCCAGAACCTGGTTACCAAGCTGGAGCCAGAGCTGGTACCTGGAGCTGGAGCCCAGACAAAGCAGTAACCAGAGTCAGGGTACAGCCAGAACTGAGGCGAGGGCCAGAGCTGGGACAGGATGTCCCATTGCCAAGCAGCAGCCTGAGGGAATGGCTGGGACCAGTGAGTGAGATGAGACTGGTGACGATGGGGTAAGATTTCCCAGGATGGCAGGTAAGCATGCTGATGAGCTAGTGGGTGATAAAATGAATTGTTGAGAATTCTTAATTGAGCTGAGGAAGTTTCCAGTGGGGCATAGACTATTGAGCAGTGAAGTACATGGATGGTTGGTTAAGTTGATGAGCCAACAAGCTGTAGAATGACCATCAAAGGGTAGAGATGATAACAGATTGAGTTAATAGAGTGGTACCTGAAAGCCAGTTATTTGGGGAATTGTGGGGGATGTGCCACTAAGGGTGATGAGCAGGGAAGCCCTAAATCAGAAAAAGGATTCTCAATCTAAGTACATTGGAGCACAAGTCTTACCAATGATAGGGCCACTTAGGGACTGGGAAGACAGACCCGAAGAATCAGAGTGTGATTGAATGGGATAAAACCATAACCAGGATCCATCTGGGAGTAGAAAGCTGCAGGGTACAAGGGAGGAGGGGCCCTGTGAAGAAACATACTGGCTTTACATCATAGTGCTGATCTTAGATAACACCTTATCTTTCTTCTTTTTTCTAACTATTGAAACAGAGTAAAAGGGTGATCTAAAAGTGGTGGTATGAGTGAGTAAGATGTCCCTGGACATACCCACTTACAATAATCTACCTGATCCCTTCCAACCACTCCATTCCACAGGTGTTAATGGCCCTCTCTTCCTTCTAATAATTTTGACATTTCACCAATCAAGTAATCCTTTGTTCTGCAATTCTGCTGTCTGTTAGCTGTTCTTGCTAATGAAGCTCCTACTCTTCAACCCTGCAAGTTGTTTTCAACTCATTCCAATGAAGTTGTATTTGTTTTACCTTCAATATCAAACTGAATAATACAGCTGTATGTTCCTAACATAGTAGTAAGGCTTTTAGTTTATTTTTAACTGGAGAAAAGTATGTGTTATTTTTTATGTGATGATGCACCTCACTATCTGCACCCCCTCTTCAAAATTCAAAATCTGATCATGCTTGGACTTAATGTTATTGTCTAAAATTTGAGCTGGTTTGCACAGATTGTAAGAGCTGCTTGTCCCGTCATCTAGGAACAGTGCTTAGGAACTGTGTAAACAAGAAGATGTAATTGATGAAGCTATGAGAGAGCTAAGTGTGAGTCTATCAGGAAGAGATCACAGTTTAAAGAAAAGCAATGAATAAGTATATTAAGAGAATGGTAAACTATTTTGAATCTAAACAAGTAAGTTAAAGTGGGCTTTGTATTAGCCCATGAAACACGAAGACGTCCCAATTAAAAATGTATATTTACAATAGGGCAATTTAAAGTTTGCCATAGTACTGTATTTACCAGAATCCAAGAGGACTAAGTCCAAGAGAATTTAAGATACCCCCCACAATTAGATTCAAGACATGGAAAATTTACATGTTTGTTATAATTTTCCATATCTAGAATCTAATTTTTAGAAGGTCACCTTAAATTTGTCCCCCCACCATTGCAGCAGGGCAAGCAGAAGTAGGGGGACAGGTGGTAGTGGGGGGTCAAGTGTCTTGGCTTTTACCCCTTCCACTTGCCTCCCTGGATGTCTGCCACCCAATGCCCATGTGCCCTACCACCTGCCCCTAACCTGCAGTGCTTGAACCCACCTCTCTCCCTCCCGCCTGCATCCCGTGTTACTCAAATTGCCAATTGCTAAAATCACGAGTGAGACTTTATAAAGGGGGATAAGGCAAGGTGCCACGTTTATTGATCACATGACTTAGACACAGAGGTTCAGACATACCATTTATACAAACACACACAAATAATCATAAACATCTTTACATACAGGCATACAAATATACAAAACAACCAGATATAGTTACCAGCAATAGTTGCTCAATGTCAGCCCCGGGTGGCCAACCAGGGCTTATTGAGTAGATGATGATTTCATAGATTTCATAGACATTAGGGCTGGAAGGCACCTCAGAAGATCATTGAGTCCAGCCCCCTGCCCCATGGGCAGGACGTCAGCAGGGGTCATAGGATCCCAGCAAGAAAATCATCCAAATTTCCCTTGAAGGCGTTCAAAGTAGGTGCTTGAACTACGTCGGGTGGCAGGCTATTTCAGACCTTGGGGGCTTAGACAGTAAAGAAGTTTTTCCTTATGTCCAGCCTGAAATGGTCTTGGAGGAGTTTATGAGTGTTTGACCTTGTCATCCCTTGGGGCGCTCTGGTGAACAAACATTCCCGCTCCCCCCCCCCCCCCAGATCCTGGTGAGCACCCCTTATAAACTATAGGCAGCTATCAGATCACCCCATAGCTCTCAGTCTCTCATCATAAGGTCTGTTTTCCTGACCTTGGATGATTTGAAGATAGCAGATTTGAAGATAACAGCTGGAGTGGGGTGAACAGATGCATCTATGCTCTGATGAAACAGCAGTAGAGAAAGAGACTTACCCAACTTGTCATTGTTAAAGTGTTCTTTTATAGGAATTGGTATCCTTTGTTTCAGTGCTTTTGGGTTTTTCCATACCCAGGTCTGTTTTTGCAGTTGTTCTTCTTTTGTCTTCAGCTTATCTTAGCCTTGGAGTGTTCTTGTTGCCCGCATGGTAGTATTTCTTCTTTTGTTATCTCCTTTGTGCCTTCGAGCTTCAGCCGTTTGTTAGTTAATTACTGGTTGGTAATTTACACATCTGGTACCCTTGTTGCTCATAAACAGTTAAATCTTCTTCTCCCATCTCTATGCCATTCTTTCACTATTCACTTTTTTACACACACATACATAAAGGCTATGCAGAGTTCATTCACTTATGTCAAGCAGAAGGATACAAAATGGAGTTTTCAAGTTGCTTACAGGACAAGACTAACAGGATTGCTTTTCACTACTATTACACTCTATGTTAACATCAGCTACATTAGTTCAGTTCATGCTCCACCCAGCACCTGCCCCCCACCACTTGCCCACCTCATCTGTCCCCCACTGTTTGCCCCTGCCCCACCTCATTCCTGCTGCCAGTCCTCAGCTTCTGTCCTCCTCTCCCCTGCCTCCTGCACCACTGCTTACCTTCCATTTGCAGCTCTGGTTGAAACTCCACTTAAGTCCAGGCAGGAAACATAGAGCATATTGCCTTTGGACCAAGCTTTACTACACAGTAGCTGTTGCAGCAATAGCAGCTCTGGCCCCAGACCTTGAGCTGAAGCCAGATCTGCTGCCATCACTGTGTGGCCAATTTGGGAATGGAGGCAGCATGTGTTCTGAGCTCCCTGCCTAGGCTGAATCAGGGCCCCAACTAGAGCCAGAGCTTTGAAAGGAAGGTCAACAAGGGGTTGGGACAGAGGCAATGAGGGGGCCTGGCTGCAGGGAGCAAAGGTTGGGACAGTGGCTGTAGCTGTGATACTAACCCTGGGCTTGGGGTTAGTGGTGCTTCCCCACCACACTTCTACCTGAATCTATGACAACAGGCTTCCCCCCCTGCCCGCCCCCCATGTTGACTGAGAAAGAAAACTGAGTCTTGGAATTGACTATGTACAGTATTTGGTATATTTATTATTCTGTCCTATTCCTATTTTCCTTGGGGGAAAATAGTTCAAAAATACTAATTCAAATGCTTAACAAATGGAATGAGTATCTTCCATGTTTTTGAGGAGGTTAAGGAGTAAAATGTGAACTTTAGTTACTAAATAGATTAAAAGAAGATGGAAATCCAGGAAAACTGAGGTACTCTCTCTAAATGTTCGGTTCAGAAATGTTTTCCAGCTTAAACTAATTGGTCACCTTCAGAGACTATTGCATGTTCCTCGGAATGAAGACTAAAAATTAGGAAGATAAACAGAAGATAAATGCTGGCTCTGAAAATATTTCAGTTTTCAGTGAGATTATGCTATAGTTTATTTATCAGAGGTATTTCTCAGAATTCAAGAAATTTTCTCCTGATGAAAGAGAAGGTTAATTGACAATTAAAAAAAATGTTAATACAGTGTTTTCTGAAGTTTTCAGAATGTCTAATACACCTTTCAAGGCCAGAGTTAAACTTTGTTCCAGTATAGGGACAAGACTCATATATCTGGTAGATGATTGCCTCCTAGCAATGTTTAAACATCACAAGTTCATGCAAACATCTTTGATTACACCGCTGACGGATTTTGAGAATACATTTATGGATCGTAGCCCAATTTTTTCTTTGAGAACCTAGTTTTCATTAAAAAAATATTAATAATGAAATAACTTGCTTTTCCCAAAAGCCTAGAAGTATCAGGCTCAGGAAGGTAATGTTGAATTGGGGATGTTATGTGGACAAATGGGAGAATATAAAAAAAACCCTTGATTTTTTTTTATGAAGATGATACTGAATTATGCATTAGCAAATTCTATTTTGTTGCATAAAAATAAAGCAATATAATTTAAATCTGAACTTTTTTGAAAATTAGAAGATCCCCACTCCTGTTACTAGGAAATAGAGGCTACAAATAGGAAAAACACCATAAAGTAAGTCTGTATGCACATGCATGATGAATGGAATGAAAAACACAACGAGGAAATCAATATATTTGTGATCACCCAGAGCAGAGAACTCTAAACGTAAAAGAAAAATCTGAAGACCCTCCTCCTCCCCAAAAAAATCCCTGCCTTTTGAAATGGTTATAGATACTCCCTCCTCCACTTCTCCCCTCCCACAATGGAATGAAGAATATATTGTTAATATTTAATATATGTCACAGGAGGAGAACAATTAACTTGATATTTTCTAGAATAGTTTTTCAGGATAGTGCAATGTGTTGTCTGAGCGTAAAAATACATTTTTTTAAACTCTGAACAAGTACTCATGGTAGTTTCAGTATGAGAAAACTGGGAGGATTATGAGAAATGTAAAAGTTTATCTGTAGGATGAATCTGTTACTTCACAGCAAATGAGTTTACCACCAGTTTGTTGCAATAGCTAGATAAACATAACTATGGGCTTCTATACACATGGAGGGAGGCTGCTTTAACATGTTGTAATTCTGGTGCGTTGGAGTAGACTTGCTTAATTGAGTCTGCTGGAGCGTGGAAATTACTGTGCACCAGCAGACTCCTGCGCTATGTGTATTAGCATCCCTGTGCTGAAAAATGGTGGTGGGGTGTTTTAAACTAAAGCATGTTCAACGAGCTTTAGTTCAAAGTGCTCCTCTACCATTTTTCAGTGCAGGGATGCTAATCCATATGATGCTGTAGGGGCTTTTAATTATTTCAGCTTTTGTAGCTGTGCTAATTAAAGCACGCCCCACCCCTCCACCTCCTGGAGCATGTCTATAAACACCCTATGGTCAGGGGTTTATTTGTGTATACAAACTGAAAAATTAGAGATGATTAGTCAAAATCAGACTTCTAGAAGCAGAAGATGTAAAATGTGGAAATATCTATATGGTGAATGTTAGCACACATGGACTTTGATAATTACTATAACAATAATTACTGTAAATTAATACTGCAATTTTTCTATAAAGTATATGATATAATTTTAGTATGTCATGATATGTAATAATGTTCTATACATGGTGACTAATTTTCAAAACTTCTTATCCAGATCAATGTGTCATTGCATTGCTCTAACATCTTGTCCAAGTCATATGTATGCATTTGTGTAGGCTTAATTTAAAATAGGTAAATTGCTAGGAGAAAGAGGCAAATTTAAATTCATGCCTAGATTGCTACAAACCCAGTTTTGTCTCTAATACATAAGTAGAACAGTGTGGGTATATGACTACTTTATTGGGAAAAAAAAAACAACAAAAAACTAGTCATGCAGTCCATTTACTGTCCCTGAATATTTTTTTGGCAGGACCACTACATTATATGATACTGAATGTTCAACATGATTACTATGGTCAGGGTAAATATTCTTAAAAGTGCAAAAGAGTATTAGGAACCTAAAACAACTACTGAAGGGCTGGGGGGAAGAAGGAGGGGTTAGAAGGGGGAGGAGAAATTGAAGTTCCTAAGAATATGGAAAAATGAACTTTTTGGATGGTTTTGTAAAAAAAGGATAGGAAGGTCCTGCTTGGGAGCATGCAGTATCTGTTACTATCTACCATGATCCTAATGATACAATTGTCTATACCAAGTCACTTGAAAATTCTGTCCTTTTCAGAATGTTCCTTATAAATAGTATATTTATGAAAATTGTGCATAAATTATTAAGTAGTTACCCAAACTTTTCATAGTTCATAATTGTTGGACAAAGTGTTTAGGAACTACTTAGACTTAAGATTTATATTTATTGTTCTAAACAAGTAATCTTTTGAGCAAACTAGAATACAAAAACTAGATATCAGTTTTTAAGATACAATGTTTAAATGTTGCTTGCGCGACTTAATCTACATAAACAAGAATATAATTGGGCCATACATTTACAGGAAGAAGCATAAGAGATATGCACATAAAGGAAATTTTAGGATAATCAATGTTCTTTCTATTTTCCACACAAGGACTCCTGCCTAAGTGATTTAGGACTCTAAAGGTAACATTTTCAAATTATTTAAGGGCTAGATTTTAAAGGTATTTAGCAACCTAAAGATAGAGATGGACATTGAGTGTGATTTTCAACAGCTGTTGGGGAAGTTTCTAACTCCCATTGTAGTTAATAGAATCATAGTTTTGGAAGAAATGTTCAAAGATCATCTAGTGAAATTCATGCAAAATTCAGGATGAGAGTTAGAAGTCATAGGCCAAATTCAAATTGAGAAAGTAGGCACTTAAATGTGATTTAGATTCCAAGTCACAGGCAGCAATCCAGACCAACCCTGTTCCAGCAGCTACAAAACTACTCCTAGCCCCATTTTGGCATGGAAAAGATCTTTAGGCACCTAAAGTTAGCATCTGAGGCCTATTTAGGTCAAGCCGCTAGGTTTCATAGTTGGTAGGGTCGGAAGGGACCTGAGCAGATCATCAAGTCCGACCACCTGCCATGGGCAGGAAAGAATGCTGGGGTCAAATGATCCTGGCAAGGTGTCTATCTAGCCTCCTTTTGAAGACTCCCAGGGTAGGAGTGAGCACCACTTCCCTTGGAAGTTGGTTCCAGATCTTAGTGCCCTTAGGTGTCTAAGCTCCATTGTACTTTGGCTTCTAGATTGAAGCTGGGTAGGTGCTTATATTCCATTTAAGTCCCTGGAGAGGCTTAATTCTTTTGATGCATTTACAACACAACTAACATTGATGGCATTTGCATTCAGTACATAGTATTAGGCTTTTGGTTGTAGCTGTGTTGGTCTCAGGACATAGGCAGGTAAGGTTCTTTGAGAAGGTATGATATCTTTTATTAGACCAACTGAGTAGTTGGAAAAAAGTTCTTAAACTATCAGGTGCAATCACCCTTCTTCAGCCATAGGGGTCTCTGCTGTTCTGAGACTCCAAGGAATGAGAGAAGCTAAAAGTGTGAAAGAATGTCAGTGAGAATGTAAATAGGTAGAAATTGGGAAAACAAAACAACAAAAGGTAAAGCAGGTAAGGGAAGGGGGAAAAAGCAGGGAAGGGGGTGGCAAAAGTACATAGTGCAGTATCCATGGTTATACTTGCTTGAGAATGTGACCATGGGTACTGGAAGCAGCACCCACTTTTTGTGTAACAGCCTAGCTCAGCAATTTCCAAACTACATGGTTTATGCCCGTTTGGGGTTGCGACACTTCAGAGTCAAGTTGAAGGCCACAGAGAAATTCAACTGCCCCAAATGGGCTTGGACTAGAAATTCAGACATTCACCAGCCAACCAGAAGTTGGGTCATGAGCTCAGAAGTAAATTGGAGGCTCATAAAAGATAAGAGTACTGCTATCCAGTTGTTAAAGTACTCTACCAAAAAATGAAAGTCCAAGGGTTCTGGTCCTCCTCATCCTGAAAGGACTCAACCCACCCTGGTCCTACTATCCAGGAAAACCCCAGTGCCCATCTTTGGTGTAGAGATTCATCGTTTATGTCAGTACGAGCACAATTTCTTTCTGCAGTAAGCAAATTAAACTGAGAATTTGGTTATGGCCAATGTGAATATAGATTGTCTCCTATAAAGCCAAAAGTCTCAGAATGTCTTTTTTATAAGGGTCTAATGATGTGGTAGACTCCAGCTGGCCACTTTGCTGGCCACCTTGCAAGCATCTTGGCAAAGTTAGTAATATTTTGAAACGGTGCAGAATCTCTCAAGCATATCCTATAAATGATGGATTTTCACCTGAGAAGTACCTTTTTTGAGCTACAGCAAGAACATTTAAAGGATAATATACTATAAAGTAACAGTTAAACTAACTTTGTAGCTTGCATACAATGACAACTACATTTGCATTCTTTGGTTCTGACAGTGACTACTGAATGAATAGATCACACATAGCTTGGGACATGGTCCTATCTCCATCCTTCATGATGAAAAACATTTACCAATGTGACCAACTTCAGAAGAAAGAGAGAAGTTTGATTTTTTTTCATATGGCTCTAGAAGAAGTTAATGGTAGTGTGTCACTTTAAAATCTAGGACCTCATGCAGTTGCAAATCCTTTGCAAACAACCAATTGATGTTACTGGAACATATACATATACCTCAAAGGCAGCGTACAGCTCATTAGGTTACATATTAATAGGGACTGGTCAATGTTCCTAACTAGGAAACTGAGATCTAACTCTCTCTTACTCAGATGTTCTGAAAGAAGGAAAGAAAGAAAAAAAAAATAGAGGCATTTATTCCAGGGAGGGTGACAAATTGGGGCCAGTAGAGAGTATGTACAGGTTGGCCCGAACACCTGGGCCTCATGGACATGGTCCTGGGCTCACGGCCTGCAAGGCCTGCCCATACACTCTAGACTAAAAAACCATAGCGAGCCAAAGGACTATTTACATATTTACATTTCTGCCAGCGGGGACATGCATGGGGGGCCTCAGGGGTTGACCCGCGTGAAGCAAAGTCCAAGGCCTCGGCCCACTGGACGCGTGTCCACAGCTTGAGCAGCCGGGGGTGTTACAGGGTGAGGAGCAGGTGCCCCGCCTCGACTCAGCAGAGCGCCCCCTCGAGGGCCCTGCGTTCCTCGAAGGTGGGCACCATCTGCCGCAGGACCGCGTGCTCAAACTCGAGCGAGAGGCGGGCCCGCACCAGCAGGCGGAAGAGCTGCAGGGCGTTGACCATCCTGGTCCCGGCGAGCTGGTTTCGCTGGCTCTTCAGGGTGGCCATCTTGGCCTGGCCCAGCAGGAAGTTCGCCAGGCTGACCACGGCTTGCTCTGCCACCTGGTAGGAGAAGGAGTGGACGTAGACATCCTCGGAGAAGTCCCGGCCCAGCACCCGAAGCAGCGCGCCCAGGGTGGCAAAGAGCAGCTGCAGCCGGGGGCATTTGAGGAAGGCGTGAAAAATGTCCTCGTCCAGCACCCCCGGGCAGAAGGGGCAGGCCGCCGAGGCCGCCAGGTCTAGGTTGCGAACAAAGGTGCCGGTGGCCAGGATGCCATGCATGAGCCACCACTGCAGGTCGCCGGTCTTCTTGGTGGTAGGCGCCTTATACAGCGTGCACCACGCTGGGGTCCCGGGCCGCACCAGGCACCACCGCCACGTGGTGTCAGGGTGGCCGGCCAGCACTTGGGCATGCCGGGTACGCACCACCCACATGTAGAGGCCCTTGCGGGGCAGGGTGCCAAAAGGGCAGCCCGTATTGCTGCTGGGGGGCACCGGGAGCCTGAGCAGTGTGTTGGGCCGCTTGGCCAGCTCGCTGGGTACCGCTGGGATGACGGGCAGCGGTGGGAAGGCGTTGTGCGCAGCGTCTGCGGCAGGGAGGGTCCGGTGAGCCTGGAGATGGACTTCCATGGTGGTCACTGCTTCTGCCGGGAGGGTGCCCCGATGGTCCGCAGAAGCCGGCCCGCAGTGCGGACGGAGCGCAGCGCCAGCCGGGCAGCCACGGCTTCGGGGGACAGCCACGCCGACCGAGCAGGGTCCAGGAGGTGCTCCAGGTGGATGGTGCGTGCCTTGATGAGAGCTGTCACGAGGCTGGCGGAGGCCAGGCTCGGCGCGACATGCTGCAGGGCTGGGTTGTAGACCAGGGGCTCCCGAAGCAGGTGCAGGGGCAGAGATGGAAGGCTGCCCACCAGGCCCGCACCATGCTGAGGTAGAACAGGGGAAGGACTGCCCTGTTCAGGAAAGTGAGGTCCAGCAGAAACAGCTCCCGGTCAAAGCTGAGGCCCCCCACTCGCCGCAGGAACCGGCACGCCAGCTGCCGCCATGGGAGGTGGCCTCCGGCATCCAGGAGCCACTGGGGGGCTTGCAACTGGTAGGCGGCCACCCAGCTGGCCAGGTCGATCAGGCCTTGGCCCCCTTCCCTGGTGGGCAGGTAGAGAGCAGCTCGGGGGAGCCAGTGGTGTCCGTCCCGCAGGAAGTCAACCAGGAGCCGCTGCAGTCTCTCCAGGAGCTCCGGCGGAGGGTCCAGCACCATGCATCGGTGCCACAGGGTGGCCGCCGCCAGGTTGTTGACGACGAGGACCCGGCCGCGGTAAGAGAGGGTGGGCAGATGCCAGCGCCAGCGCTGCAGGTGGGCCTCCACTCCCTCCGCCAGGTCCTCCCAGTTGCGGGCCGCAAAGGCTGGCGGCCCCAGGAACACGCCCAGGGCTTTGAGGCCTTCCCGGTGCCATGCGAGGCCTCCCGGCAGGTCCAGGAGAAAAAAAAGAAAGAAAGAAAGAAAGAAGCAATTTTGAAGTTTTACAGTAATTTGAAAACAAGTGTACTAATCCACATTCAAAAAAACCCTTATGGTTATTTAGGCCAACTTGGAATCTGAAGTTTACTCACCCATACATCTTTTCCATAAACTGCATATACTGGCTTTATCAATAAGCAGATTGTAGATTAGCTAGTGTGGTTAGCATTGTGCAGTAACTTTTTAAAGTTAGCCTAGCATTTGTGTGGAAAAAAATTATTACATATGTAAGAATACTAAGAAAGCATTCTGCACTGTTAAATATACTTTGCTATCCCTATGAGTGGAACTAGACTAAATGTAAAAACAGAAAAAAAAATCAATATGAACTAAAGAAACCTCAGCAGGTAAAAAGACAATTTCCTGATTATTAAAAATGGTTGCTCTGATAAGTATCTGATTCATAGGTGTTTTCAAACATGACGGAACCGTTGTCTCCTAACTCTGTTTATAACCATAGCCACAGGGCACTGTTTAGTAATTCTTGAATCAAATCTATAATTTATTTTTGACCTATAGCATATTTCTAAGTGGGAAAAAAAGAACTCTAGTATTGATTTAAAAATTTCTAGTGCCTAAGAATATTTTCAGTAGTTAATTGCCTTTCCTGTTAAAACCAGTGTTCTGTTTCTAGACTGAATTTCATAACTCCAGCTTTAGAACTTTGGTTCTTATACTTTTTAGGTTAATGACCCATACTTTCTTATGTTTTCTTTTTAGGTTATTGACCCATTTTCAACTGAAAGTGCTTTGCAGCACAGGCCATGGTAGATAGTGGCCTTATTGTGACCTGGTGTGCAATATCTGAGAAATGAACAAACATGGAAGAAGTAGGATTTGTATTCAGTGTGCATCAGGTGCTGTTGTTGTTTTCTAATGGAGGAAGACAATGATTTGTCTCAATCACCTGCAGAAATTACCACTAATATATATTTGTGCGTGTGTATATATATAGAGAGAGAGAGACAGAGAGAGAGAGAGTTAATAATAAGACTTCTAAATCTGTGCATTGCCACATCTGCAGCACTGAATTTTCTGAGCATCTGATGATCATTAATGTATCCCCTCCATCGGATACATTACTCCAGATTTTTGTGATGGGGCAAAAACACTGGATGGCATAAATAACTAGTAAAGGATGTCACAGAGGAAGACTGTGGGCAGCCTGAATACTAACTGAAAAGACCTTGGTTTAGAGGCCAATCAGCACCCTCAAGACAATCTCTTCTAACAAAGTCATAGGAGAACAAATACAATTGTGCCATGGATTGTAATTTAAAAAGTAGAAAGATGCAAACAATATTTTTGAATAGGTATAAAATACTCAGAAGCTCAGCTCTGTCTTCCAAACAGCCTACCACTTTACCCTTTGTGATACCTAAGCAAATGTTGCAACACTTTTTGGCACATTATTCTCAGTGATATATAGCTTTCCTAGTTCTTAAGGCAGATGGAAATACATTTCTGACAGAATAATGCAAAGAAAAATCTCTTTAAAAGACATTTGATTCACAGTCATGAACATCTTGTCTATAACTAAAGGGCAACATATCAGAAGTATTCCAAATAGCACCATCTATTGGGAATTTCCTAAATAACTTGGAATTTTTTTCACATTACACCAGTCTAAAGAACTGCATTTTAGTTTCCCATGTTTTTAAGTTTATGCAGGCTTCCTATAGGGGATAAGGATGCAAGAGTTAATGTTACACATGTGGTATATTGACACTTAAACTGCTGTAAATTGTGGGTGGGGATGAAATAACTGAAGTGGAAAGACTGAAGAGAAACATCTGTGTTAATTTTTTTTTTTAAAGAAAAAAGTCTTTTTTATTGTCATGGCCATATGCCTACAGTAAGGTCACACTGAGTTCACCGTTCCAGAGGAACACTGCTATTTTAAAAGTACTCCACTAAATCCATCATCTCAAAAGTTTAATGTAATACTACATATTGATAATTGACTTGGGGAAAAAACACAACAGATGAGCTCTGTCCTGGAAGGCTAAACCAAGTTGACTATTGAATAATACAATTTCTTTGTTAATGTAAATCTCTGAAGAGTGTAAACTGTGAAACATTCTGTTTTTGGCTCTTATACTCACCACGGATGGGGCTTATATTCATTCAGTCATGGAGCCAGACTCTGAAATCATCATTTCAATTTTATTATTACAGATGGTAGGTTTAAAATATGGGTCAGGTATTAAAAAGAAAAAGCAAATTACACATTCTGATTTTTTTTAAACAGTAACATTAATTTAGTTTACATAAAACAGAATGATGCATGATGTAAGCAAATTTCAAATTTCAGTGAAAGCATTGAATCAAGCAACAAGGAATCTGAGGAATACAAAAGTAAATAAATCTTTCATCAACCAGCTTAGTTTTTGTGAATCACTTCTCTGAGTGAGGAGCTAAGATCCATAACATTTCATGGTTTTCTGGAGTTTAAGAAAGTTCAGAAAGCCTCTGATCATTCCCAGTGATGAGTAATTAAAAGAGAGGAATTTATTTTATTCCCATCTTAAAAAGCATGTAAAAAATTATTGATGTACAGTACTTTGTTTTCACCACATATTGTTTGACACTTGTTGGAGGAAAAAAATATCTTATCATGAAAATTCCCTCTAAACAAGCATGGAACCCCCATCTGAATAAGCCTTGAGAGGGACTTGGTGTATAAAGACTCACATATAGGGTGATCATATTATGGTTAGGGAAATCCAGGATTGGGAAAGGGAATCTGGAATGGTGGGTGCTGCCACTGTGCATGTGCACACACATGCAGACGCACACACATGGACACCCCTCCAACCAGAGATGACCTAAGGGAGGAGGGTGCCCTGGGTGAACTTGTATTTTGCCACCCCTACCCCCACATTTTAGAAATAAAGCTGTAATCTCAAAAGTTGTTATAATTTACTAAAAAAAATACAAAAGAGGAAATGATACATTCAATTAAATTCAATTCAATTTTATTTAAATAATAACATAAGAAAAATTACATTATAGCTGTGATAAATAAACTAAACATAAAATTAAACACTAGATCAATCAACAAAATAACAATAACAAATAAAAAACCTTTGTTCATCAAGAGTCCAAGACTCAGAAGACAACATGCTCTGAATGCGTATCATTCTTGATAGATAGGATAGCCAGCAAAGATAGCCTGTCATCTCCCATGGTTAATTGCAAATATGTCTTTATGAGCTTCAGCTTTGAGAAGCTCCATTCACTACTTGCCACCAATATGGGCATGGTTAACAAGATCCTGAGTGCTATCCATGTGTTTGGGAAGTTGTCATGAAGTTCATTGTTGTAAATAAACAGTAGAACTTCTTGAGGAACACTACAGTCCCTTGGAAGCAGATTTTGGAGATTGCCAAATTCTTTGCAGAGGTTGATACTGTTTATGTCAACGTTAATGTAGACTAATTAGCTCTGCTGTTAACATCTCATGTCTACATGTATGGCCTTATTGGGCTGTAGGAAACTAATTAACTCTGCTGCACCTCATGTGTAGCTGCTGACGCAGTTGGCTGGGGTATGAGGGTGCTTCAGTGTGGAGGCTGCTTGCTGGCTAGCCCCACACTGGATCACCCTCATACCCCAGCCAGCCCCTGCAGCACACTGAGCTGGGTCAGAGCAGCCCCAGGCTGGCAGGCTGACTCTCTGGGCTCCCTGCCAGCTGGGGCTGCTCTGACCTGGCTCAACACGCTGCAGTCCTGGGTGCACATTCAAACAGATCACCCAGGAGCAATACATTCCAGCACAATAAGCACCACAGTTTATTGCTTCAAATGTATTGCACGTGTAGAAGTAGCCACTGACATGCTCCAAACCTGCCTCTCAGGCATCCCTTAGGAGCTGCTCTTGTTCTCCTAATCTCCAACATGCTTAAGAGCATCTGCTTGGGATGTTCTTGGAACAGTCTCAGCAGCTCATACAGAGTTTTTAATATGCCAGTGGGACAGGATGGGTATGAAGTATGAAATAATATAGTAAGCATGAAATACTGCATTAAAAAAATACTGCTGTATCTAATGATGAACAGTGCGAGGAACTATTCAGTGCCACCAGGATCTTGAGTAGTCATGATTGATCAGTATATTTAGTCATCTATTAAAAGTAAATACACCTTAGTGTGTCTAGACTTTAGGGACTCCAAATTTCTATGGAATTATTTGGCAGTCAAGTAGGAGTTTTGAGGATTTCAGACAAACTAAAATGATGGCTGTAGGTACTGAAGTCCCTTGTTAATTCTTAAATCAGCTTAATAGCAATGCATTTACTCATATATCCTATGCCCCAGGTTTAGCTTATCCCAGACATGGCATATACATGCAAATGTATTGCTGTTAAGATAATAGCTTTATTAAAGTAAGTACCTGGGATGGAACTCTCCATAGAAAAGCTGCATGGTAAAACATTTTTCTCAATGTTTAACAGTTCAGGAATTTAGGGATAAATAATTAAAAATTAGGACTTTTTTGTTACTACTAATTTTCTTGTTAGTACTTTTCATGTGGGGTACCTGGGTATAACTATCTTTTTATCTGGATATAAAACTTTCACATAAGGTACCTGCAAGGTGAATGTTTTTATGACAGGACAACTGGCTCATAAGGCAATCTGGAGTGCTCCTTCTTACACGTAAGTGTTTAGTGTAGGCTTGAGTGATTGAATGGCACACATTAACCAGGAGGCATTTGTAAAACACAGAAAAATGCTTTGGTTTGGAACACATAAGCATTTATAACCACGCAAGGATCAATTTATATTCACTCATTTTTCCCTCATCAGGGCATGACTCACTCCAAATCCAAATCCTCCTTCAACCGCTTCAAAGCTTCAACAACAAGTTATGTTTAGATTTTTGTGAACAGGGTTCATATCACATAAAAGACAAATATCTCTGAATGGTAAGAAAAGGAGTGAGCACAGAGACAGAACTAGCCTGATTCCTCAAATACAGGACTAAGAGACAGGGGAAGCATCATGGCAAATAATGCAACCTACATCATCGCCAACCCCAATAATTCACAAACCAAAAACTCATGATTTTAGTAAATTTCATGATTTTGGAGAGTTGACATAACTTTAACAAAATGGGATATTTGTTACTTTCCTTTTGGTCTTTGAGACTTTATGGTACACTTTCAAGCTCCTGTCTACAATTCGGAGACCTTTTTAAAAAATGAAATCTGAGATTCTCACCTTTTAGATGTCCCAAAAACATGGGGACTTTATGAAGGTACCAAATATCATAACAACCTTGCAATAGAGTCATGAGCATTAGCAACCCTGAAGTGGATGTTGCTTCTACTGTTGATATATCTATTATGTATATATGTAAAGGACTTGAGTTTCTCCACCAGATACAAGTTTCATCACTATAACTCTTCCAGGTTACCTAACCATACTTTTTATCCTGTCTAAGCTAGATGCAATTCTACAAGTAAAAATGTACTTATTTCCATATAAGGGAAATATGCTATAATGACACATATCAGCATAAATGCATCACCATTAGGGGTTATAGCAGTCTAAAAATTCCACACTACTACATATCGCATCATTAACAGATATAGTTATACCAGGCTTGAGACTACTCGTACAGCTCCTTTCAGAAACATGAACATTTACATAGGACACGCTTAAAAATTACATTAAAAAAACCCTGAAAAAGTGCACAACTCAAATGAAAAGATAATTCAAATATATTGCAGAGCATGTGAATTATATGCATCTATGTATTTTCTTAGTATAGTTCCTATATTTCCTAGTATATAGAAGTACTAAAAGTAAAATATTTTTATTACAGCATACAAGAATTGCTAAGTAAGTGTTTACTGCCGTAAGTTGTAGGTATTGGAAGCAAGATAGCTGACTAGCATCCTGTAGGATGGTTTGGGATTCATTTTTATTACCTTAGAGATTGATAGGCATTGTCAGTGTGGTATGCAATAAAGCTTAGGGTATGTATTAAATTCTTATGGGGAAGATTTTGCCCAATAGAGGAATATACAAAAACTTCAAAATTGCTATTCTATCTAGTTCAGTTATAAATTTTATTAGAAATAATCAGAATTGTTGGCAGTACAAATTAAAGTGGAGGTAGGAAACTGGAAAGGAAAATCATACTTTTTAGAGCTAGGTTTGTTAGTTAGATGTGCTATAGACCTTTGATGCTTAATTGTTTGGCTTGCTTAATTTGGTCAGGTTGCTATATTTAACAATATCATGATGCTTTCATTCTCCAATCAACATTTTGTCACAATTCTAATTTTTCCCAGCAAGGAACTATTTCAAAGACCATACATACTCCTGAAATATATTAATGAAAATTCACGGGAGACTATAACCTTTTATTTCTGGCAGCAGAAATAATACCCTAGTCTGGAGATCTTTATGATGTGCAATCTTATTACAGTACATTGTTCATGATATGAACTTCACTTATCCAAATCCCACAGCTACCCCAGACAGGATCAGATTGCATAGGGTAGGGGTTCAGATTAGCAAATTTTGGATAACTGTTCTTTTAAAGGTTACTCAATTAGCCTTCTCATCCTGATGAAGTTTTTACCTGCAGTATTTGTCTCTCCCCTGCATGCACTTTGCATTGTGTTAAAGCCTGTTGCTAAAGCAGTATCTTTATGAATTACAGCAAATTGTCACCAAAAATGGTTGTTGAACACTATGGCCTTGGAGAACTACACTACAGACCAGAAGGCTCCATTTCTTTAGCATTAAGAGCCTATTAATTATCTAAGCCCCTAAACTATCTGAAGTGTTTGGCTGAAACCTATTTGCAGAGGTGAAGCAGGGCAGCTCCATGCCCTGGGTAGCAGGAGCACATGGGGCCATGCTGGGTGCTGCACTATTTCTACAGGAGGCACAGCCAGCATCCAGCTGTGGCAGTGGCTATTTATGCAACTTCTACAAAATGGCCTGTAGGGTTGTTCAACAGTTCCCCCCGCCCAGTTCTACTCCTGCCTATTTGTAATTTACAGGCATTGGAACAAAAATGTGCACTAAATAAAATTCACAAGTTTCTACTGTTTGGCCCAATCATTAGAAAGTATGTATTGGTGTGGCACTTAAAATGTGTGGCTCTTAAAATGTCCTAAGCATTGTCTACACATATTGAAAAAAATCCCCTTCCTAAAGGTATATCATTAAATCCTCACATATTTATTCATATTCTCCACTTCAATTTGCTCCTATAGAAGGCTGGAGATACAAAAGTGAGTTATTTAAGAAATGGCAGTGCATAAAAACTATTTTGAAAAGGAATGGGGAATACTTGACCTTACATAAATATAACTGAGATTCTTTAACAGCATGAAATGGGATACTTTAAAAGGCACAGTATATAGATAATTTATTGTATTATATTTTCTCACATACAACACAAACCTTTTCCCCAAAAAACAGCTCCCAAAATTGAGGTTTATATACTAAGCAGATAAGCTGATTTTCTGGCTGGATAGAAGCACTCTGCTTTGATTCCCGCTTTATAGTGGAGCTGCAGTGTTCATGGAGGTGAGGAACTTTAGTTAACTAAATGGCTCGTTGTTCTCCTCTCCATGGATATTAATGACCTTTAAATGGTCCTGATAGTCCACTAATAAAGTTAAACTTTGTTAGGGCAATTTTGCTGTCTGCTAGCTGCTCCTGATCTCTTACCTTCTATTTCACAGCCTAAACAGGAACAGGAAGATAAGTCAGCTGAAGATTAACCTCTGTCCCTAACTAACTCTGTTTATTTTTCCCATTCTGCCTTTTAACATTTTTGATTATTATATTCAAGGTCATGTTAGGTGTGAGGAAATATGGTATTTCCCTCAATCTGCAAAAGGACATCTAAACCAATGAGCTACAAATCGAGAATAAAGATAAAAGGGAACAAATATTTCAGATCACATTTTTAAACAGTCAGTGGCTGCAAGATGTAAATGTAATGAGTTAATTGAAAAATATAGATTATTACTTGGAATTGATTAATTAGCATTATTATGAGAAAACAAAGATAGGGGAGGGAAACTCAGAGAAGTGTGTTCGTTTACTTCAAGGTGACCCAAGAAAAGGTGTCACAAGCACAAATGATAAACACCAGTAGATTTGAGCTGTAATAGTCTCAGTATTATAGCTTCTAGAATTCTTGAAAAGATGCCTAGCTAGCTGACTGATGTTCCTTTAGTTATTTTGGATATTAGTTGTAGATATCTATGTGCTGAACAGATATCTATAGCTGAGCTCATAAAAAGAAGTAAGTCCTTATTCTTGAGCAAAGTACTAAATCTTTTGGAGGTTATTGTCAGGGACCCTAAAAGGCATCCCATCCTGGACTAACTGCCAGGCAGCCACACCTGCCTTGGGTCTATGGTGGACAAGCTCTACCCCAGGTGGTTAATCCCTGATTTCATGATTGGCTGCTGGAAGCTCAGTTAGTCCTACCTGTGGAAGCAACCTCCAGGCCAGTTAGGTATGCTGTGGCTAGCCTCCTGGTCCCTGTGCTCTCTGGCTTTCCTAGTTCTTTTGATTTTCCTGTTTTGAGCTCTGTTCCTGGAGTAAGACTTTGGATTTTTCTCTGGACCTGTTTCCTGTTATGGATTATCCCTTGGATTTAGTAACCTGGAATCTGATTCCCAGCTTGTATTGTAGGCTCTGCTTTTTGGCTCTGGTAATTTGGGTCCTACTCTGCCACAGTCCCTACCCCCTGCCTTACATTAGTGGCTTAACCATTAAGAAAGACTGCCTATGACTTGGTTTAGTTATGTTGCATTAGATAATTATTTCAGATACTTTTTCCATGTATCTCACTACCACATAGATGGATTCTATACATTCTGACTGACTAATCAAGGGCCTGAACACCTAGATGTCAAAATGGAAGATTTTTTGAAAAGCTTTTCCATGATGTCCAGAACAATATTTACAATTTACAAAAAGTTACAATTATTTCCTTTCCCTTTACTCTTCCAGATAAGAAGAGCACTGTATATTCTGAGGCAGGCAAAATCTGACCCATAGGCTAAATCTGGCCCACCAGACCATTTTATCCAGCCCACGGGGCCCTTAAAAAATTTAGAAAATTAATATTTATCTGCTCCTGGCTGCCTGACAAAGATGACAGGAGCCAAGAGCAGTAGGACCCATGCGAAGCCAGCAGGAGCCAGCAACAAGGCTGGCTCGGCCCTACCCCCTGCCAACTCCCTCCCACCCCTACCCCACAACCAGAAGTCTTTGCCTGCTGTAGCTTTTACTGCTTCCCTGCATGCGGCTAGCCTCCAGCATTATGTGGCCCTGGGCTGCATTGTCAGACCATGGGAGCACAGGGCTGCATCAGTACCCCGGGGCCAGAAGTAGAAGAGGGAGGGTGTCAGTGTCCATGTCCATGCAATGAGGGCTGGAGAGACAGTGTGTGTGCTTGTGTCTGTGTCTGTGCATTGAGGGAGGGGGGGAAGAGAGACAGAGACAGGCATGCAGTGTGTGTGTGTGTGTGTGTGTGTGTGCGCGCGCCCACGTGCAGAGAGAGAAGCACACAGTGTGTGACAGGCAAGCAGTGTGTGTGCGCACGTGTGTGTGTGCGCACGCGCAGAGAAAGGCACATAGTGTGCATGTGTATGTGCAGAGAGTGGAACACAGCGTGTATGTGTGTGTGTGTGTGTGTGTGTGTGTGTGTGTGTGTGTGCAGAGAAAAGCACACTGTCTGTCATGGACAACTGGTGCCTCCTGAGTCTGGGGGGGGCACCAGATCATCGATGGGGAGGGGATCCCCCCACGGGTGATTGCCAACAGTGCGGGGAGTGGTGTCCCCAGTGGCCGATCGCCAAGCCAGTGGCAAAACAATCAAAACCATAAGTGCACCCCCTACACATCGCCAATGCTGTCTCTGTGGGTGTGTGTGTGCAGAGAGATGCATGGTGTTGCATGTGCAGAGAAAGCTATGTAGTGTGTGTGTTCAGAGGGGCACACTGAATGTGTGTGTATGCAGAGAGAGGCACACTGTGTGTGTGTGTGTGTGTGTGTGTATGTTTGTAGGGTGACTCCCACACACACACCCCTCCATGCACATGCACCGACACCCGCCTTGCACTGCCATACATGCAGACCCCCACATCCATACCCCCTCACACACCCAGACACATTCCCCCCACACACATGCCCCCACAAACCCCATACCCACCCACACCCCACATATCCACACCCACCAACCTGCTCCCTAACCCACACCCATACCCCCAAACCTATCCACCACTGCACAAACCCTACCTCACACACACCCCCTCCTTTACACCCACAGCCCCCTACAAAACTATAACCACCCTCCATGTCCCCACCCCCCATAATATGCAAAAGTAAACCTTCATTTTAAGCTATTGAACAATCACCTCTTTGTATGCTACAAACACATGTAAATCAGGACAAGAATACTTTTTGACATTAAGTTAATGAATGTTGTTGATGTTCAGTTTTTAGAATTTAATTTGGGTTTTTTTTGGTTCCAAGATGGCAAAACCCCTTACAGAAAGGAGTACTTCTGGGGGCAAAGGGAGGGACTTTTGGTGGCAAAAGTCAGGGATTAGGGGGAAGAATTTCTAGTCCCAAAATGGCAACCAGGGGGCGAGGCACCTGTCAAGGGGTGAGGCTACTCATTTGGCCCTTGACAGCTTGCCAAAACTTGGTAAATAGCCTTCTACCCAAAATAATTGCCCACCCCTGGTATATTCTAAGGGCCTTGTTTCATGGTAATTTTAGGTGGCTTCTGGCACCCTTAGTCCCTGGATTGGTTGCATGTTAACACTTTTTAAGTGGATTAAAACACTAGTTATTCAGTTTAAAGTTACACCAGTTCAGGGCAGGATTTTCTCTAGTCTGCCTAATTTTGCTCCTTTTCCTTTAAAGTGTGATCAGTTTCCACAGGTATTCTGCCCGAGTTGAAATCCTCCAGCATCCCAGGGTACAGTGGCCCCTCCTGAGTAAGGACAGGGATACTGAGGTACAGTGGGATCAGGCATAGAGCCTCTGTCCTATTGCTTCCATTGGGCAGAGCCAGCACTCAATGGCTGTGGTATCTCTCAAACCAGCTCACTGCTCTGAATGCCCAGGCCAGACTTGAGATGCAGGGGGCATCAGGTTGGTGATCACCCTTCCTGCTGACCTGTGTTTGGACATGGACACATGCCCTGGTGGGACCAGGTGGCTGGAGCAGGGTAGAGCTTAGTGACTGTAGCGTAGCAGCCCAAGGCTGGTTCCTACTAATCCAGTAAATGTTAAGTGCTCAGAAATGAGTGCCAGTAGGAAAACTGAGAGACATGAAAACCAAATTTTGAGGAGGGATCTGTTGTAGAACCTTATTGTTTATCAATCTATCAAAAAATCCCAGGAAGATAGCATGTCTGATCATTAATTTAGGGTCTGTGTCATCTGTTGAAAATAAGTTAAAAAGTCAAAGCTAATTTCACAAAGGAGATACTATTAGAAAGATGGACAAAAGTTCTCACACCTATCTTTGAAGTGTAGTGCTTCCTAGTGGAATTCTCAGCCCCAGGTTAAGTACTTTTGCTCTCTATGCCAGGGGTCAGCCACTTTCGGCCCCTGCCTGTATCTGGCCTGTGAAGACACTGGATCTAACCCATGGCACTTAAGGAACTGGCATCATTTTCTAGCCATGGCAGCATAGTCCCCATGGTCCTAGTGCTTGCCTCTACTCATCTATTTCCCTGGAAGTGTCTGCTATTTGTTAGAAGAATGGCACTATAGCCCATGGCAGGGGCTTGGTCATAAGCAGCAGCCCACGGTGGCAACCCCTGCTCTATAGCAGTGACTCTCAACCAGCTGCGACACTGATCCTTTTCAGAGCATTGCGGGGTGCTGCACAGTATTAGCACCGTTACTTATTCAGCCATCTACACCTGATTCATAACATAAACCCAGAGACTCAACATAGAAATCCATAGTGTCAGAAACATTCTGCCCTCATGACCTGTTTTTTTTTTAAAGTGTTTCCAGTTGTTTATTTTTTATGCACTTTAATAAATAAATCTGGATTTAAAGTGGGAAACCACTACATTCAGGGAAGTTATGGGAGTTGCCTTGAGTCTGACAAGGTTGAGAACCACTGCTTTGTACATTGCATGGGTTTCACAAAAGCTGGCACTCTCAATAGGAAGTCATCTAAGGTGGCCAATAGTAAATGCTGAAGCTAGCCAATACGCAAGTGGCAAAAGTAAGGGGAAAATATCAGAAGTAAATAAAAAGACTAGGTCAACTTGTGTATTGGTCCTCAGCCTTCTTACAGGGAATTTAATAATGTGCCTTTTCACTTAACTATGTATATTTATTTAGCACTGATACTGAATTCCTTCAGAATTGGAAGCTTACTGATAATTCATTGAGACCTAGGAGGTTTAGTTCAAAATAGTCTGGGATCTGACATTGTTAGATGATTTTTCTATGTGATTTGTTCTGCTAAATCAAATAGCATTTCTGTGATTGCTTTATCTATTACTGTTTCAGGAATAAAATTCAGACATAGGAGTGGAATTGTTATCTTTGGGTTCTTGGAATTTGGATCCAAATTTATTTCCTTGTACAAGCTGATGCATTTTACTTCAGTAGCCAAAAATCTTAAACAATTCCATGAAACTGAGAGGAGTCATCCAAAAATGAGAGGCCATAAAAAGTCTCAGTTTTCACTCTTTGTATTGGTCACTGATAAAACACTCCTTTAGATAAAACAGACAAATTACAGGTTTTAAAGTGAGCAACACTGATCAGCACATAACTCTTGGTGAAACTTGCAAGACCAAAGACTAAATAGCATTTACTATTTGGGAACAATACAAAAACTCTTCTTGCTTTAATGTAAACTAAAATAAAAAGTGATACAAGTATTGCCTATAGGTCTTACTACATACAGTTATTCTGCTGAATATTAAGAATCTGTGGGTGCTTACACATGAGCAGTGAGGCCGTTCCAATGCATTGTAATTACAGTGTGTCAGAGCAGGATTGATTAGTTGAGTCTGCTGAAGTATGGTAATTACTCCAGCATCTCATGTATCAGTGCCTCTGCACTCAAAAACTCATTGATACATGAGATACTCTGTATCATGAGATGCCCCACCGCACTCCCAGAGCACATGTATAGATGCACATGTATAGGGCATGTATAGATGCCCTATATTTCTTAACATTAACCTCAAACTGTAGCACATATTTAAGAGTACATTTTTTTTGTATTCATACCACCAATGACTTTAAAAAGTGGTCTTTTACTATGTTTGATTAAATAAGGAATTGGTTTAACTTTAGATTAGTTTCATTTTAACCTGATTTACTAAGCTTACCAACTTTTCAAATTATTTTCCCTCACCCAGTTTGAACCACTTTAAAGTTCTACTTGTGGTTCATGCTTACCTTAAGTTATGAAAATTATTGTTATTTATTATTCACAATTCACAGGGGTGTAGTATTCAAATACTATTGAAATTGCTATAGTACAAAGAACAAGCAGGTTGTTTTTTTGAAATTATACTAGTAGGCAGCTAAATGCATCCTACTGTAGACTGGTTCAACTGTGATCTGCAAAACTCCTGGCCAATAGGAAGAGACATAATAGATTCCAGGAATGCTACTGGAATACATTCCTCCTGAATTTGGCTTACCTACATTCAATAATAGCTTACTAGGTTGTATCCTAAACGCATAACCTCTGTATTGGATTGTGCTGTAGTCCCTTTGTACCATGCCACTGATGCAAAGAAACCCTTAAATGAATGCACCTAGCCAGAACTGTATGGAGATCCTAAGACCACTCTGCCTTATATGGAAGAATTCACCTAGTGAAAAGATACATTTATCCCTTCTGCCTCTCCCTCCACTCTGTGCAGTGTTGCATGATTCTTAGCTACAGCCAAAATCTAGCCCTCAATATAAATTTGACTTCCCTACTCTTTCTCCCTTGGGTAGAATTACACCCATTTTTCAAGAACAGTAGATTGTCCACGTGATTTATAAAAAAAGGGCAAGTTATATATACTGTGTAAAAACTATATTAAAATAGCACTAACACTATATTAAAAGAACACTAATTTTGTAAGGTCAGCTAGACAATAAAGGAAATGCCAGAATTAAGTTTTGGTATGCTTAGTTCTGCCTCATATGCATTAGCTTTTTGATGCAGTATTTCATTACAGGATCATATATTATATCTTCATATGGTTCATCAGTAGGTTTTGAATTTAAGAGATTCAGAACCAACCTTTACTTCTTTATTTACAGTAGTAATTTACAACAGCTTGTGACTGGAAAAGGTTGTTATTTTTCCTATACCAGATACAGATGTTACTAGGCAAAACTGAATGGCCTGTGAAGTATAGGTAGCATGAATAAAGATAATCTAATGTTTCCTACTAGTCTTCATTTTGTGAATCTGTGATTGGAAGGATGGATAGTGGGGGACAAATGGGATGGTAGATATAATACGTTTAAACAATAGATTACATAATCTGGGCAGCCTTTTTGGCAGACTACTAATATAAACACATGGATTTAGCATATTTTATGCTGAGAGGCAGTGGGCATGTCTACACAAGATGTTTACTGTAGCATTGACTAGTTAGCTTCACGTTAAAAGTCACGTGTCCATGTGCAGGGCTATTAGGCTAAAGCAAACTAAAAAAACTCCAGAGCAGCACATGTGTAGATGTTGATGCAGCTGGCTGAGGCATGAGAGTGCTTCAGTGTGGGGGTTGGCTGCCATCTTGTGCCCCAACCAGCCCCTCCACAGCATCTTGAGCTGGGTCACAGCAGCCCCAGCCTGGCAGCCTGACCCCCCCTGGTCCCTTGCCAGCTGGGATTGCTCTGACTTGGCTCAATGTGCTGTGATGGCTAGAAAATGGTATTTAGAGGTTTGCTTTTGGGAATTGGCTTATAGGTAAAGTAGTTATTGCATTAGAACAATCATCCAGGGGAATGTCAATGGTTAATTGATTTCTAAAAGCCTTTTTGTGACAAAGTTTCCTTCAAGGCCCACTGTGTCTGACACAGACAAGCAGACACACAGGCTGGGAAATTAAAGACATGTACCACACTGTTTCATATCATGAACAGTGTACCTGAACAGAGATAAAGGACTCTGCAGCATTAGCTCCAGGTCACAGTGCCCAAACTGCAGAGCCCTTGGGATTTCCAGTTTTGGTAGATGGACCAAATTAGGAGAACCCAGTAAAAGCCCAAATTAAGATGTGTGCATGTGATGGGTTTATCGGAACAATGGAATGTGTTGACAGGACAGAACGTGGACAGTAGAACAACCACAAGAAAACCTATCAACAATGCCCAGAGATGAAGAGTCATCAGAAGGAAGAAAGGATACAAAATTAGGTATTTCAGAGCAGCAAAGTGTCCCTGAGAATGGAACCCAAGGCCACCATGGACAGAGGGCACAGCATGAGCCTGTCTCACCCACCCCACTGAGGGAGGGTGGGCCTTGGTCTTTTACCTCTAGGCTGATGACATCTGACATTGAAGAGAGAACCTCAGGGTGAAGCTTGCATATTGGCCAGACATATCTTCCCTCTAGGACTGGAAGATATAGAATTCTTTGCATTATTCTTATCTGCTATCACTGTGTATCAATAAATTTAGCCTATTTTGAAATGGAGAGGTTGTGGTCAGCCTGAGGGTTTGGGCCTGCCCAGAACAAGGTATCTGGTTCATCAATCCAGTGCCAACATGCTGCAGTCTTGGACTCGCATGTAAATTTCCTGGGACAAATAAACTCCTTTGCAGCAAGCACTGGAGTTTATTGCTACACATTAATTGCATGTGTAGACTGACTCACTGTGTAATGTGTCTACACTTTTAGTTAGTGTCAGTTTTAGTGTCAGCTGCCCTCTACCTCAAGCCTGGCACTCATTGAAAACCCAATTCAGGCTGGTCCTGGAAGTTCTCCTGAACTCCAGGGCCTACTGTAGAGTCAGTAGAGTCTGTGTGGTATATTCAGAATTCCAACAAAAGCAGTCTACAACCATAAAAGGGTTGTCAACAGCAATCCCTCAACTTTTGTAGCTTTTCTTTGTAGTTTCACTGTGTAGTTTTGCTAAGAGTTTACACAATAGAATTGGACAGGATGGTTTTGATAGGGATGATTGTGCCTTAGGCAGGGTGTTGGTCTAGACGACCTCTCAAGATCTGTTCCAGCCTTACTTCTCTATGATTCTAGGAATTTCCTGTACCTCTCCTCTGAGCATTGTGAACTTCACTTCCTGTCATTATGGCCCATATATGATAAGATAACATTTCAATTGGGACTGAGTCATCTCTCTGACAGCCTGTCACTGGCTTTCATATTAGCAGAAAGCTGACTCCACTCCAAACACAGCCTTAAAATCAGTACATTAGAAAATGGTAAGCTGTCTTTACAAGTTTCTTAATGAGCTTGTAGACTGCCTGGGCATGTCTCCATGAGCAGGAATGTGCATTTCCCATGGAACAAATGGCAGTGGCACGTATTTGTGACACTGTTAGCTGCCCCTGCACAAGCGATGTACAGATTAACATGCGCCATTTGCATTTTGCAGCACCTCAAAAGGCTTTGAGGCACCACAAACCACACATTCCTGCACATGTGGATGTGGCCACTCAGTCCTGCTACTTTGTCTTGTCTCTGGTACATGGTCTTCTTTACTGTTTCTGCACTCTTGACAGCAAGTCTGAGTTTTAGTTTCTGGAATATTTCTGGCTTTTGGTTTCTGAACCTGATGCCTGGTCAAGGCTCTAACCAGTAGAAACAAATACCCAAATCCTATTGGATTTAGGATATTTTAGGATATTGGATTCCTAATGGAATCCATATACAGAAGAGGAAACAAATAGCAGAGAGATTGATTCCTAGAAGTTAAATGCTTGAGTAACAGAAAAGCCTTTTGTGAATTAGTCTGTTTGCTACTTGTCTTTCCTATGCTTGGTGAGCCTCTGTAGGAAGATCATATAAACAGGCAGGAGTGGATAATGTTGATTGAGCTAGATGAGAGCTAGCTGTTGCTGATTAGAGGTGTAGACATATCCATATCAGAGATCTATGTTCTGTTTCTAGATCTGTCAAGAGTGCCTGTGTGAACTCTCTATTTATCCTTGGGCAAGGTGACTATACTGATATTTTCCTGCCTTCTACGTGTAGAAGACAAACAGGGTAGATTACATAATAGAGACTCCTCAGGTCATGTAGGTTAGGCACTACTAATATTCATTTATTTATGTAAAAAAATGTTATGATCTTTAACAACTTCTGTCGAATGGTTCTGAATATCTTTTCATGCTACAGTCATTTACTCTCTGTCATATGCTGCCATTCTCCATGTCTTGATCTATTATTAATTAGTACTCATTGTTTTCTTTGAATTTTATGGTAGTACCAAATATCTCTAATTAATAGCCAATAAGCACTATAAATACAATGGAAGGAAAGCTAGAAAAAGATTTAAGGTCAAGAGGGAAATACTGGAAATGTCATCAGGGAACCTAGTTATAAGGAATGTTCATTCTTTCTTTTCTGGTAGAGGAGGTTCCAGTAATTCATATAAGGTGCCAATAAACTGAAGCTCAGAACTTACTTCAGTTCTCACTTCAGTACATTATAGAGGTTAGACTTGAATGGTGCCTGTGTATGACACACAAAACTTCCTTCAGATGTCACCTTTATTTAGCCATTTTAAACAGCTGTTTTTCTTACTTGCATCCTCCTCAGTTCAAATGTGTCATATTAAGATTCTGTGGTATCATTGTAAGATTTGGAAACAGGAAACTAATGGATATAGATATAAATATAGGTTATACTACTTAACTGTCTTCTTTAATCATTTGAAAACACAAAGGAGAGTGCCAGATAAAGAGCTTGACCATTTTTTACTTAAAGTAACTTTCATCTCTTCCTCCTCTCTCCCTGTAAATTTTCCTTAGAAAATAAATCTGCATGACTCATACAGCTACACTTACAACATAGGACTCCTTAACTAATCCAGTTTACTACACAAACTGTACATACCTTTTTAAGATCACTAATTACAGAAGAATTTTTAAAAAGTTTTGATTGTTGGTAAGTAAAAAGTCCATTGGGAGTGCCTTTTAATAGCTTATCATCAGCGCGGAATCAAACTAAATAATTGCTGCATAGGAGAGCTCCTATGTACTGGTAGATGCCCACAGGCAGTGCTTTGTTGTGGAATGTCACTGCGACAGAAAGTGCTGGATATATAATGCATCATCAGCATTCATGCTATAGACATGTCATGCAGGTGGATAGGAATCACTGGGGTGTGGTAAATGTAAGTGTGCCAATGACATCTGAGAGGTATTAGATGGATAGGGGGCAAGTGGAAAGACAAAGAAGCCAAGAAATTGAAGAAAACAGCTTTCACCACTAAATGGAAATTACCTTGAATGCTGCAGTGCACCAGTGACTTTGACAGCTAAAGCAGCATCAGAAAGAACTTGACTTAGATATTGGTCATAGTGTTTTCTTTGCAAGTGGCTAAATGTGGTTGATTTTCTACTGACAATATCAATCAATGTTCTTTCAACAAAATAAGCCCAACTGAAGAATATTTTCTTGAGGGCATTAAAAAAATGATTGAAAGCCTAGATTTTTTTGTGTATGCCTGTATGTGGGGAATAATGAACCACAGGGGTGAAAATGAATGTGTACCTTGCCCATTGGACTAAGGGTTGTGTTATTTAAAACATGAAAAAATGTCTTGTAACAAAGATGTATGCTACCTTTATTTATCATAAATTCCCCTTAATGGCTACTATAAATCAAGAGTTGAAGCTTATATATTAGGAATATGTCTGTCTTGTATAGAAACTTACTGGCAAATCTGTCCAAGTTTGAAATTTCACCTCATCCTGTTTTATTTTCCTAATGTTTTTTCCTTTGAAAATGTCTCAGTGTCCCAGAGCTCCATAACTTTGTTTAGGATATCTAATATATACACACTTGATTATATTTAGCTGTAATATGGCACTTCATATCTGTAGATATTGAGAAAATATGTCTATCCCCATGAATTGAAGCATATAAGGGTGAAATTACTTAGAAAAGTTCACATTGTAGATCAGTGACAAAATCTGGAATAGAATCCAGGTTTCATGATAGCCCAGTGCCCTATCTACTAGACCAGCATTTCTCAACCCATGGGTCATGATCCAAAAGTGGGTCACAAGAATGTATGAAAGGGTCACAAACAGACTTAAAAAATGGATCAACAAACTTTAAAAATGGATTCTCCTTTGAAGGAGAAAAATGTGGGAAACCGTGGCTTTTCCCTTGCAGGTGGGCAGAGTTCCAGCCTGTGAAGGGTGTCTTGGGGTCCCCCTGCCCCACACACTGTGGGGGCTGAGGCCTGGGGGTAGAGGCAGTGGGTCAGGAGTGAGGGACACCAGGTCAGGGCTGGCCACTGATGCTTACAAATGGGTTCTGGTACAAAAAAAGGTTGAGAACCACTGTACAAGACAATGCTGTCTCATGTCATCATTGTCATTGATCCCTCACAGTCGAGGATGGTCACTCCATGGATCAAGTAAAGGTTCGTAAATGAGTCCATTGATGGATGAGAAGGCTGATCCTAGAGCTGCAGACTCTGACAAATGCCACAGGTGGTAGTTAAAGGGAGGGCTAGACCATGGATTTTTCGGTCTTGTTTCCTTTACTCCTGTTTCTGTTGTTTTTCTGCCTCCAGGGTGAGACAGTTTTCCTCAGTCAGATGTGCCTTCTCTCACAAGGCATTACCATGTAGTCCTTTCTCAGGCTAGCTTTTCCCAAATTGTGGTGTCAATACCACACTTCTAAATGTTTGCCTTGAGGGTGTCCTTGAAACATTTCCTCTGGCCCCTGCTGCTATGTCTGCAGGGGTTTTATCTCAGAGGCGGGAGAAATTGAAAAGGTTCCCACACATCCTGTACTCAATGCCAATGCCACGTGGCATGGATGAGCATCTTGATGACTGCAAGAAAGATGAAAAACAAAATTGGTGCATTTACAGAGTCCTGCTTAATGCCAGTTTGAATGGCATAGGGCTCCGTAGCAGAACCACTGCATAGGATGGAGGCAGTCATCTGGTCATGAAGGAGTCTTAGAATAGTGATCAACCTCCCTGGGTAACCAAACTTTGATAAAATCTTCCATAGAGCTTCACAGTTACAGCTTCTACAGTTAACAGAGTTGAAGGCTTTGGTCAGATCAATAATGGCCATATACAGTTCCTGGTGCTATCAGCATTTTTCCTGGATCTGCCATGCCACAAAATCATGCCCATGGTGCCTCTCAATGGTCTGAACCTGCACTGAGGCTTGGGAAGGATTTCCTCAGCAAAAGGGAGCAGTCAGTTCAGCAGAATTCAAGCGAGGATCTTCCCAGTGATGGAGAGGAGGGCTATACCTCAATAGTTTCTGCAGTCAGACTTAACTCCCTTTAAAAAAATGGTGACAATGTTGGCATTCCTTAGGTTAGTAGAAATTTCCTCTGTGTTCCAGATTTTAAGAAAGTGTGTGGAGCCTGTTGGCTGTGGTTTCTCCACCAACTTTGAAGACTTCAGTTAGTATGCCGTTAGGGCCATATGCTTTATTGTTATTCATCTGTTTTACTGTCTTGTGGACTTCTTCAGAGGCTGGTGGACTACCAAGTGCTTCCCTTACTGGATGCCCAGGGATGGATTCAATGGTTTAATCAGTCACCATCAATTTTTGGCCCATGAACTTTTGGTACTGCTCCTTCCATTTTTTTTTTTTTGATGGACTTGTCTTTAGGAATGCCACCTTGATGGGGTAGAGAGGTTTACATGTATTGATGACCCTAGGAGCAACAGTGTCAGGAGTCTTGTATTTCTAGTATGGTCACCCATGGCGGTAAGATCGAAGGTCAAAGGTGAAATCAGATGAAGAGTAGTCCAACACAGAGACCATAATATTGCTGTCTCATCTATATCCCCTCAAACAAGTGTTCATTTAAATTTAGGAAACAAGTAACCTCAGTAAATTTCTCAATACAAATACATATGCAGTAGCTCCTTTGCCCCACAAGTAAGAAAAAACAAATTAAAGTTTTGAAGGTCAGATTCAGTTCTCATAATGAGGGTTGTTCTCATGAACACAGAAAAAAATACTGGCTTTTGAACAAAATACTGTGCTATTTAATGACAATGCTTGAAATTAGGGACAATGCCCTTTTAATGCAAGTGGCAGAGGCAAGTCTTCAACACTGTAAATTGTCATCCCTCCATTGCCTTGACCTTACTAGAATCTGATATTAGCTGAGTATCTTAACCACTATTTCCCCTGGGAGCAAGGATGACTAAAACTGCTTGTTCTAACCTAGGCTATTGAGGCCAGAAATCAGGACCAAATGTATAGCATTTGATAGCAATTGTGGAAGAGGAGTATTAAAAATATTGTGCTGGTTCAGATCAGTTCATCTTACAAATGTTTCAGATGTTCCTCCTTTTAAATGGAAAAGGTCAGTTGTGAACATGTATCATAACAGAAGGGAAACAACATACTTGCTGCATGGGTAAGCATCCATTTCTGCTCAAACTCTAAATGTGTCAGCATACTCGGTGAATTGGGAGATATTTTTGTCTAGCAGGCTTGTCTGTATGACCTCCTGTCTGAAACCAGTTTTTTGGTATAATTTCATGAACACAGTGTTGTCCATGTAGTGGAATTAAGAATGTACTTGAGTATCGTCTCATATGTAGCTTATTCAATAGGGAGCTTTCTGTCTACTTACATGAACTTTTACAGGTCAGCTAACTTAAGGATTCATATGCTGACTCGGACAGAACCAGGTGGTATGATGTGGAAAACTGATACTCTGAGGGACTGTGGGTGAATGAATGGGTTGCACTCATCCACATGCATAATTGTCACCTGTATCAGTTCAAATATGGACCATATTCTTCACTTAAAATATTTCAAGTATATTTCTATAACTAGTTTTGTGATAGCAATGACCTTCATTTTAACAGTTTAAAATCATGTGTCAGACAAATAAGCCAGTAGAAATAGGATACACTACATGAGAGGGACCACAGGATTTTGTGTAATATGGCAAGCCTATTAGTAACATGAAAGACTTGCCACATTCTGGTATGCTGTTGCTCAGGCGGCAGGGCACCACCAGTTGAAAGAATACAAGATGCCTTTCATTTAATTTATAGGTACTCCAGGTATCAAAAGGCTGAGTTTTCACTGATTGTTGGATATTGATTTCTGGGATTTGCAGTTGCAGCCAGAGGCTTTATTTTTACATAACACTAGTCTTATTACTAACATGGCCTATGCTATAACCAAAAGGAAATAACACTACACTCTACTAAACAACTGAAATTTTATATATATTTAAATAAATTTAATTTATTTATTTCTAAGAACCCTAAGAGTATGTCTACTAGCAATTAGGCTGAGTAGACATCCCAGAGCAGCTGTGAGCACTTTCCAAAGCTGTGCTCAGGCTCTCTGGATGGCAGTGGGTGGGAGGATACTCAGATCTCAGCCTCAACCTCAGTCCCTTTGAGGTTAAGACAGGAGTTAAGCAAAGCTGCATCATCACTCCAACAGTCTTTTCAATATTCCTTAGTGTGATGCTACATCTGACCACCAACAAGCTTCCAGTCAGAGTGGAGCTAAACTACCGAATGGGTGGCAAGCTGTTTAATCTCAGCCAACTTTGAGCCAAGACCAAAACTACCCTCACCTCAATCTTTGAGGTCTAGTAAACTGATGATGCTATAGTCTGTGTTCACTCAGAAGCAGACCTTTAGGCAATCATTGATGGCTTTACCAAGGCATACAAGAAAATGGGACTCACCCTTAACATTCAAAAGAGTAAGGCTCTTTATCAATAAGCTCTTAATGAGCATTTCCCAGTTCATAAAGTTTCATCATAAGACTCTGAAGAATGCTTAGTTTTTCCCATACCTTGGATCCATTTCTCACAGAAGGCTAACATCGATGAAGAATCCAACATCATCTTAAGTGTACAAGCACAGCCTTCAGATGCCTTAGAAAACAGCTGTTTAAGGATCATGATGTCAGATCTGAAATCAAGATGATGGTTTATTAAGCAGTTGTGATCCCCACCTTACTGTACAGAGCTGAGATCTGGACAATGTGCAGGCGAAACCTCAAGTCATTGGAGAAATTACATTAATGTTGCTTGCAGAAAATCCTTTGAATCCAGTGGGAAGGTAGATGTACTGACATTAGCATCCTCTTGCAAGCAAACACTGTGAGCAGTGAGGCAATGATCATTCAATATCAACTTTGCTGGGTTGGCCACGTCATCCAGACGTCTGACTCCAGACTCCCAAAGTGTACTCCCAGTTCAGTCAAGGAGTACACTTAAGAGGACAGAGAAAGCACTTCAAGGATGTCCTCAAGGCCAACTAGAAAAAATGCAACATCAACATCAATTCATGGAAAGCTATCACCCAGGATTGCCCCAAATGGAGGAAGAGTCTGCTGTAAGAATCTCAGTACTTTGAAACCTTATGATGACAACAGGAGATGGGAGTGGCAGAAACAGCATGTTACAGAGTGAATCAAGAATGTGGAGCCACCCACCCCACATGGAAATGTGTGCCTGAGTTGCAGCACAGCCTGTCAATCCTGGATCAGCCTCATCAGCCCTCTTCAGATCCACAGATAAGGCAATTGTGGAAGACTATCATCCTTGACTACGAAGGACTGCTGAAGAAGAAGACTGAGATCTGCTCTGAGCTATTCTGAAATTGTTTGTTTTCCTGTATTGCCTTCTTTGGTGTGACCCAGCAGGTGTGAGGTGGTAAAATTTATTTTTTTAGTGATGTATTTGGAGTCAAGAGGAAAACCATATAGTCTGTGTTGTCATAGGTCTGGGATATAAACTGGATTTATTTCCCAGAAACTGAGATCTGAAGAATAACTCCATTCAGACTGCATGAAGAAAAATCATTATTGAAAGTGTTGTGCACATCTTTCATTTCCTCTGTCCAATGCCTATTGTAATCCCTCGAAGGGTACCAGTTATAGCACAGTTTATCAACCTCAATCTTAATCTCTAGAACAGTGATGTTGAACTCAACTGGCCCTATGGGCTGGATGAGTGGATTAGAGCTGGTTAACAGGCTGGATCCAGAGCACAGGATCAGTCCACAAGCTGGATCCTGATTACAGAGACATAAGTTGGCCAGTGGCACAGGAAAATGGCAGGAGCAGTGTTAGTTGTTGTGGCTTCCAGATCTGTCACTCTTTCCACTTTATCAAATTTCTGGCTGTGACTCTACACTTTGGAGATATCCCACAGGACATAGAAAAGCCATGACAATTAATGCTGCCACTACCTCACCAAATTTCAGACCTGTGGGGAACCTGACATGGCTCCATGGGTAGTATCTTGGTCACCATGCTATAGAGTAACATAAACAGGGAAGTAGTCTCACTTCTGCCTGGAGCATATCCAATGCAGATTGGTCATTCACAGTTATCCTTGGTCAGAAGACTTCAACATTTGCTGAAATCGCTGGGCACACCATAGCTTAAGTAACTCACTGAAATTTGAAAGTCTATCTATAGCCCTAAATATATTCAGGGATAAAGTCTATGGAGTCTGTAAATGAGACTCCATATTTCAAGTTGCACGCGTAAATGAAAAACAGCAAGTTAATGGCCATCTGTAAAACGTTTTGCCTAAATGACTTCACCAGCATCACACAAGAGCTCTATAGAGGAAGTAGAGATAGATTCCAATCCTTCAGGGCAGCATTCTACTACCTAAGCCACAAGACTCTCCTTTCTTGTCCCCTATGCCCCTGTGCTATGTATCTTCCCACTTCTGCAATAAATGAGACAGAGGTCCTATGGAGTAATTTATCATCCCTGATTCATCCACAAAGCATATTCATCCCATGCAATGAATGAAACAAGGATTTTGTAGAAAAACAGTATATGATTATATCCTTACAGACCATAATATATATTTACAGGGCATACCATAAACATACACACATGAATGCAGAATTAATATTCCACTGGCAACCTTAGTTCTGGATTTGTAAATTCTGTGTGCTTGACTTTGCAACTTTAATAATGGTCTTTAACATAGCTTTCCGGTTATAAGTTGCTAGTTTATTTTTTTTTCTTTTCTTTTTTAAAGCACATTAAAAAACTAGAAATTCTATCATGTAACATCATTCTCTGCATCTACACATGGACTAGATTTAATGTACATTAACTAAAGCGTATTAATGCACTTATAGACACACCCACTGTCACCCATATGGGTCACCTGAAAGGCTAGAGCCTTTAGATCTTCCACACAGACATGTCCCACAAGAACTAATGGAATAATTAATTGCAACAAAATGTTTTTCTCCTTTATATGGATCAGCATCCTGGCTTCTTATCCCAATCCCATTTTTGTGATATTAAGAGTCCTAATCTACTCTTCTAGGGGCGCATCTACATGAGACCCATTAATGCACATTAGCCTAATTTAATGTACATTATGAGCACACATCGAAAAATGGCAATTTTTGGCCAATCATGTCTAAATTTGATACCTGCAAATGAAAATGCAGGTATCAAATTTAGGTGTGATTAAAGTGCATTAACACACATGTAGATGTCACCCAGCACTAACTTTAGTGCTGGGTCTGCCCAGCCACTTGAGGCACATGGCAGGGCTGCAGGGACTTGGCATTAACTTTAGTGCCAAATCCCTGCATGTGTAGACACCTGCCAAAAATGGCTTAATGTGTATTAGCTTAATGTACATTAAATTTAGTCAAGCTTTAATGGATGTGTAGAAGTACCCTAAGATCCCTATATGGGGCTTAATCTTTGTCAGTCTTTCTCTGGCTTTCAGCCCCAGGTGTCTTGTTCAGCCATTTCCTATTTTGTCCAATCATTCTCAGCTCTTTGGCTCAATCCTATGCCCTTGACTTAGTCCTTCATGTTTTGTATAGGTGTTTGGCTAAAACCCAACATATTTGTGTATTGTATCTATTAGGAAAACATGGAATCAAAATTAGAGGACCAGTATGAAGCTAGACATGAACATCTAGTGCTCCAACATTCCACATGGAGAAATGGATCACAAACTTAGTTAAAGTTAATATGGGAGTTTTGTAAAGTGTTTGAGTAAAGTTTTTGGTACATATACTTTAGTAGGATGCAAAATGCCACTGAAAAGTGATCTTGGCATTTCAAATAAATAGCAAGTAGATATTCTTGCTTGTTTTGAATTTGTCTGGCAGATGTGGTTTCCCTACTAAAAATGTGGTTGACATTTTTCAAGATGCATGAAGCTTTTTGTAGTATTGGAGTTTCCCAAGGAGGAACATCCAGGCCACAGCATCCTATAGCCTTTTCAATTTTGTTTATCCAGCTACAGATCAATTTTTCGTTTTGATTTCTAGAGTTTCCTATAGATTTAAATGAAGAAGGATTGGGCCTACTGCACTAAAACAAGAGTCTGATCAGTTTTACAGTATTCACCTTAGGGACTGTTAACATGATTTACTATTTATATCTTACTATTTATATTTGTTAATGATTAGGAGATAACATATAATACTGCATATTATATGTCTTCAGTTAAGCAATTTCTTTAAATAATGAAATAGAGATAGTATTAATAGGGATGGAGTAGCAAATTAGGTAAGTGAGAACTGATTCCAGCTTTTGTTCATACTTTTAATAAAGTATGTTCATGAATTGAATAAAGAATGACTATCCTTATTATTTCCATTTGCTTATTATTTGACAATCCCTGCTGTTAGCTAGGAGTGAAAGCAACAAAACAACATGAAGAAAGGATTATATGATCTAGGAGCAGAAAATAACAGAAATGTTTTGAACACCCTATCATTATTTCCACTTTGTCTTTTCTTAACATCTCTTTCTTTGGCCCACCACGCAAAGCCAGGACTTCTAGCTACCCACTTGGCTTACAGCAAGAGAGCCATTTTTCACTCTACAGCAACTTCCTCTTTGCTCCCTGCAGCTTTTTCTCTTCACACTGACTTGAGCAGGGTGTTTCTTCATCAGGGAAATGAAAGCAGCTAGTAAACACAAGAGAGCTACTCAGGTATCATAAGGCCAGGAGTAGTATATAGTATATATCTATATCTATATCTATACACACACACACACACACACACATATGTGTGTGTGTGTGTATATATATATGTGTGTGTGTGTATACTACTGCCAGGTACAGACATTACATTTTACTGGTATAAGTGATTGGAAACCAGGTTATACCCATCAAAGAACAGTAGTTTGGTGCACATAAACTGGATTGAAAATGGTGGAACTTGGTCTAAGATTTACTCCTCCACCAAAGGATGAATGTGTGTTCTGTTCACTTTCGTTCTAAACTATGCTGCTTACAGAAAGCTGTGTAACTTAGATTCTGTCTCAGGATTTTTGAATATCTATAGCTAGCCTAAAAGACCACTCTACCCAGTGGCAGTCCATTGACTGCAAATAGAAATAGAAATAGAAAAGTAAAGGAATGCTATACCAAATAACAAAAATATCTAAATTGGTTCACAGCTTTGGAGTGTTTGTACAGCACTGGCTTTTTGTCAATCTTAAAAATTCAAGGAAATAAAATTCAGTGAACTCTAACAAAGTTCTTTGATATTACAAAGAGAAATGGGAGAATAACTTAAAATAAACTTTATTTTGTACATTTCATTGCTTCTTTATTTGAAAACATATGTTAACATTGCAAATTTTTAATGAGAAAATTCTTTTCTTCAGACTATTTATGATCAGTTCTTTATGAAGCAAACATTTGCACTTCAAAATAAGCTTTCAGCTAGCTGGCTACATGAATCACAAGCATGTTAGGGTACTAATCTGTGACTCAAAAGGAGTGAGTTCTATTCCATCCCAGCCTGCAGTCTGACCTGGGACAAGTCATTTGTACCCCTGGTCTCCATCTGTAAATGGGATAACAGTTCACAAGGATATGAGAAAAATTGTGAGGTGTTCTTATAATGACAGTCATATAAACACCTAGGATAGTTAAATTATATTGGCTGTCATGCTATTAATCAATATAAATTGTTATTGTATATTAATGTGTAAAGTTCACAGTTAACACTGCTGTTGCATAGTTATGAAATTCAGTATTCAATTTAAGCATCTAATATTAAAATTAACTCATGGAAAGCTTTACTGCTAATAAAAATAATGTATTAGAAAGTGCTGTGGGTTTCTTGTCACAAGGAAGTTAAGAAGCTGTAAGTTAAGATGTGAATTGGCCACAGACCAGCTATTCTGTGCAATTCCCTCAGTTGACATGCTTAATAGAGTTCAAAGTGGAGAAAGCTACCTTGCACAAAGGTACCAGTGTTGACAACGCCCTCAGAAAGCAAATAAAATGACTTAAATGTAGTCAAAGAATTCTTATCTTTTAGCACTACTCATTACCATATATCTTGTTGGTCTCTTTTCTACTAAAAAGAGATAAGGAACACTTTTAATGTTCTGTGCCCTTTTTGAGCATCTCTTCTTTGAATGTGTTTGTTTGTGCTCTGAGGATTATCATCTTCAGAGCTCATGAGCTCTGAATAAGAAAGGTGCTTGATAATGCAGTGCAGAAAAGAGAAAGCTACCATAGATCCCTTTCATTCTGAGACAGAAACACCAGTATTTATACTTATTTTCTCTTTTACACATACTCTATTCATCTTTCTTCCACTTTTGATCATACTAGAGACAAATTATTATTTAAAGCTAACTGCACAACAGGTCGGAAGACAAACTCATCTTGTTTGTCTTAGCCTTAGCTAACCTTCACTTCTTTGCTAATACTGAAGGAGTGTTAAAGCAACAACATAGAAGGAGATGCTGAATTAATGAAGTGGGAATGATGAATGAGCAATTCATCCAAAGCTTCCTTTTTGGTTAAGAGAACAATCTTAGACCTGTGTGTGAACTATTCTTTGGGCAGCTGGAGATTAGGTCAAAGCAATGTCATTCCCTTCCTGTGCTAGAAACAGTACTGTCTGTACTTGGTAGGGATGGGTTTCTTCCAGTGGAAGCAAGAAATGCCATACATATGAGTCAGCCTTGTGTGTCCAGGTGGTGCAATTACTCAGTTTTTGGACACTGTGTCACAGCGTATTCATACACTTGTTCACGCACTTCACAACTCTGTGAAAAGGAACGTCTTTTTTCCCTTTTTGCCTTTGAATTCCTTAATTAAAAACTTTAACACAAGCATAACTCTTCCATAAAGAAATAGTTTTTGGCCAAGGACCAGCCTGGTTCTAAAATAGAGCATAGGATGTAGTGGTTTGAAAAATAGTTCTCTCATTCAAAGCTCAGAAGGAAAAGATAAAGACTTGTGTTGTTTTACAATTTCCCCTGTTGATTCAAGTTTTAAATAGATTGCTAAAATGCTACTGAATAGCTTTCACAATTACTTACAACATGGCTAATATACACCATATCATTCCATCTTTTATGACAACCGTTGTTTGTTTTTGAACTCAAATATAGAGTGAAATTCTTTGTTGGCTAAGACCACTGAGTTTAGTAGAGTGATACCAGCTATGAATATGAGGCATTGAATTTATTCCTGATTTTTATTTCCTTCTCTATCTTGAACTGAAATATCTCTAGTGTATTTTTTCAAAAATGTAACAATTAACAGATGATTTGTGCAATAATATATGTGTCTATAATGAAGTGTCCTGCAAAACTTCAAGTTGAAGACAATATTCTTAATACCCATTACATTTGTTTGAATATCAGTGACATGTTTGGAAGGAGCCCTGAAGGAAACCATTTTGTTGGTTTGGAGGCTACAGTGATACTATAGTGACACTAATACTTTGTAACACCTTCTTGGCCTTTCACTTAACCTATCATGCCTGTTATGTAGTCTTGATCTACTGCCAGCTCTTGTGATAGCCATTGCACATAAATATTTATCAGTTACTAATATAAAGTAGTATCTGTTTTGTCTTATTTATTTTTCTCACTATAACAAAAACCATGGCCATCACTGTGTGGCAGCTCTTAATAAATACTGGGTTTTTATTGACAGTCACTTGAGTCTCATGTCTCCCTGACTCATAGCTATCCTCTGGAAAATGTAATGATTTCACCTGTTATAGCTTTGTTTAAATTATTACAAATATTGAAGAGTGCTGGCTACAACACAGGTCCCTGCCATGGCCCAGTACACCCCTTTAACTCCAACTCTCAGCTCTCTGCCTACAGATACTTTATCATTCTTGAAAATTTATTATCCAATCCATATTCCAAGAGTTTATACAATGATCCATCATGCAAAACTTTGTCAAAAGCCTCATAATAATCCAAAAACATTAAATCTGTTGGTTAACCTTGATTTAAGTCCATATTTATTTCACTGAAAAAGCAGCTGAATGTAAGAGCCAGTGGGTTGTGTTATGATTTATTGCTAGAAACTAAAAGCAAATTTCCATCCAGATTCAGTGCCTGCAGACATCCAGACAAGATTATATAAACCCTGAAAATAATTGGGATGCTTGTAGCCTCTGAATGAGGTTTCCAAATTGCAAAAGTAAGATGAAGTTTGTATTAAATCTAGCCGCAATACAGTATTCCTTACTAAACCTGTTAATGCAAGCAATTGTAAATACCAAATTCTGGGCTGGATGTGGCCTTAAGGTAAAGAGGGATTTGTGTCATTGTAAAAATAAAAAGTAGTGCTTGACAGTGGGAAATACCAAAACTTTTGACAGTTAATGCATTTGTTGTTATTCTTTTATTCTTCCTAGTTCTATGTTTTGTTTCTTAGACTTTAATTTTTTTTGGTGAAGCACAGACTTTCATTCTACACTTGTACAGTACCAATGATGGCACACAGAGGGGTCCCCTTACCTTTTGGGGGAAATATACAACATTATCAATAGAAATAGTTTGCATGCCTAGTCAATGAGATGTGCAATAGACATGGGCTTCCAGGATAAAATTAATCTCCAGCACTTAATTTCTAAATTTAATAACCAACCATTCCACTTTCCAGCTTCATCTTAAGCTGGTGGGTAACATTAACTAGAGTTCCCATTTCCTTCATCATTCAAGTATCTCAAAGAAGCCTGCGTTACTTATTGTAGAGATGTATTATTATACTTGTGAGCAGTGGTAACAAAAACAGTAACACCCACACAAGTAAATATGGTGGTGGTTACAAGGATCATTGATTTGAAAGAAAGTATCAAGTAGAATATTCATTTTACTTTTGTAAACGATTATATTGTGTCATAATACGGGTGTTATAAACTTTTGCATTGTGTTCCCAAAGGTTAACCATAAATAAACTTTACACTTTGGAGACAAGAATTCTGGAGACAATTAAAGGGGCTTCTATTACCTTCTCTTATTCTGCAGTCGGAGAGTGAGCCAAAAAACTTGTCATATATGTTGAATTCTTGGCAAGAAATGCTACCAAATGATATGATAAATTCTGAAAATATATTCTGGTACTTTACCAAGCAGCATCACTGAAGATATTCATCATATTTTTCTTATAATGTTTCTCAGGTATTTTAAGTTTTATAGCAGGAAAAAATAAAAAAAAACCAAACAATTTTGTATTTGAAAATCAATGGAGATTTGTATTAAAGATTTATTCTCCTGCTTTGCATCCACTTCAGAAATTAAAGCTGTTTATTTGCACAGCACTACAAGTTCCTTTGTGCAGTGCATGGGGTTGTATGAATGAAACTTTCATTACTACTATTTCTCATTTCAAAAAACATAATTATCACCTATTACATGGCAATATTTTTAACAAATAACCCAGTGGCCATTATTTAGGATAACTGATTTAATAAAATCTAAATTCAGCATGTAAAGTTAAAATGTGTATCCAGGTGATTCTGCTGGAATCTTTCAGTAGTCAGTACCTCCATGGCTTTAATCCCAGGCTATTTAATCAAATGGAATATGAAGATATACAATACCTATCCACTTCCAGTCTCAGGCTCTGGCCTAATTGACCTTTCTTATATTAATTAACATAACAAATTCAGTCAATCCCCAGCAACTGGAATCGTCCAATGGGGCTATTGATAAAGTAAGTGTACTAAAGGAGAATACATCTTTAATACACTTACTTTGAGGTGCTCTTGGCTATGATATTGTAAATCAGAATGAACCCCAATGATTTTAAGAAGTGACCATCTCCTCAGGTGTGGATTTAGCCTGATATGTTAATTATTGTCATTTTCCTACTGCTTTACAAAATATATATTTGACAGGGAAAATAAACACCTACACTGATCTGTTAAAGCGTATGATGCTAGTCCCTCTGATCCATCAGAGGCACTAGATGGGTCAGTCGCCTATTAATAACATACAGATCTTTTCAACTCTGAGCCACTCAGATGAATCTGAAGCAGGTCAGTAATAACCAAAAGTCACTAACATCTGACAGCTGGGTGATGGCCTGTGTAAAAGGCATTGGTGCTCTCAGTCCAGTACATAAAACATTAGAATAATTGGTGTTAATTTATATCCTTGTTGGCAGTCTCAGCAGAGAGGCCAAAGACTGAATGACCATGAAAATTAAACTACCCCATCAGCCATAAAGATCCTTTTGGGTCAGGTTCAAAGCACATCAGCAGGGTAGTGTAGATGAATTTGCACTACCACTGTCTGAACCAAAGTTGTTCAGTGACTAAGCTGAGCACTTTGCTCTTCAGTGGCTTCAATAATATGATGCCTTTCACATGTTCTAAGGTCTTTTAAAAGGTTTTTATACTAAGGGAAAAAAGAATAAATTTACAAGAGAAATACAATGGGGGCAGGAACTGCAGAGAGCTACAGCTGACACCTACAAAAGTGCAAATTATGGTATCAGTGTTAGCATTCATACATAAATGCTAATCTACTGCTAGAGTGAGAAGCTGTACACAGTGTTTGGTGGGTATACGTTGGTGTCAACAGATTTGGCATAGTAGGTAATTAACATTGTGTATGTTGCAGTCCACTGTCAACTTCGAGCCCTCAAGTTTTCATTCCTGAATCTGTTACTAACCTGATATAGATACATCTATTACAGCAATACATTTTCAATTTAATGCGTGATTAATATTTAACACCATGCATGTCTGTGTCTTTCATTCCTGGTTGCACATCAGAATAAGGTTTGCAATTCAATTGGAATGCCTTGGAGCCCCCACCTTAAAAGATGACTGCCTTTGCATTGTTGACCATCTGAGAAACAGGTTGGGAGATTTTAGGAAGTTCTGTATTCTTGTGTCAATACCAAACAGAAAATAGCATCAGAAATATAAAAAGGAAAGTTGACAAGTAGCACCCAAAATTATATTTGCTTTGAATACATTCAGCACTTGTCAATCCCAGCAAAACCCAAAAGAAATAAAAGAAATCCTCTAGATACATGTATTTAATCAGAAGATTGAGATTTGCTAATGGGAAGGCAATACTGAGTGAGCCACAGAGTTAACTAACATGGATATGGCTTTCATATGCAAATTTCTTTTGATTCAATGAAACAACAGTTCCCAGGGACTGGACTGATGTCCGTACAACGAGGCCTGGGTGTGAATGCAAATGACTTCATTATAGACCAAGTCTCTGTGTGCCAATGAGCTGTATAGGACACTTGCAGCGACACCAGCTTTCTGTGCTGCTTTCTTGCTGTTTCTGCTTCCTGTCTGAAAATAAGTGGCATCTTATCTGTTGCTAAGCAGCTGGAGAAGGGTGGGAGGAACCCCAGGGAAATAAACTTTCATTCTTTTATTTTTTCTTATTAACATGTTCCTTTTTCCTGGATGGTTCTTAACTTTTATTGTTGGCTTTCCTTTTATTCATATTAAGGTCTAAAATACTGATCTTCAACTGAATCTGAATACTGTTCTGAGTATTATTTTTGTTTAGCTTGCTGTATTGCTAAGTTGAATAAATGCATGTGCCAAACAATATATTTGTTAAGAATGGCAACCTCTCCCCCCAAAAACTAAGAGGCACAAACAGGTACAACAGAACTCATATAGGGAACATTCTTGGAAATATAAACAAAAGAACTGTGTTCTCTCTACTGATTTATATGCAGTTCAGGTGCCTGTATATCTCCAGTGGCATTCAGATCTTCACTTTTAGTCTCTGTCTATAGGCTTTTGCTGATGTTATCTGCAGCTGTAGAAAATCCCTTTGTATTAATTACACAATAAGGACTTTCCACATCTGAGCCCATCTGTATGGTTGGGACAGCCTGCACTCTGTAGCTGCATTTGTCTAACTTCTTTTCTGTAGCTGCACCCAGGGTGGATCCTTACTTCAGTAGATTTAGTAAGAGATTTGTGACATTTATCTGTTCCTCTGTGAACAATTCTTGGAAGATCTTTATTAGGGCTGTGTGATACAGCACTGTTTTGTTTCAACTTCCGGTTTGCCATTTTGACAAGACGTGTTTCATTTTGAGTTTCATTTCATTTGAAACCACTGTTCCATTTCATTCCGTTGAAACAGTTTCACTGTTTCGACATTGTTTCAAAGTTTTGCTCATAGGCTATAGGGAAGCATGAAACTGCCTATAACTTTGTCATTTCATGCCTGATTTGGATGAACATGCAGGAATGGTAGCACCTTCTGAGGCAATGAAGCCTGCCAGATTTCAAGGAGATAGGTGCAGGGGTTTATGGAAAACTGCACCTCAGGCTGCTGACAATCAAAACTCATGACATGGGTGACAGAAAGCAGGGCAGTTCAAACAATGCTGCCTTTTATGCAGTTTTTCCATCCCTCCCCCAGAGCACTGGGATTGGAAGGGACCTCAGGGAAGGATCACAGTCACTGGCCAGCTACACAGTCAATAATGAGAGCGCTCCTTTGCCCTCTTTGCCCTCCCTCTCCTTACTTTCTGAGTCCCTGCAGGCAAGCCCAGCTTCAGCATCGAAATTCAAAATGTTTTGAAAGTTTTGAAACATATTGACTGCCCTCATTTCATTTTGAGCTTGTTTCAAAGCCCCTCATTTCATTTCAATTTCACTGTTTCAAACTTGAAACGAGTTGAAACAGCATCAAAACGAAACAGCCAGTGAAATTTTGCACAGCCCTAATCTTTATATCATCTTTTTTGGTATGGGTGATAATTTTGTCTCTCAAAATGGAAAGAGAGCAATTGGTCTAATTTATACCTACACTTTACCCCACTTTACCTCAGAGATGGGTAGGCAAAGTTACCATAACCCATGATCTGGGCTCATGCAGTGTACCCTGGATTTAAAGAAAGCTTCAGGTTATAGATTTTCCTTTATATGTAACCTGTGCAAAACTCTAGAGAGAGTCTGATCTCTCAGCACATGAGCTACTGCTGCCATGGTTCGGGCTTCCTAGGGGCCCCTATAAATCAGCATACATGGTTAGTGCTCCCCACCAGTCCAGTCCCTACTTACACTACAGCTGGACCACAAGTAGACATAGGTGCTTCCTTGATGTGAGAGTTATTGTCTAGAGGGAGCTGGGGTTCATGAAACAATGCGGTCTTCAGAATTCTCTATCGGTTACCTTTCATAGATTCATAGATTCATAGATGTTAGGGTCGGAAGGGACCTCAATAGATCATCAAGTCCGACCCCCTGCATAAGCAGGAAAGAGTGCTGGGTCTAGATGACCCCAGCTAGATACTCATCTAACCTCCTCTTGAAGACCCCCAGGGTAGGGGAGAGCACCACCTCCCTTGGGAGCCCGTTCCAGACCTTGGCCACTCGAACTGTGAAGAAGTTCTTCCTTATGTCCAGTCTAAATCTGCTCTCTACTAGCTTGTGGCCATTGTTTCTTGTAACCCCCGGGGGCGCCTTGGTGAATAAATCCTCACCAATTCCCTTCTGTGCCCCCGTGATGAACTTATAGGCAGCCACAAGGTCGCCTCTCAACCTTCTCTTGCGGAGGCTGAAAAGGTCCAGTTTCTCTAGTCTCTTCTCGTAGGGCTTGGTCTGCAGGCCCTTGACCATACGAGTTGCCCTTCGCTGTACCCTCTCCAGGTTATCCGCATCCTTCTTGAAGTGTGGCGCCCAGAATTGCACGCAGTACTCCAACTGCGGTCTGACCAACGCCCTGTAGAGGGGAAGTATCACCTCCTTGGACCTACTCGTCACGCATCTGCTGATGCACGATAAAGTGCCATTGGCTTTTCTGATGGCTTCGTCACACTGCCGGCTCATGTTCATCTTGGAGTCCACTAGGACTCCAAGATCCCTTTCCACCTCTGTGCCACCCAGCAGGTCATTCCCTAGGCTGTAGGTGTGCTGGACATTTTTCCTCCCTAGGTGCAGCACTTTGCATTTCTCCTTGTTGAACTGCATCCTGTTGTTTTCTGCCCACTTGTGCAACCTATCCAGGTCTGCCTGTAGCTGTTCCCTGCCCTCCGGCGTGTCCACTTCTCCCCATAGCTTTGTGTCATCTGCAAACTTGGACAGAGTACATTTCACTCCCACGTCCAAGTCGCTGATGAAGACATTAAAGAGTATCGGTCCAAGGACCGAACCCTGCGGGACCCCACTGCCCACACCCTTCCAGGTTGAGACCGACCCATCCACCACGACTCTTTGGGTGCGACCCTCTAGCCAATTCACCACCCACCGGACTGTGCAGTCATCCACATCACAGCCTCTTAACTTGTTCACCAGTATGGGGTGGCATACCGTATCGAAGGCCTTCCTGAAGTCTAAGTATATGACATCCACCCCTCCTCCTGTGTCCAGGCGTTTCGTAACCTGGTCATAGAAAGAGACTAGGTTGGTCAGGCATGATCTGCCCGCCACAAACCCATGCTGGTTTCCCCTCAGCATAATTTGCCCTGCCGGGCTCTCACAAATGTGAGCCTTGATAATTTTTTCAAAGACTTTACCAAGGATGGAGGTGAGACTGACTGGCCTATAGTTGCCCGGGTCCTCCTTCCTCCCCTTTTTGAAAATGGGGACCACGTTAGCCCTTTTCCAGTCCTCCGGGACTTGGCCCGTGCGCCACGAGCATTCGAATATTCCCGCCAGTGGCTCTGCAATGATGTCGGCCAGTGCCTTCAGCACCCTCGGATGGAGCCCATCCGGGCCTGCCGACTTAAAGGCATCCAGTTCTTCCAAGTGACTGCACCACATCAGGATCTACGTATGGAAGTCTGGTGCCTTGCTGCTGCCTCTCTACAACCCCAGTGAGAGACTTGTCATGCCCCTCACTTAGGAACACTGAGGCAAAGAACTCGTTGAGGAGTTCAGCCTTGTCCCCCCTATCTGTCACCAATTGTTTCTGCCCATTTAGCAGCGGTCCTATTCCTCCCTGGGCCTTCCTTTTACTCCCAATATATCTAAAAAACAATTTCTTGTTGTCCTTTACTTGGGTTGCCATCCTCAGCTCCATGGTAGCTTTGGCCCGCCTAACTGCCTCCCTACAAGCACGAGCAGAGGAGATATATTCATCTTTAGTGATCTCACCCTGTTTCCACTTTTTATGTGCTCCCCTTTTGGCCCTTAGGCTGCCCTGGATTTCTCTGGTCAGCCATGGAAGCCTCCTGGCCCCTTTCCCTCTTTTGCCTCGCTCGGGGATCGTCTTGCTTTGTGCCCGAAGGATCGTTTCCTTTAGGCACAGGCACCCTTCTTGGGCACCCATCCCATCAAAACTCCTACTCTGCAGTGCTTCCTTGACTAATCGCCTGAGTGCATTGAGATCAGCTTTCCTAAAGTCTAGCACTTTCACCCTACTAGTTACCTTACCCACTTGCCGTCTTATGTTGAATTCTATTATAAGGTGATCACTGTCTCCCAGATAGCTACCGATCTGGAGGTCCCCTATCATGTCATCTCCCATTGCCAATACCAGATCCAGTATGGCATTCCCCCTAGTGGGACCATGCACCTCCTGTTTCAGGTGGAGGTCCTGTACACAGGTTAGAAACCTGCGTGAGCGATGGGACCTTGCTGTCTGCGTCTCCCAGCAGATGTCCGGGTAGTTTAGGTCCCCCATGACTACCGCCTCTTTAGCTTTTATGGTCTCCGAGAGTTGCCTCAGGAGCCCTGCATCTATTTCTTCCCGTTGGTGTGGGGGTCTGTAACAGACCCCTACCACCAAATCCCTTTCTCCTTTCCCCCCATGTAGCCTAACCCACAATCCTTCTACTTCCTCAACCTCGGATTCTGTCTTGATGAGGGTTGATGTGTATTGCTCGCTGACATAAAGTGCAACCCCCCCCCCCCTTTCTTCCCCGACCTGTCCTTTCTATACAATCTATAGCCCTCAATATGTACCGCCCAGTCATGGGATGAATCCCACTAGGTCTCTGTTAGCCCCACTAAGTCATAGGTGTTTAGTGCAAGCAGGAGTGCTAGTTCATCCTGCTTGTTCCCCATGCTCCTAGCATTAGTATATAGGCACTTGAGCCCTGCGACTGGTGCCTTTGCTGCCTCCCCGCTCCGAGTCCCATGGGGCCCATTGTTTCTTACCTTCTTGTTTCTTACCTGTTCTGTAGTGCTGGCCTCCCCATGACTTTCAGGTTCCAAATGTTCTCCTTCTTCAGGCTGGGCTGTCCTTGTGGGTGACACATGGTTTGGTGGTCCACAGCTTCCCCTGCCCTCGTACTCCCCTCCCCCTGATAAGCCTAGTTTAAAGCCTGTCGGAGGAGATCCGCCAGCCTAGTAGAAAACACACGCTTACCTTTGGGGGACAGGTGAAGCCCATCCCAGCTGAGCATGTCCCTCGTCGTGATGTGCGGGTCATTGTCCAGGAAGCCGAAGCCTGCCTCGAGACACCACTGCCGAAGCCACCAGTTGGTCTCTCTGATGCAGTTCTCCTGCCGTCTTCTTCATCCGGTCACTGGTAGGATGGAAGAGAAAACCACCTGGGCACTGAACTCCTTCAGCACGCCGCCCAGAGCACAGTAGTCCGCCATCAGGTGATCGGGGGTTCTCCTGGCCACATCATTAGTACCCACATGGACTAGGACCATGGGGTAATAATCGGTGGGCTTGATCCTGGCCTGGATTACCTCCGTCACATCCCAAATCTTTGCTCCAGGTAGGCAGCATACCTCTCGTGCCGTGGGGTCCTGGCGACAGATGGGTCCTTCCGTACCTCTCAGGATGGAGTCTCCTATGACGAGCACTCGTCGCCTCCTCCTCTGGGTCATCGTGGATCTCTTGATCTGTTTGGAGTGTGAAGAACGTGGTGTTTCTTCTTGCCCAAGGGTTTCCTCCTCCCCTTCCATCTCCTGCAGGGTCGCCAGGGCCTCGTACCTGTTCACCAGTCGGACTGGAGAAGCTGGTATCAGTTCGCTGCATGCCGCTCCGGTCCTGGCTGTGACTGTCTGCCACTCTGCTGTGGAGGGTGTTCCCCGGGGTGCTTCTTCCTTTGGTGCCTGGGCCTGCAGGGAAAGGAAATAACTATCAATTTCATCCTCCGCCTCCCTGATCCCCCTCAGCCTGCTAACCTCCTCCTGGAGCTCCCTCACCTGCGCCTCCAGAGCCCTAAGACGGGCACCTGCCGGACAGGTGTGGGGGCCCCCAATCTCTGCCCCCCCCGGCCCTGCTGGGGATACCCCACAGGCCAGGAGGTAGGGGGACACTGGCTCCCCCATGGGCTCGGTCTGGGTGGAGGCCTCAGACCTGCCCAGGGTAGCCTTGGTGGTGTCCTGCTCGGTCCTTGCTCTGCATCTCATTCTGAGGTGTCTAATTCCTCATGGATTGTACGTGGAATATAGGTATCTAATTCAAGGCTCCAGATGTCATTCCTGGGTCCAGGTGTCCCTGTGCATATCCAGCACTTAGGTAGTTTTGAACATTTTATTTGCCTTATCAATCTTCATTTGTGTGTATTTATGTGTCAGAAAGAGAAAGACCAGAGCTGTAAAACTATTAGGCTAAAATGGCATTGCTTAATCCCCTTTATTAATACTACTAAACAACACATTTATCATTTATAAACATCCTGTTTCTGTGGAGACAAGACACCGCACCTGGAAGACCAAGAGCAAAAAAGTTAACGTATGACCCTTTATTAAAACTTCTGGAAAAGAATCTCCCTGTCCTACATTAGAAGCCTAGCACTGGACTGTCACATCACACAGGTGAATGTAAATGTTTGAGGGCTATTAAACACAATGTATTTCCCCTAATGAATCACAATTACAAATCACCTGTACAAAATCACTTTGTGCTGATCCACCATGAAGATTTATTAGTCCTTAACATTTCTCATTGTTTACCTGTGACAGGATTTTTGGTGCTTGAAGGTGATTTGGCGTGAGTATATTTGTGACTAGGGTATGCTCCACATGGTGAGGGCACATGCAGGGCTAGTAAAATCTGTATATACAAAGTTTCTTATTTTGATAGTTTTCCATGTGAAAGGGCACCAAACACCCACCTCATTTGAGCTAGCCTTTGGGATTATATGCACCCGGCTTTCTGCCCACAATTTTATGCTCCATTACCTTGTTGTCTCTGTACTTGAGCAGATGCCATTGTCTGCCCTGGGCTCATCTCCAAAGAGAGTGTCTGCAGGCGGTATTTTTCTATAATATTTTGTATCTTCTAAGAAATTGTGATTTTAATGGGTTTGTCAAATACCACAGTTTTAGACTGACAAACGTGACCTCAAACATCATGTTATTTTTTTCTTATTCCTGTTAAGGCTGTCCTAGATCTTCAGGTTCAAGTGGGATTGAGTGCAGCAGTATGCTTCTGTCAGAAATATGCAGCTTTTCTTAGCTCGGATGCAGTATTATATAAATCTCCCATCTTACTTAGCCGTGCAAATACAATTGTAAAATAATGCTTATCTTTTCCTGAGGTGGAATCAAAATTCTGTAGCTGGAGACTCAAATGGCTCTAATTCATGTAATAAAATTGTCCATCACTACAGAGTTCTTGGCAAACACTTTCTTGAATAATGCTGTACTCAGTGGGTCCATTTGTAGTTTTAGACAGAGCTCTGAGGAAGAGGTAATGCATACACTGCACCAAACCAGAGGATTCTTCATGTCTCAATTCCCTCCCTTATTACCTACTTGGCCGACACCAGCAGTATATTACAACATCCCCAACTATATCTGTGCTTGTTGACACACTGGGTGGGCCAAACTAAGATTAAATTTATTCTCCTCTACTCCCTGCCAAACCATTCCAGAACACAGCACTATCTAACCAAGGGCTGATATCATCCTAGAGTTCTTATACTTCCTGCTCATGTGTATGTAGCCTTGATCCATGGAGAGAGATTATATTTTTAGCACTACAAATGCCTTTCCTGCCATCATGGCAAAACCTCGTGCACTGGAAACCTCACTACTATGGAAACAGCTGCCACCACTGCCACACCACCAGAGCCATAGTGGCAGCAGCACTACTGGAGGAGATGTGGGTAAATAGTGCAGTTCTCTTTGAACTGAACAAGAGAATTATGCCCCTACCCACAGGCAGCAGGGAGGGGGGGGGCAGGGGGAGGGTATTTGACAGTTGCTGCTTTTTTGCACTTGGCAGCTCATCATTGACAACCTGGTTCCCTTTCCCTGTAGAGGAGAGAACGGGCCATCAGCAATTGGGCTTTCTTGAGGATAAGCGGGGAGCAAAGGAGCAGCCCTCTATTGCCCCCTTGTATAGAAAGCATGCCTTTGCCAGCACCTTAGCACTTCGTAGAGCTACAAAAGAATGTCTTTGTATAGCCCAAATCACAATCAGGACTGGCATCACAGGCAGATTAAGTAGTATTACCTATAATTATGGGTGCCAAATATTTTGCCTGTTTTTAATTGTTTACAAATGTGTAGAACTTGAACTGTTTGTGTTGAAATTTCCCATGCTTTCCATCTACTTCACAATTTTTGCCATTCCAAAAATGGGCCAAATGAGTCACAAAGTTCCTTTGTTAAAATAGAAGAATGTAATGATATAGATCACGTATATGGGCCAGAAACTGTTTGTTCTTTCAGACACCTACTTTTAGGTATCTGGCATGTAAAGTCTAGGTATCTTGGCGTGAGAGTGTGATCCACTCAGATAGGTAAACCAGATCCTTAGAGGACAAAATATGAAGATTCCATGAGCCAAATATTGAGGGGTTTATTTAATCTTTATTTTGGAAAAGCTTTTTTAAAGTTAATAGAATTTGCTAGATTAAAATTGTAATAAGAACCTCAAGAATTTTCTCCCAAGAATAAACAATGCACAGATTAATCTCATTATTTTCAGAGGGTTTGCCTACACATGCATTAATGTGAATGTGCATTAAATCTAGTACCTCCGGGTACCTGTACATGAGCACAGAGGCTGCTCCGATGCACTGTAATTACAGAGTGTTGGAGCAGACTCGATTAAGGTAATCACCATGCTCCAGCAGCCTCCTGCATCTTATGTATCAGTGTTCCCACACTTCAAAATGGTAACAGGGGCACTTACTTTAAAGCTCATTGAACAAGCCTTTAGTTCAAGTGCCCCTGTTGCCATTTTGAAGCACGGGGATGCTGTTACATGAGATCCTCTGGTGCTTTAATTAGAGCAGCTCTCAGAGCCACTGTAATTAAAGTTCCACCCCTCCCCCCACCCCTGAAGCACGTGTGAAGGTACTAGGAAAATATGTATTAGTCTGGATTAATGTGCATTAACTAAAGTGGACACTTTTTAAAGTGACATTTAATGCTCATTAGCTTATTTTAATGCACATTAAATAAAAAGCACATTTTTACATGACACTTTAATGCGCATTAAAATAGGCTAATGCTCATTAAAGTGCATGTATAGACACACCCACAGGAAAAAAAAAAAAGTAAAAGGTTGTCAAGAATATCTGAGGTAAACTAATTTTTAAATTGAAGCAAATACTTTTGGGAGAAAAATGGTCAGATGGCTAACAGAAAGCTACAGGTATATGCATCCCACAGTGAGCTACACATATATTTAGCCTGGTACTCAGACTGAACACTCAAGTCTGCTCTCTAGCCTAAAGCCATTGGCATAAACAATTCCCTAGCTCATTCCCCTGGCAGTAGTCTAATCCATTTCTGGAAGCTTTTCTGAGTATCATAGTACAAAGGTACTCCTAGTGACCTTCCTAGGGCCTTCTTCCTGTAGGCTGTTGAAAACTCAACAGGGTGTTTTTGGCTGAAAACGTGGCATGCCCAAGAAAAATAATCCCACAACTTTCTATACTTTAAGCCTTTCTGGAGCTCATTTTCTATCTGTATGGGTCATAATTAAAGTCAAATATAGAATGGGGCCTTATAGGAAGCAGTCTTCCCACTAATTCTGCATTTTGGATGCGGCCACTACAAAGTAATAAACAGGGGGTGGGCAGCTCATGTGAATTGCCTAATTCAGGGTGATTTAAGGATTAGCTGAAGTATGCTGATGAACCTATTCCACTTTCTACTGGGGTAATGTCTTTCATGAAGAGACTAGGAAAAAAACAAAACTTAGAGCACTTTAACCGCATTAAATTATTATTCCTAGTAGAGATAAGGAAGATAAAGATAAGGGCAAAGTGCAGATGAAGGCTAGTGCTCACAAAACACTGCTAAGTGACTTACAGAAGAGAATGGGTCTTGTGTATTTAAAAGATCCCTGGCACACTCTGGGTAGGAATGTGTGCGTTAGATGTAGCATGGTTGTCCTGTGAATAAACTAATTACATCAGTCTCCCAAGTAGTAGCTTTCGATTTATAAGGGTTTGATGCTTCAAGGCAGGACTGTCCAACTTGTGTAGTCTATGCAGGGTTAGTATGCGGTCCACAGGTTCCCACCTGGCTGCCGCTGCTCCCATTGCTCCTGCTGTTTCAGTGTCCAGGTCTCAGACCACGCCTCCTTCCTCTGGTTTTTGCTTCCTGCCCCAGGCCCCAGGGGTGAAGCCAAGTAGAGCAGGGCAGCATGGTTCTATGGGAGGGGCACCAGAGATAGGGCTATGCTGCAGGTAAGTAGGGAGGAGGGTTGGGTTGCCTGTCCCGTTTGCATAGCACTTGCACTGGGACTCCTTCTCTAGGCTGTGCCCATAGCAGGGGGAAGGTTCGGGCTGCCCATCCTGACCACGCAGCATGCAGCAATGTAGGGAGCTGGACTATCTCTGCTGTTCATATGATGGGTGGCCAGGCAGCTTGTGCATGGGGGGGTGGCAGGGAGGTGAGAAGGAATGTCTGGCCCCATGCCCTGTGGTGTGCAAGGAGTGTGGCTCCCCTCTGCTCACAAGTTGGACAGCCCTGCTGTGAAGCATTTGGTACCCTTAACTTCCATTGGAAACACTATGAGCTAAGAGGGTTTAGCATCTTAGGAGATGGATTCTTAAAGATTTTAAAACTGCAGCTTAATGTGGCAGGACATGTGCAACCACATGGAGCCTCACTGATCCTAGTAGATTTCCATAAAAGACAAGATCTTGAGCCACATGTAACAAACTGCATGAATGGAGTTGAAGACATTTTGCTGAGAACATTCTAAGAAGCTCTGGGCTGTGAAGGGATTAATTTAGAAAAGGAAAACTAAGCCAATAAAAGATATAAAACAAAACAAAACAGAACAAAACAACAACAAAAAAAAAAAGAAAATCGAAAAAAAATGGGAACTACCTTTATTCATTTACTGGTAATAGTACAATACTTGAAATATTTTGAAAATTTAAAATTAGGTTTATCTCTGAGGTCTACCATAATCCATTAATATATTTACATTAAAAAGAGTTGCAATCCATTCCTGAAAGCTGCCAATAGCCAATTTATCCTGATCACTTCATGATTATTTTTCTACAATGATCAAACAAGCGGTGATCATAGAATAATTTGAGAAGTGTCACATATCACGAGGTGAGGGCACCACAGCAATTTTAGAATGTTTTTCTAGTCTATAAGATGTTCTTGAATTTACAGCTCTGTCACATTTGCTTTTAGGATCTAGTTGCTTCACACCTTCTTCAGTACTTAGATGGGACTTTACTCTCCATAAACAGGGATTTACATTTGGCACAGACGCGATGTCTGAATGACCTGATATCTCCTTTTCATTTTTAAGATGTATCCACTATAATTCAATATATGTGTCTTTATATATCAACAAGAAACGCAGGAGAAAACTATCCTTTTGGTTTCCAGCATGGTTTCCAACAAGTGCTCCTCATCTAGTAGGCAACCTTCAATCCTCCGGATCAAGGTGTACACATAAGAGATCTATTCAGATGCCTAATGAATCTGTTTGGGACTGACAAACCCAATTTGAGAGCAACACAGTTTGTTACAGGTTTCACAGATCCATATGTTGTCTGAGTTGGAGTCCAAGTTTACAGAATGCTGCTTTCTTCTTTCTTGCTTTTTCTATCCACTGGATCAAAGCCACTTCATGTTGAGCTGCACCCAGTGCCAGATGTTCCCTCCAGGTTAGATGTGTTTCTGCATGCTCCTCCTAGCTTTCTACGTTGATATTGAATGACACCATAGAGGATGATCCTGCTTTCTAGAGCCATCTCAAATATTAATGCCATGATAAATTGCCTTCAAAATAGACAGTAATCTCTTTGGACAGGGAATGTGTTACTGTATACTTGTATTCTGGCTACCATAACAGGGTTCTAATTCTGATACAGATCTTACAGTGTGATGGCAATAACGAAATAGGAAAATAATCATAGTATTAGTTCTCTTGCTGAGTTACCATGTTTATCATGGGAGTCCCTGGCAATAGCTGGGAGATCTAGCTGGAGACCTCCAGCCTAAGGAAGAGAAGAGAATGGAGACTAGGGCTCCCATATTAAAGCTCGTATGATGTATTATGCTGGTATTTCCTAATGGAAGTTTTTCAGATTTGGGGTTTCAATCTTTTCTCCAAAATGAATTCAGGAAAAAGAGCCATTTTTGAAGTTTTTTTGTTTTGGGGTTGGTTTTTTGTTGGTTGAAACCCCTGTTTTCCATGTGCTTGGATGTGACCTCAAAACAACTGTATCTCATTGACTTCTGGTTCTGTCTGTGAGGGTGCTAGAAATGGTTTTACATTAATTTACCTGAAGTTAAACCTGATTCTTAAGCTCACCACTCCATTATTTGATATTTGATAATCTCCAGCTATTTTTAGATATTCACATTTAAAGAGGCCATATTATGATGCCAACTGGATTCTATTTAAGCAATAAAATATCAGAAACAATTTCATCTACTTGAAACTTCCCTCATAAGATTTATCATTAACAAGAAAAACAGAAATTTTTCATTGTATTAAATAGAGCTGTTTCCTAGGAATTCCACTCAATTAAAAACCCCTGCCTTTGTATGCAGCATGGAGCTCTACTCACTGTGAGGTTATTAAATTTTCATACATTAAATTATCGTTGCTGGTTAGATTAATCTAATTGTTACATTTCTATGAATATAAAATGGCCTGTTGCAAGGAAGTTTTATTTGCAACAGTAATGGTATAAAACACATTTTTCTTTTCATTTACATTTTTGATGTTTGCAAACTGTTTACCTTTTCACAGACAGCTGGATAGGCACATGCAGTTCTGTAGAGAGCTGAATACAAGGCTGTCCCATGAATGAGTTAGCAAGGGTATCTATTACTATTTGAGCGCCCAAACTCATTTCTTCTCTAACTCCATAGAGCACACACCAAAACATAGCTCTTATAAATTGCAGTACAAATTGGTATGCCTAAGCAGCACCAGCAACCATCAATCTTAATTCTTTTAAACATCACATAAACTGAATCCCTTTGTAGCCAAAAATAACAAAATTCTTTGCATGTCTACAATGCAGACACAAAAGAACACATGACAAAAATTGACAGTAATAAGAAAACCAAAGGAAACTTGTGTCTATGGATACAGTAATCAGGGCTCGAGGACAGAGATGATATCTTTTATTAGACCAACATGATTTTTGCAAAAAAAAAATCTTTAATTGCAAGCTTTCAGGTACAAACACCCTTCATCAGGCATCAGAGAAAAGATTGTAAAAGTTCTCCTGGGTAGAAATGAAAGTTCATATTTCATAGGATTTCACAGAGGGTTCAATAGATGGAAAAACCCTCTGGACAGCAGTTCTTAGCTGGTAAGGAGTCTCAGCTCTTCTGTGAGGCTGTGATGATGCAAATTACATTAGACAAAGGTGGGAGCAGGATCTCAGGTTTCAGGCGGTCAAAGTTGTTTCCTGCTTTGGAAAAAAGGAAGATTTAATTTTAAAAATTGAATAAGAAAATAAAAGAAGAAAAGAAGAAGCAGATCTGAACTTATTCCAAGTCTTGTGTGTAATCCAGCTAGATTTGATTCAAAGGTAGATAATGGACATGAGAATGATTTGAAGTGTTTTTAAAGTTTCCATGAATAAACGCTGGATCTAGTTTCCTATGACTTACAGAAATCATTGACTTGACCAAATGGACACAACAAGCACTGATAACATGTTTATGAATCTTGGAAGCTTTGTGAATTTTAACATGCATTATTTATTATTGCTAAACTTTTAAGCATTTCAGTCACCCAATCCAAATGTAAAAACTATATAATATGACTTGAGTGACGACGAGTCACATTTTGTGAATAATGAATAAGCAGCTCACAGGCAGTTAATGGTTTGAAACTACTCAACCCAAATGATCTGGCGAATACTAAAGCAATACATTCTTTCAAAAATAATTTTCAAATTAGGAGAAGATAAATTCGTAAAAAGTCTAAATTTAGTCTTTCCAGAAGTTTAGCATATATGTAAATCTTAAAGGTGAAATTCTACCTCATTGAAGTCAATAGCAAAATTATGATTTCAACAGGATCTGGGTTTCATAGAGAGTCCATTATTTGTAATGAATAGTTTGCTAACTAATAGCAAGAAAAATAAATAATAAAATAGCTAAGTAATAATTATATGTAATGTTGGTACTTCACAAAATAATGAAATTAATGTTACATATGTCTAATGGGTTTACTTAATTTGTACTTTGTGGTATCTAAGCAAGGCTCAATATATGAGACAATTTGTTGCACTTCAAATACTTATTTTCATTGCTTGCCATTCAATTTTTTTGTCTTCCCTCTTCTGTAGCAAACTAGTCCAACAAAGGAACATGAGATTGAAAATCCAAGTTTGCTTGTGCAATAGCTATTTATAACATAACACTTTCTCCAAAGCTATAACAGTAACCTACAATTATATATAGTGCCTTTCATCCCAGAGGAACTAAGATCACTTCACAAACCATACACAGATGATATTTCAGAATCATTTAACCTATCAATGAAATGCCACATGGGCACTGGGATACAATGATTGTTTAGCAGCACACAGCAGTACTTTAGAATAGCCCTTCTTGTATTTGTGGTTGTTTTCTAAAACTAGAGGAAATGTTATACCAGCAGAACTAGGCACAGACTTTTCATAGTGGTGAGAGCAATGTAACACCAGACAGGAATAGAATGTCATGACCCAGCGATATAATATTGACATGTTCAAATATTATCAAACCGCAATATTTATTTGGCCCTTTAAGGTGCATCCGGACAAGTGTGCATGTGCCTCTTGCAGTGTCTCAAAGCCCTTTGAGATGCTGTAAGAGGCATGTGCAGGAACAAAAAAAAGTTCCCCGTGCTGCAAATTTGCAGCATAGGGGCAAAATTAGACCCTATGCAGAGCAGGCAGCATGCCAGCCGCAGGGAGCTGGATCTGGGCTCCATGCTGGTAAGTAAGAGGTGGAGGGAAGAGACCATAGGGAGACCCCTGCCAGCCCCATCCTCTGCCTGCTCCCCAAGCCCCCTGGCTTGTTGACTTGCCCGGCCCCATCCCCCACCTGCCCCAAGCTTACCTGATAGGTGCCCCACCAAGCCCCAGCCCCCTCTGGCTTCTACAGCCCCCACAATGGCTGTCCCACCTAGCCCCAGCATCCCAGCAATTAAAAAAACAACAACCCCCTCCCCCTGCATTCACTGGCAGTAGCAGCTGCTGTCGGGGTCACTCAGGCGACTTGGCAGAACCTCCCCCACAAAGCATGGGGCAGTGGGGGGCAGCAGGGACTGGCCCTGGCCACCTGGCACCCACATTGCCACTTCCCCATCATGCTGGTGTGGCCCAAGTCAGCAGGGCACTGCGTGGCTCTGTGCACTATCTGGCAGCTGGGGCTGCTCAGGCTGAGTGGTGTTGGGCCCCAGCTGCCCAACAGCATGTGGAGCTGTGCAGCACCCTGCTGACCCAGGCTGCACCTGTGCGATAGGGCACTGCTAGTGCAGGTGTCAGGAAGCTTGGATTGGTCCCCACTGCCCTGTGCTGTGCAGGGGAGGTTCTTCCAACAGGCCCCAGTGACCCTAATGGCAGCTGCTACTGCTGGTGAGTGCAAGGCTTTTTTTTTTTTTATTGCCAGGATTGTGGGGCTGAGTAGAGCAGCGATGGGGGGGGGACTCAGGGAGCAGGCAAGGGATGGAGTTGGGTGGGGGTTCCCCCATGGTCCCCTCCCCCCTCCTGCAGCCTTCCCCATCCCTTACTTACCAGCCAGGAGGCCTCAGTGACCCCAATGGCCACTGCTACTGCTGGTGAGTGAGGAGCTTTTTTTTTTAAGTTTTGGGAGGCTGGGGCCAGGTGGGGCAGCCATCAGGGAATCTGGGGTGCAAGTGGGGGATGGGACTGGGTGGGGCAGCCATTGGGGGAATTCAGGGAGCAAGCGGGGGTGGGGCACATGGGCCCTGCAGCGGGGTTGGTAGCCCCTGTTGGGGGCTGTAGTCCCTGTGGGGGGGGCTACAGCCCTGTGGGGGGGCAGGGGATCCACCCCTCCTGAGCAGCCCCCGCAAGTCCCCCATGATCCACCCACACACCTCATGGCCCACCACATCCCTCCACAGCCACCCGCATCCCCCAACCCCTCTTCCCACCCCACCTTCTGCAAAGCCCACATCCCCCCAGCATACACCCTGCATGCTGACCTGCCAGACAGGATGAGACCTGTTGACAGGAGCTGTGGCTGCAGGGGCAGCTGTCCCCACATCCTGGTTAATGAAGGGGTCAGAGGGAGCTCTAACTGCACTATGGTAAGAAAACCTAAGGCAAACAGCAAAACATAGATATTTAGAAATCATTTTATTATGGTGATAGAGTACTGGTAGGCTTCCAAATTGCTTTAACACTGTAGATATCTCAATAAATCACTGCCCAACTGATCACATGCTCTCTCTCTCTCTATATATATATATATATTTGGGTTATTTTACAGAATAACTTTGGGGTTTTTTTATCAGGGAATTTTCAATTTTCAAATAGGGAACACCAAAATTCCTGCTAGGGAGGTCAAGTGGCAGGACCCAGGCAGAGGAGCTTACTCAGAGCTGGCACCTTAGACCCAGCTGGAGGTGGCTGAGCTCTTGGCCAATTGGGGCCAGGAGGACATGCGTTGACAGTTCAAAGTAGTAGGCCACTACACTGAGAACATCTTCCAGGTGATAGCTGTCTGGATGGCTGGGCAGGGGCACACATGGTAGTAGTTCCACACAAAGGCCAATTCTGAAACCACAGCCCACTGGCAGCTGGCCCAGAGAGGCAGATGCCGCTACTGGCTGTGCAGTCCCCATCCAGGTCTGGCAGGTGCGCAGCAGGTCACAGCCAGGCAGCAGTCCTCACTGCCAGACTGCTGCAGTGGGTAAAGGGTGCAGGGAACTCTCAGGGATGCTTCAGCAGTCCAGCTGGCACAAGGGGTAGAGTTCCCAGGTACTAACTGGCTGGGTCCCAGAAGCTCTTGAGAGTGAGTAGCCCTGAGCTACTTGCCAGGGCAGCTTTTTGTACAGATGGGGCCAGGACAGGGCAACTTTTTACATTGCTGGTTCTGGCCCCAGCTGTAGCTTCCCCTGGCTGCACATCCAGGAGGAGCCAGGCAGGGTTATTTTTTCCCAAGTGGCACAACTTGCTCCACAACAACGTGCATGTCCAGGCACATGCACTGAGGCAAAAAGCCCTGGCTCAAATTTGGACTGCTTCTATTTGAGCTGCTGCAAGTGCACATGCCTGCATGTGTGGATGCACTGTTAGAGTTCAATTTTGTCCTTACAGTAAACATTGTAAGTGAGAGAAGGAATAGTGTTTATTTTCTGAAAAACAAAGTAAGTGGAACCTATAAGGTCTCAAACTAAAGAGATGTGAGTTTCCTTAGGATATAACATCTGAATGGAATTTAAATGATCCTAAGATCAGCCATTTACTTTTAATTATATACAATTATTGAAGAGATCTTGACTGGCAAAATTGCTCAATGATCCACTTCCTCCTTTTGCATCATATGATGTTAGACCTTCAGACATCATAGTTTCATAGTTCTTAGTTCTTAGGGTCAGAAGCGACCTAAACAGATCATCAGGTCTGACTCCTTGCCCCGGGCAGGAATGAGTGCCGGGGTTATAACACCCCAGCCAAATATCTGTCCAGCCTCCTCTTGAAGACTCACAAGGTAGGAGAGAGTACCATCTCACTTGGGAGCCCATTCCAGAGCCTGGCAGCCCTAACTGTAAAGTAATGTCTCCTGATGTCCAGCCTGAACCTTCTCTCTAACAATCCCATTTTATCATTAGAGTTATTGTTACATTGTAAATTTAGGATTCTGACTTCATTAGATAAATAAGTTCCAGAAGATGAAATATGAATGAGAAAGTTCCTGATTTACCATTTGTGGAGACAGTTTGGTAATTGACAGAAATTTAAAGATGAGAAACACAATAAATATTCAAAATTATGAGGAGAAATGTCTCTGGATCTCATGTTTTACTTCTTTTGACTAATCCAGCGGTTCTGAACCTTTTTCAGTTGACATACCCCTTGGTCTCAGAGAGAGACTTCACGTACCCCCTTCCAATGGAAAATTATTTTTTTAGGCCCTTCGACCTGTGTTAGACAATGTATAAAACATATCTCATGTACCCCCGATGAGGCTTCACATACCCCCTGGGGGTACATGTACCCCTTGGTTCAGAACCGCTGGCTACTCTTTAAAGGTCGTATTTAAATAATGGGTGCAGACTATGAGCCTCAAACTCATACTCTCATACCCTTGGGAAACATCTTGTGGATGGGCTGTGAGATTCAAGCCCTCTCAGAGAATTTCACTAAGCTTTTCTGTAAGGTATCAGGTGAGCATCCTCCTACTGTTTTTCTGAAATAAACAATTACACACAACTGGAAGTATGATTTTCACAAAGGTAGTGAAAAGTAGGTTTCCCAATGTTACCCAGCTTCGCTCTCAATCTTGAACCCAATGAAGTCAGTGGTCAAACTCCCATTGGTTTTAAACAGTACACAATTAGATTTTTCTTATTATTATATTCTTCAAACCATATGGCATCTTTGGTATCGGAAGATTACTCTGAGTTCATTTAAGCACATTCTAATAGTGCCTAGATCCCCAGTCAAGATCAGAACCTTATAGATTCATCTCCCACACAAATATGAAAGAGGAGACAATTCATGCCTTACAGACGTTCTGTTTAAAAGGCATGCTTTCCAATATCCCCCTTCCATTTCACTTGAACCTGAAAGAACATCACCTGGGAAACAACAGTGTTAATTACCTGATCCCAATTTGCACCAAACTAGTTTACATACTTATGGGTTAAGACATGTAGGATCAACGGATCTTTTTCCACTTTTAATAAATAAAAAGAACACTTAAATTATTTCATTATATTTTGAAAATAATTCTATCTTTTCCTTCTGAGGTATGAGAATATTCTGAGATTTACAATATGCAGCCAGTTAGGTATATATCCTCAAAGATAATAGAAACCTTTTATCTCTCATAATAAAATAATCACTCAATTTTCCAATTAATGTTTGTGATGTTTAAATTTTTCCCTCCTACTTCCTTCTACAGCAGTAATCAGGGTATGAGAGAAGGTACAATAGCTCTTTTAAAAGCAATCCCAATCCAAACAAAAATTAGGGTTTTTTAAAACAATTCAAACTCTTCTGTATAACAGGTGGGCTTATCTGTATAACATCTCTGCTTATCCAACCAGAAACTTTACATCACATGTGGCTGTCTCTAAGAGAAAATACTCCTTAGGAAATTTCTTCTTAGGAAATATCTTTAGAAAATGCTTTGAATATCCTTTTGTCAAGAGTATCCAGACTCTCTTTATTTTTGAAGGATTCCTACATTTACAGGTTTCCCTTGCTTTATGCAAGTTCTGTATGTGCGAATTTGCTCTTATGTGATGACCCTTTTTATACCAAAAATTAATTATATGCAAGGTAAATTCACTCTTACGCGCTCTGTGTAGTGGAAACCCTCAATCAGCTGCTTTGTGCAGTGTATTGTGGGAGCGGCAAGCACCAAAATATAGTCTTGTGTGTGGATCTGTGCTTCTTGCTAGTTGTCTGTGACACGTGTTTCTGTAGTTGCCATCCCCATTATGATACTGCCCTGTGCTTGTGTGCACAGTCTGCTGTTGGAGAGTATTAAAATCGTCTTGTAAAAGTGGTAGAAATGGGCCTGAGGGTCAGTACAGTTGAGGTCTTGGAACATATCCCTATTTGTTACATTGTAAAGTGGGTTCCCTTTATGTGAATTTGAGTTATGCACCATTTTCCAGGAACACATGTACAGCATAAAGCGAGGGAAACCTATATACAGCTGGTGGAGAAAAATCTTTTATTTCTAAAAGATAACAGAAATTTACCTATCAAAGACATTTCTCCATTTAATTTCAATTTTTCAAAGTCTGTCTTTAATGAAGTTTGAAAGAAAAAAATTGATTGTTTTTGTGGGCTACCACAGCTTTATTATTGCTACACCGCATCACTTCACTGCTCCTGCTGCCCTGTCTCCACTACTCTTAACTGACCCTTCAGGCCTCAGCACCCATGGTTAGTATGGGAAGTGGCACTTCTTAGGTAGGAACAGGGCAGAGAGCCCAAATAAGAGTACACAAGCGTTACCAAATCATAAATAAATACGAAATAAATAAATAAATAAATCTGGAACTTGTTTCTGAAAAAAGCACATGGTAATGAATGAGAGAGAGGCATAAACTCTGTGTGGAAAGAAAATAGGAGGATAAAATAAATGACCACAGGAAGGTATCACTTAAAAAGAGCAAAACAATGCTCATAGAAGCATATGCAAAACCACTTCTCTGCCCTGTTACACATTTAATGCTTTATTACCCAATTCCCTTCCAATACTTTCTTTATACTCCAGGTGGGTCTACTCATGTTCTATAGCAGGGTAAAAGGAGGAGCAGACCCTTAATCTTGAGACTCACATTTGGCTCTTCAATATCTGAGCATCAGAATGAATATTTAAAGATAATGTTTTCATACCATTTTCTAACAAGAAAGGATAACGGTCCTGTGGAAGCATATGACACTACATTCTCATTATTGCTTGTATTTAGTGATTAAATAAGTGGCTTACATGCCATGTTTTAAAATGGGATTTTAATTAAATTCTGAATGTGTATATTTGGCCTGATCCACAGCCCAGTGTAGTCAACAGAAAGTCTTCAGTGGGACTTGGCAGAAGGCTTTAATGCACCAGAGAGTTGTGAAATAAATTGGCCCAACATGAAGAAATGACAAAAAAAAAAGGTGTTGATTCTCAGCTCTACTGTGTTCATATTTTGTCATATTTTCCCATCCTTAGTTTTGAATTGGCTTCAGCCTGAAAGTCTCTGACACCTACAGACACTTTTTATAAGGCTATGGTTTGCTTCGTATCTGCCTCTTCTACCACTGACAAGCTGCCTCCAGCAATTCTTGATCACAATTTTGAGGGTAGCTGAAAGTTACTGTCAAGCTAATTTTACATGAGCTTTACAAAACCTGAAGATTCGCCTATGATGGATACCTCTAGATCTACTTTCCACTTTCTAGAACAATGATTCTGAACCAGGGTGTTGAAATACTTTGGGGTGCTGTGAGATCCTTTTAAGGGTGCTACCAGGTGCTGTGCAGTATAGCACTATAATCACCTACATGATTAACAAAATAAACTCAGAGATACAAATCCATAGAGTGAAACACATTCTGAAAAACATTCTCATCTTTTGGGGTATTTTTGAGTTCTTTGGAACAAATGAGGGGTTCTATTATTTTTCCAGAGTCAAAGTGTGAGTGAAAGTTAAAAAATGATATTTTTCAAGGGATGCCTTGAGTCTAAAAAGGTTAAAAACCACTGTTCGAGATAAGCCAGACAAAACTGTGGTACATGTATCCCTGGGGGTACACAAGACATCTCTGGGGGGTACATAGGAGAAATTGCGTGATGGTGGATTTAATTTTCATTATAATAATAATTGGCATTTAAAAGGTTAAAATATAAAATGTATTCTGGTAGGGGTATGTGGGCAGCTGATAAATCTGAAAGGGGGTACACAATAAGAAGAAGTTTGGGAACCTTGGATCCAGATTCTTCACTGGGACGGGGGGTGGGGGGAGGGCGAGGGGAGGGGACTTCTTGTCCTCTATTTCTTATTTTGGCAAATTATTTCAACTACACTCATACTCTCACTTGCACTTATAGCTAATCAATTGCAGGAATCCTTATAGCTGAAGTAAAAACTGACTATTTTTTAACACAACTGTTTCTGATAGAGGCATAAGTGGCTGCTTGAACACCCTGGTTAGCTGCTGCACGCAAGGCAACATCAGAGATTTTCTCTATACTGGACTTAGACATAATAAAAATTAAAGAGTTTGAGGTACTTTTCTTAAACAATGATTATACATGTTAGGGACCTGATTATTGATTATTCTAGGGCTCCTTTATACTGGCAGTGTAATGTGGCTTTAGAAAGCTTGTAATGTCATTTACATTCCCTTTTTCTTTATATTACCAGAGTGGTGTAAAGAGACTTACTATAAATGAGAAGGAAGCCCTACACATTTTGTCCATATTATTGTCCAAATCTCAGTCTACTCTGTAAACTAAATTCTTTGACTTAATCAATTGCCCAAACCCCATTACTCCAGACCTCATTACACAAATTGGTTTTCCAACTCACTAACTCCTCCTATTATTTCTCTGTAGCAGAAGTATAGAAAGAAATCAGACACCAAAGGCAAAAAAAAAATAAATAAAAATTGTGTGTTACAAAGGGCCTAGCAGATAAAGTGGAATCTTAGCATACAGGATATACAGAATGCAGTGTTTGGGGCTATGAACAATCAACTTAAATTTGCTATGCCATAACTGAAACTAAAGTAAAAATCATCATAACATAATTTATTTGATAAATTACATAATATTTACATATTTTTAATTATTTCATGAATTTACTATTCCATAAGAATTCTATTGATAAAGTAAAGCATAAAGCTGACATGTTATTTAGACTTTCAAAAGGTCTTTGAGAAGGCCCCTCACAAGAGGCTATTTAAGAAAGTAGATAGCCATAGGGTGAATGGCCTAAACTGACTAAGAGACTATAAATGGAGAGTAGGAATATCTTTTCACCATACCAAAAGTGAACACTGGGTTGTCTCAAAGGTCTGTATTTCAGCAGAGGTTGTTTAATATACTTATTGATATTGTGAAGCAGCATGGTAGCAAAATTTGCAAATTACAAAAAATTATATAGTCAAGGAAGGAATCTTCGGAAAACTAACCAAGTTATACGAATAAGACACAATAGCATATGAAATACTAAGTAATAAACATTGGTGGAAGAAAATGTAAACCATGGTCCCAACCCTAAGGAAATATCCTGGGTCTCTTTGGGTGAACTCAGTGAAAACTCCACTCAATGTACAGCTAAAGTTGTATATATTGGGATACATCAGAAATGGGATGAAATATAGTACAAATGATATAACTTTCAAAACAATGAAATGACTTAATTTAGATGACCATATATTATACAGGACATCCTGAATACTGTGGGACTAGTAGTGATTCAGTAACAGACAACAATAAGATTGAACGGATGAGGACAAAAAGAACATATAAAAATACAAGTGTAAATACAATAGTGAACACTACAGAGAAAGTAGACTGGACATTTTGTTCATGCTGGGCCTGTCTACATGTGCTATTAATTCAAGTAAATAAATTCCAGTGCAGTTCACACCAGGCTATTGCTCCTAGGCACCACATTTTCATATACACCTGGGACCATGTTGAGCCAGGTTGGAGCAGCACCAGCTGCCAGGGGTCTGGGGTATCAGCAAGTCAGCTCAGAGCTGTTCTGGCCCAGCTCAGCATACTGTGGAGGTGCTGACTGGGGCATGAGGGTGGTTCAGTGCAGGGCTAGCCAGCAGGCAACCCTTGCACTGAAGCACCCTTGTGCCCTAGCCAGTAAGGCTGTGTGAAACAGCACTATTTTGTTTCAACTTCAGTTTTGCCATTTTGATGGAACAATGTTTCATTTCAAGTTTCATTTCATTTTGAAAACACTGTTCCATTTCGTTTCATCGAAACTATTTCACTGTTTTGATGCTATTTCAATGTTTCGCCCATAGGCTATAATAGGGAATAATGAAAATGCCCAAAACTTTGTAATTTATTCCCTAATTCAGATGAAACATGCAGGGATGGTAGGCCATTCTGAGGGCATGAAGCCTGCCGAGTTTCAACGAGATAGCTGCAGTGGTTTCTGGGAAACTGCACCTCAAAGGGTTCAAAGCAAAACTTGCGACACTTGCCGGCAGCAGCAGCCTCCTATCATCTGGTGTGCAGATCCAGGGGCCTGCAACCCCAGGAGGGCTGCAGGGCTGTGCTGGACTCCTTCCAGGGGTGCAGGCCCCCAGATGTGCATGTGGGATTACAGCATGCTGTTGCTGCTGGCTGGGGCCAGTGGCAGCAGCAGTCTTCCCAATGCTTGGCAAAGGCTGCAGCCAGTGCCAGTCCCAGGTGGCAGCAGCAGCATTCTGTCATCTGGCATGCATATCAGAGGCTGGCCAGCATCCCCAGAAAGGCTACAGGGCTGTGCCAGACTCCTCCCAGGGGTGCGGGCCCCTCATCTGCATGCTGAATGACAGGAGCCTGCTGCTGCCACCTGGGACTGGTGCTGGGCACAGCCCGGGCCCAGGCCCAGGAAGACCCTGCACTTGCCCATTCACTCCCAGTGCTGCCACCTCAGCCCCGTGGTACAGGCAGGGAGCAGCATGCAACCCCGTGGACTCGATGCCATGCACCCTGATGCCATGCGCCCCGTGGACTCGAGTGAGCAACAGCGGCAGGGAATGAGCTAGTGCTCAGCATGAGGGAAAAGTGGCCACTCCCACTCCCCATGGCCAATGCCCCAGATCTGCAAGCCAGATGAAAGGAAGCTGCCACTACCAGCTGGGACCGGAGCTGGATATAGCCCATGCCAAAGGCTGGGAAGACTGCTGCTGCTGCTGGCCCCAGACAGCAGCAACAGCATGCTGTCACCCCTCATGCAGATCCAGGGGTCTGCACCCACAGGAGGGCTGTGGGGCTGTGCAAGACTCCTTACGGGGGTCGCGGCCCCCAGATCTGCACACCAGATGACAGGAGGCTGATGCTGCCAGCTGGGACCAGCACAGAAGCCAAATAAGCCCAGCTTTGAAACTCAAAATGTTTCAAAAGTTTCAAAATGTTTCCAATGCCTTTGTTTTGTTTTGAAGCTGTTTTGAAGGCTTTTGTTTCATTTTGATTTTGCTGTTTTGAGCTCAAAATGCATCAAAACAGCTTCAAAATGAAACACCCAGCTAAATTTCACACAGCCCTATTAGCTAGTCCCATCAGCATCTACAGGTGCATTGTGGTGAAGTAAATAACATGGCTGTAGGATATTACTTGTATTGACAAGTATTATCCCCCTGGGATAACAAGGAATAACGGCCACAAGTTGTTGGTGAGTAGGTTTAGATTAGACAGCCGTAAGAACTACTTCACAGTTAGGGTATCTAGGATCTGGAACCAACTTCCAAGGGAAGTGGTACTGGCTCCTACCCTGGGGGTCTTTAGGAAGCGGCTTGATGCCTACCTGGCTGGGGTCATTTGAGTCCAGTTTTCTTCCTGCCCAGGCAGGGGGTCAGACTTGAAGATCTACAAGGTCCCTTCCGACCCTACTTCTATGATTCTATGAGTCTATCCCATGATGGTGTTTATTAGTGTACTATGGCCTAACAGGGCCACATGGATAGACACTAAGACTTTACTGCAGAGCTAATTAGGCAACTCCCCAGTAAACGTATCATGTAGACACACCTACAATCTCATGACACAAGGACAAAAGGAATGTTTGATGAGATTAAAGTGTGGAAAATTCAAAATCGATAAGAATTTTTTACACCCTGGGTGTGTCTACATATGCAATTAGTGTGAAGCAATAAACTCCAGAGCAATTTAAACCAGAGTAAACAACATGGGGACATAGTGCCTAGATGTGCATCCAGGGCAGCAGAAATTTGAGCTGGGGCAGAGCCACCCAGGGCTGTCAGAGGAAGCGGGGTGGGGGGGGGGGAGGGGGGCAGTCAGTCCAGTGGATGAGCAGGCTGTTGCATGAAGGTACAAAGCCATGTTGCTAGGCAGCATCCAGGAGTCTAGCTCCTGGCTGGTTGGGCTGAGCGGGTGTAATTTACGCCCATAGTAATCATCTATATATGAATTTAATGACAGTAAATTATCCCAGCATAAGACAGTACTGTCCTGAACAGTACTATCTTATGTAGCATTAATTAATTTACTGCAGCCTGATACTATTGTACGTATAGACAGTGACACTTTACTCCACAGCTAATTGTATGATATAGTGACGTGCATGTGTAGATGTAACCACTATGCAATTAAATTGTACATCCTATTCTCACAAGATGTCTTTGAGGCCTAAACCTCAGTGGGTTCATCTACATGAGATGCTAACTGTGCAGTAGCCTAATAACACTGCACAGTAGTGCATCACAGCATGGAAAGTGCTTATACACTACTGTGCAGTAGCGTCACTAAAAAGGTGTTTGCATTTATTTAGTATTTGATTATACAAGTAATAAATGATATGTGCAGTAACCACTGTGCATTAATTAATATGTTTGACTAGACATTCTCTATGCTGTGGTAATTTTCTGTTTATTCCAAACATCTCTATTCCCTTCCTTGGAAATAATTTCAGGTTAGAAGGAAAAGAAAAGAATGGTATGGTGATTCAGCCCTATATCAGCACAGCTCAAAAGGACAGAGTTAGGACTGACCTATTTTTATCTATCCTCTCTAAACATATCTTGGGGCATCTGGCCTCTGGAATCATGTTTTGTCCCCTGCACAAAATAAAATGGGACACTTTCTGTTTCTCCTGAACTTATGCCTATTCGATGAACCAACACAGGAAGGAATGTAGGAATTACCATAGATCTTATATGGTATTTGAGATTCCTCTTATGCAAGGGCAGATTTCAAGGCTTGGTTCTATCAGGTCTGCAGAAGTTTTATGCCATATAATGATGGAAAAGACCAGATAATAGAAAAAATGAGTGGAAAAAAATACAATAGAAAAAAGTCAAAAACATCACAGTGCTAATGTTGACGTTCTCATTTAAAAATGCATTTGCCAGCCACCTGCTTCCCAGTTGCTCAAATTCTGAGTCACTTTAGGTATGCTAAGTATATTGCTACTAACTTTTCTTTTAATGATAGGAGCAAGTGAAAGCCCTCTCATTTCCTACAGCCAGCTGCACTGAATGCAACTTGCAAAGTGGGGGGAGGGTCAGTGAAGAATTTGAAATAGCGCCAACCTGACATTTGAATCCATAGGGCAGTGATTGCCTAAGAGTTCTTTCTACAAATAGAGCTGAATCATTCTATGTGCCTATGTACACAAAGGAAACAAGAACAACTAAGAAGTTTTAAAAAATAATCTCTTCAGGTATGTCCCAGCTTGTGGCTCCAATCCTACAAATTGATTTTGCACACAAATCTTATATTCTGCAACTGCCAGCAGCCATCAGTTCAATAGCCCATTCAGAGAAACACAAAATCAGAAAAGAATCCATTTAGCAAGGACACTCAATAAATAGCAAAGGACAGGTATTAAAGCCCCCTCTTTCTGGGTTTGTTGTTGTGTTTTGCAGTCTTTAAGACAGCACCAGGAAGTACAGTCTACCTTCCAATTTGTAACAAATTATCAGTGCTAGATCCAAGGATATTTCTTTGGTGGAGGTCTTTTTTTGTTTATTGGAGAGTACTTGGCAAGGCTGTATGAACTTAAATGAGAATTTTCAAAAATGAGTCCCATGTTCTACCACATGTGAGTTCTCAATAGACATATTTCCATTTTAACAATGTGACTTTGTTGCTATTTGCTTGCCATGGGAAATATTGCTAAGAACAGAAACTTCAGTGAGGCAGGAGGGAAAGATAAAACAGCTTTGCAAATGAGCAGCTGAGAGCATTGCCAATATACTGACCATAGTTGTGTGATGTTTTACTCTGGGACCCCTCTTCATGGATTTTGATGTTTCACAATATGACATCTTGGTAATACACTGCAGATGCATTATTAAAGGGGCTGTGTAACCTCTGATATGCCTTTGCTCACAGTGAGCTCTTCAGGCCTCCAGCAAAGCTTTACAGAGCTGGAGGCTTGCAGCTAGTATATGAGTTCAAAACTGCTTAAAGAATAGAAACATAGCAACTCCAGAGTTTTTTGGTATCATATAGAGAGAGAAAACTTTTATTTACTTTCAGTGACTTCTTGCTTGGAAGTACATTAAAACAATTCTGTCTGCCACAGATAGTAGCCATGTGAGCAAGCAAGTTGGTATGCCAGCCAGTAGGACTCAGTGCTCTAGAATCAATATTGCAGTTATTGAGTAATTACAGTACTTGCCTGAAAAGATGGACAATGCGATATTTGCTCAGGGGCTGCTGAGTGATAATGATGCTCAATAAAAAACGGTAATTGAAAACAAAATGATCTTAATGCAGTTGACTGACACAACAGTATGACTGTGGTCCTGAAATCAAAACATGCTTTATCTCCTTGATTATCAAAACATTAGCTTAAAAATAGAAACCGGCAGGAAGATGTTTAGAGGGTAATATTCCACTTGCAGTTCTTCATTACTCTAGCACTCATTGTCAATAAAGGCTCTTTAAATGCTAATCCTCATGAAAGAGTGTTTTCTTATTCAAAGTGTTCTTACTATCTGTTTACAAATAAGTAATAAGAAGAGCTACCTGCATTTCCTGTGAAAGCCAAGAAAGTTAAACTTTGTGATTCACACTTTTCTTGACAGTGTCCTTAGCAGGGACCAGTGTAACAGATGCCATTAGAGTACATAGCTCAGAAAGCCCTACGCACAATGGAGACAGTCTTGCATCTGCTCTATAAAATCTGGTCTGCAAATTCAACACAAAGTGCTCCCAAATGGTAGATAAAACTTCATGTTAATACATTCAAATTATATTGCAGAAATACTTCGAGTTTCATAGACTTTGACAATACAGTCATAAACCATTTTTCTCAAGAGGAAGAGAGGCACATTTAGAAAATACCAAACCAGGGAGCTATACAGTGTCTGCAATAGTTCTTTGACTTCAGGCTATTTCTCCAAGCTCTTCTAAAATTTCATGGGACAATAAAGTATTAATTATTTTAGCTGAATGTAACGGTAGAAGAACGGACAGAGCACTGGGCCAGAGCATGATGGGCCACTCCTTGAAATCTCCAAGAAGATCATTTACAGCTAAAGTAAAAAGCCCAGAACTTTACCAAATGAGTACTTGGTGGTTAGAACTAAATTATGTGCTAATCTTATGCGTTAATTTTATTATTGAGTATACTACATATGAACTCTTTTTACTAGACTATCATTCTTAACTATGTAGCAATTCATTGGGTTAATAACTTACATTTATGTACCATCCAATGCGATTCTAAAATACTTTACATACTATATGTCAATTTTCTTCTGGGGTAACTATACCAAAAGAGAATTTGATCCTATTTAAGGAATGATTTCATTCATTATGGATGAACAGACATCTCTGATATGAAATATAACCTAATTTATTATTAAACTTATTTATTAGTTGTGTTATGATAACTCAATAGGAAGAAACATCTCTGAGATGAGTGTCCAGCTACTGATAATTACTGTACTTCCCTGATAAATTGTGGGAGTACAGGAAAAGTATTCCCATGAATGTGTGAGACAGAGAGAAAGCATATGAGTGTAGTAGGCAGCAAGTTAAGTAGCTTGCCAAAAGTCACGCTGGATACCAATGACAGAGCTGGAAGTGGACCTAGTCTTGTAAGATCCAGTCCCTATCTTAAACCTGTATCTAATTAAACCTGATTGTTCAACTCTTTGGCAGTTCGGAAGAATTGCAAATAATGATAATAATAATAATAATTCAGGGTCAGAAAAATACCCTGAGTTTTCAAAAAGTTTCAAATTAAGAAATTAAGAAGGGAAGGGTTACAGTCACCCTTCCAATGTTTTGGTTTTCAGTTGAAATATTTTAGCTTTTATGCACTTAATTGTTTTGTGTGTGTGTGAGAGAACTTATATGAAATTTTCAGTAAGTGGGATAGCCTGACAATGTCTAATTTTGATACAGTTATTTGCATGATCACACACCATTGGTCCTTGCCTCATTTGATGCACAAGATAGACAGTGGTTGCCAAAGCAGCTCTTCAGCATTTTTTTTTATCATCATCAATGTTGCACTGGACCATCTTTGCCACACATGATTCCAGTCTTATTCTGATTACAAGATTATCAATTTCAACATGGTCTTTTCTTTCAAACTCATGTTCAAATCTCCATCTTCCTCTCTGCCTGACATCACAGAGGTTTGCAGCAGCAATTGCAAGTTCAGCCCTGTTCATCCAGTGCTGTTTTAGGTAAAATATGCTTAGTACAGATAGAATCTTAAGCTGCTAAATGCCAGAACACAGATATACTGAAACTTCTCAACAAAACAGTTAAATTTTTTTGACATGGGCAAAACAACGTGTTTTTTTTTTCTAATTTTACTCTTGGAATAGCTTAACTACTTAGCTGAAACTTTCTAATAAAAATTAATTGGAGGCAGGTTGTTATAAAGGAAGTTTTTGAGTAACCATGCCTATAAGCATGATACCAGGCTATAGTGTCAGCAGCTTTGATCCTGTTCTTCATTAAAATTGCCTCACTTAAGGTGGTGCCTCCATGTTGATGAAGTATCCTTGTTGTTCCAGTATGAATTGTGGTATTTTATTTTAATGCAAATAAACAGTTAATATCACCTTGCCCTTATAGAATATATTTTTATTTAAAAATAACATGGGAATTGCTATTCTATTCAGAAGTTTGACAACCTGGTTAGATCTTCAGGTGCTACAGCACAGACATTAACCTGAAAATGAGTGTAAAGCCAGATAAAAGACAATAACCTATGCTGATCAACTGTACAATCAATATACAGCAAGGCAAATAAACATACCTAATTATGTTTTCTGTATAAATGCTGACTGTGCAAGGTAAAAATCAAAGATAAGAAAAGTAGTTAATCTTTCACAGAACCACTGATGTGGATCAATAATGAGCTAGAATAATAGGTGGTCAGATCTAAGGAGCTTACTCCTGAGAATGATAATGCAGAGTGGTGAAAATAAATTAAGAAGTTGCATTTCCCAGAGCATAACAATTGTTTTGGAGCCTAACCTAACCCATAACATCAGGGCTATAGGATAGTGAGGCCCAAGATTTTAATTCAAATGAGTTAATATCCCAATCTGCATATTCAGTACATATTCAGTTCTCTCATTTACATAAATCTTTCCTGCAATAATATATCTTTCAATTCTTCGCTCCTACTCTCTGCAGTATTGCCAACCTTTAAAAGATCATGAGTCAGGCTGTATAGAATCATAAGACTGGCTTTAAAATGTTGTACTTTAATTATCTGCCTTCTGGTTCTGAAGCCATTAGTGTAAGGTTGGCCTCCCCAGTGTTCATGTTTTCATTTGCTCATCTCAGGATCAAAAATCAACTTTAAATGCAGGCCTTCTGGCTATCTGCAAACTGCATTTACTCTCTCCTACTCTCTGGGATCCAGGAACTGCCCATTAGGGCTGTGCAAAGCTTTGATAGCTGGTTCAATTTGAAGGAGATTTGGCCTGATTTGAGGACTGAATCTCCGAATTTAAATTGAATCAGGAGACCAAGTAAAAGCTCTGAATTGATTCAAAGCATCTGAATAAATTTGGAAAAGTTTTGGAAAAAGATTTGGCCACTTTGGAGATTCGGCCATAGACTAAACAGGCAGCTGATAGCTGCCTCCAGCTGGTAAATCTGTTGGGGTTAGAGGAGGGGGGAAAAAAGGGGCATGGGGGAGGGAGGGATTGGAGCTGGAGCTGTGGCTGGGACAAGCTGCTGGGGTGGGGGGCGCATTACTCGGGGAAGGGGGCAGGGGGTGTGGGATGCAGGTGCAGCAGCATTGGAAGCGGGGCTCTGCTGTGCTTCCATTTGCCCAGCCGGGATGAGGGGGTGGGGGGGGGGCGCAGAATGTGGGCATGGCTCACTCCAGGCAAAAGGGGGCAAGTGGCAGCAGGGCATAGTTCCAACTCCCAGTGCTGCTGCACCCACATCCCATGTTTCCCATGCTGGCTGGCGAGCGGTGGCAGGGCAGAGCCCCTGCTCCCAGTGCTGATGCCAGCACAAGCCATGCCTGCATTGCAACCCCCCCACGATGGCTGGACAAGTGGCAGCAGAGCAGAGCCCGCATGGCTCCCCTCACTGGGGCAGAGTCAGACATAGCCGAAGGAGCCACAGGAGAAGCCCCCATGGCTGCACTGCCCGGCCCCATCCCACACCCGACCCTAGCCTCCAGGCATTAAAAAAAAAAAAAAAAGCCCTGTACTCATCAGCTCTGGCAGTGGTGACAAGGGCCTCTGAGGGCTCATGGCAGGGCCCCCTGCATAGCACAGGACAGCGGGGGGCTGCAGGGATCCCCTGCCCCACACTTGGCACCCATGCAGAAGCTGCCCTATGGCATGGATGCAGCATGGCTCAGCAGGGCACTGCGCACTCTGGGAGCTGGGGCAATTCCACCTGTCAGCCAGAGCTCTTGGTTCAAGTCCCCAGTTCTCTGATCATTCTCCCAGCTCTTCCTAGGGGGTAAGGCCCCTGGAGCTGCATGCAGGGTTTCAGGAGGCTGAACCTGCCAGCTGGGGAAATAACCCAGAGCTGCTGCCATCACTAGCTGCCAGGTAGTGATGGCAGCAGCAGCCTGCTGTCATCCTATATCATCTGGGGGCCTGCATGCCCTGGGAAAAGCTGGGGGAAGTGATCAGAGAGCTGGGGGAAAGATGGGGGAGCTGGGGAATTGAACTGGGGGAATGTTCAGGGACCTTCCCCCAGCTCCCAGTTTGATTCCCCAGCTCCCTGTTCAATTCCCGAGCCCCTTGGTTTGATTTGCCTGGAAGCTCGAGTGGCTCCATGTGTCAGCTAGAGCCCAACAGCCCCAGGTCCCAGACAGCACTCAGCCTTGCCAACCCATGCTGCACCCATGCTATGGGACAGCTGCTGCGTGGGTGCCAGGTGAGGGGACAATCCCCACTGCCCCATACTGTGCAGGGGGCTGTGCCATGAGTGCCCAGAGGCCCAAATTGCCACTCCTACAGCCGGTGAGAGTGAGGCTTTTTTTTTTTTTTTTTAAGTGTTGGAACTAGGCTGGGGCCAGGCAGGGGCTGGGGCTGGGTAGGGGAGCCATGGGGGCTTCTCCTGCAGCTCCCCCCACCCAGGTAAAGGCAGGCCCAGATGGAGGAGCTGTGGGAGTACTGGCAGCTGCCCAGGTGTGCCTGCCTCTCCCAGGCTGATCCAAATCAAAACTCTCCAAATCAGCACTGAATCTTCCAAAGCTGATTTGGCCGAATCAGTTCAGGACAGTGATCCAAATCTCCAAATTGAATCACTGTCCTCCAAATTGGCTGCATCCAAATCTGAATCTGAATGGAATACTTGCCTATTTACACAGGCCTACTGCCAATCCTCCACATCACTCCATATCTTGCATCAGTATTGTGTGTCCTCTTTCCATGTCCCAACTAGATGTTAACACCACTCATAATTTGATGTCATGATTCCAATAGATGTTTCCATTCTTTTATGTTTACCCCTTCCTCATGTTTACTCCTCCTCCTCCATCTTCAAACCATATGCTCTCTCTCCCTGCCACCACTTTTGCCTTGAGTCCCTCCTCACATCCCTGCACCTACATCCTGCTTCTACCATTCTCCTGTCTTTCACTTACTTCTCTTTGTACCCTACACATTCTTTTCCATTAGCTTCATCTTCCTTGTACAATCCACATTCCTCTCTTGCACTGGTTTCCAAGCCTGCATTCCACAGACAACTGATGTTTTTAGTTTCAGGCTAGCCCCCTTTATGGTAGTGAGGTCAGACTGCAAAATGAATCCTATGAAAGTAGTGAGATTTGGATACTACTATATATAAGACAATTTTTGCGAGATTCATGACAACAATCACAAGATTATAAGAAGCATTTGTAAATATTTAACTAGAGATTCAACAGGAAAATAATTAAATTGATCATTCTGCTTGTGTCAAATGTATCTTTTTCTCCTTGATGACTCCCTTCCATTCCAACTCACTGAGTTTTTTGCGCTTCTTTCCTCCTTGGAAAAATACAGTAGACATTTCGGAGCCACAAGGAGGCCTCCTGAAATCAGGATTCTCTTTGCCCTAACTGGGAGATTCAACAGGTTCATCAGCAGGTTATTAAATATTTGACAGTATGCAATAATAAGAGCCAAGAAAAATGCTGCTGCCTGAGGTATAAAACAGTTTATTTCCACTTTGACCACAACTTGTCTCTTGGGTCCTGAAATAGCTAGCAATCTTTTTTTCTATAATCTGCCTTTCAAAAACAAGGTGCATACTTTGTTTGGGGGTGTGTTGTATGTGAGAAAATATGGTATTCTCTACAACTATGTCAGCAACAAGAGGAAAATCAAGGAAAATGTGGGTCCCTTACTAAATGAGGGAGACAACCTATAACAGATGATGTAGAAAAGGCTGAACTACTCAAATGCAAAAATCTAGAACTCTTGGTTCTAAAATGATACCTTTTATTAGACCAACTTAGAAATTGCAAAAAAACCCAAACAAACAAACCTTTTTCTGCAAGCTTTCAGGCTCATGTGCCCTTCGTCAGGCTCAGGGAAAGTTCAAAGTGGTAAAAAGTCCCCATATGTAGGAAATAAACTTCATTTTTGCATAGAGGAAGCAGAAGATAGAAAACTGTCCTTCTGAGAGTTCTAGATTTTTGCATTTCTTTTTGTCCCAGACCAACACAGCTACCACATACATCCCTGCAGTACTAAAATGACTTTTTCACCTCAGTCTTTGCAGGCAGGGTCAGCCTACAGACTACGGAAGCACAGTTTGGGAAGGGGAAGTTTAAGTTAGATATTAAGAAAAACTTTCTCACTAAAGCACTGAAACAGGCTACCCAGAGAGGTTGTGGGTAGCCTGTTTTTAAGACCTGGATAGACAAAGCCTTGACTGGGATGATATAGTTGGGGGTGGTCCAGTTTAAGTGGAGGTTTGGACCAGATGACCTTCTGAGGTCCCTTCCAACCCTCATCTTCCATGATTTGTTGATTTTAAAAAGTGCTTTTATTATTTTCTACTGAGACTAAGATAATCCAAAGCCTTGCGGAAAACTTCTGTATACAAAATTTTGAAAATTTTTACTGCCTGAGTGTTGCTGCATACACATACATGTAAGCATGGCTTAGCTGCACCAAACAACATGTTCAAAGGAGTTGAAAGCTTATTTTTCATATAGATTCTCCATTCCTGGCATCGACCTTCTCTTTTTATGTCCTTGTTATTAAAAGGCTCAGATATCAGCATTAGAATTCTTCATAACTAGAGTGTTGAGAGATTTCAAACTTTAATGTCTACCAATACTTTAGGTATGGTATTTCTTTTACAATAAAGAAAGCAGAATCAATAAGAGGCAGCTCTTTTAGGGTTGGAAGTTATGACCAAATACCAGAGGGATTCCAAGGACAGATATTTTTTTTGTACTGCCTGCTAGAAGGTCAGATTCAATTTGATGCCACATATTTTTTAGATAATATCTTGAAACACTTCCATTGCAGTTAATAGAACTCAGAATAACAAGGAGCAACTGAGCAGAAAGCTTTGCAAATTAGTCAGAGTTATTTCAGAATGAAGATACCTCATTGAAAAGGGTATAAAAGGCCTTCTATGGACTTCAATATCCCTAATTACCTGTAAAAATATATAAATCTTTATATAAATCTGAACAGTAATCAAGTAATTTGGAAACAGCATGTACTGTAAGCTGTAACCAATGTTTATGAACAAACTACCACTGTGCTAAATTATGCAGAAATTCCATTTCTAAGATGCATTTTTAAGGATCAGATCTTTTACTGCCAGGTACTTCAATCATGTGGGTTTATTCACAATAACATTGCCCCCCCCCCCCCCCACCCCCGGGGATATATTTTAGTGCAGTTCACAGGAACTTAGCCATGCAGCTGAATAGACACAAGGCTGGTTATGATAATAGAAACAACACATAAGAAGATTCCAGATTATTTTTTTTACATCTACTGTACTTTAGAACAGTGGTTCTTAACATTCATAGAGTCAAGAAACCCCTCAGAAAATGCCCACTTACCTTTCAGACTTTCCTATGCCTGAAGAAGGGCGTTTGTGCCTGAAAGTTTGCAAAGAACAATTTTTTCAACTATTTAGTTGATCTAATAAAAGATATCACATTACCCAAAGATCCTTCTCTACTTACCTTTCACTCATTTATTGACTACAGAAAAATAATAAGAGCAATTCTTCTGTTGCAGAGAACCCAGAAAGACCATAGCCGGTCAGAATGTTTTTGATTTTATGACTTTGTATTTCAAATCTTTGGGTTTTTCTTATGAACCACGTGCAAGTGGTTGCATGCCTAAAAGTTGTGTGAGAATCACTGCTTTTGATTATTTGCAATTTAATATTACTTTCTTATACTGTTCTTTACACATTTAACAAAAGTATTGTAAGTGTCACCAACCTATTAACCTAAGCCTTATTAATAATATAAAACTTCATATTTTGGCTTATTTACAGTCTGTCCACTTCTGCTTATGGAGAACTGCTAGATTGCCAGTCTGAGTAGAGCTATGTGAATAACTGATTTTTCAATTTCCTGATTTTTCAGTTTTTCATCAACCTGAAATAACAACAAAAACAACACACACATTTCTCAAGCAGAAACAACACATTTGGTTTTGGTTTTTATTTGTAGCTTTTAGAATTAAGTGTAGGTAAATTTCAAAAATAAAAATCTGAAAATGAAAAGTTTGAACTCAATGGTTATTTTCTTTTCCTTTTGGTTTCTTTTCCTTTTTGGTCTTTTTTTCTCAGCTATGTGTCAGGTGAATTTAAGACAAACTTGCAAATAGTTTAAGTTGACCAGAATAGGCATTTTTTGGTGAAATAAAGTTATATGTGAAAAAATAGTATCCTAAGTATATAAGAAATACAAAGTATTGCATAGTAGATTCCTTATTTCTTATATACTTAGGATACTGTTTTTTCACATATAACTTTATTTCACCAAAAAATGTCTATTCTGGTCAACTTAAACTATTTAAGACAAATTTGCAAATAGTTTAAGTATATATTGAAAACCCAGTGAAATTAGTGAGTAAAGTCTGAAGAACATGAGTGTGATCACCTATGCCAGACTAGCAGCTCTTGGGTGGCTTAGGACCTTGTTACCCAAGTTTGGGCCTTTAATGGTTTTGGCACTCTGGATCATTGAGCTCTCTTCCCATGGAAGGTATCCTCCTGCTCACCTGCCACATCTTGGTTTTGCAATAAACAAGTGTGGCAAGGCACTGTTGGTGCCTGCCACTTTAAGACCTAGGCCAAGCAGCCAGCAGGTGCCTGATTGCAGTGGCCATTTTAGATCTCTGGCCTCCCATATAAACAGCTCAGTTCCCTGCTGGCTGGGAAGGCAGCAATATGGACTGGCTGTGAGGCTCCCTAACATACTGGAGATAAGGGAGGAGTTGTAGGGGATGGATTGGAGGCTCCTTGGTCCTGGGCATGACCTAAAACTGCACCCTGCTGAGAGTGGGTGGCCTGGTGGGGCTCTCAGTGGCACTGGAGCCCCCAGGAAATGCCAGGCCAGTTATCACCCCAGTGAAAGGTGGGTAGGGGTGCCTTAACCCTAGCCCTCACCTTCGGGTGAGTTTGTGTAACACCAGAGGTAATTGGGGACCAGGCATGGCTGTGGCCACCCGAGCCCTGTGGGGTGCAAGATATAGATATCTACATATATATAAATGGTGTTGTCCTGGAAGGGGCCTGAATATGCTTAGACCTGGTCAGGTAATTGGCTGGCCACTACCCTGGTGAGGGTCATGGGAGAGGCCCAACAGATGGTACGTCTAACACCCAAGGAATGGACTAGCTAAGCCTATGGCCAAAGGGTGCCCGCTCCAAGAGGGAGCGAGGCGGCATAAGTTGTCAACACAAGAAAGAGAGCCTGTGAGAGTGGGTGGAGTGAGTGAGGCCCAAGTGAGAGGTGGGTGGTATGAATGTACGTGTAACTGAGGCCTGACGGCGTGGCCTAGCATGCTCTGGCTGTAAGCTGGGGGCACTGTAAAATCTGGATGCCATCTGTGAGGCATGGGCTGCAGTGTAGGGAAGGTACGGAGCTGCAGATATCACCCCCTGGCATCAGGGCAGTAAATGGGCAGCCTCCCACTGAATTAAGATGGATTAATTAATAGCAAGGCATGGCAGGAAAGTCAGGTGAGAAGCATGTCCAAAGACAAGTGGGGAACCCCACTTCGCCACACCCAGGTTCCTCGTGTGTTAAAGGACACCCTCTGGTGTGCTCGGTCAGGACATTTCTTGGGGCTCCTCCTTCCCTACATCCCATCCATACACCAAACTATAGCTGGCATGTGATTTGGTGCTAACTGGTCAGGATCAAAGTGGTCAGCCAAGCCAGATGATCTACCCTGACTGATGCTTTTATATGTGCAGAATGGTTTGGAAAATTTGGTCAGTCCTAGAGTGAAAGTAAGTCAATATAAGTAATCTCATCAAACAGTCCAGTCATAAGAAAAAAACCCAGAAACTTAAGTCTTAAAGTCTTCCTGGTCCTTGGATTAAAGTCTGCCCATACATAGGACTTGCAATTAAATCATGAAGCTCATTAATTCACTAAGGCTCTGTCATCAAAATAAGAACAGCTCCTACCCAGTTCCTGTGACCACCTCGGCTCCTCAAAGGGCACTCAGGTCTCTCAGTTCTGCCATGTCCTGACATACAGGATGGGATCATGGCCAAAGCAGCAAAAAATGATCGTGAAAACAAAACAGAAAAAAGGGAGGCTGTAGCATTCAGCCTCACTCACTTGCTGAGATCCTGGGTCTTTCTTGCTAGCAGTGTCAACATGAGGACACAGAAGATACTTTTCTAGGTATCCCCTCTGTGGAACCAGTGCAGCACTCTGGTGGGAGTACTGACTAAAGCATGCAGCAGCTGCGCTGCTTTTCTGCATTCCCTTCACACTGTTCTGCATTAGCTCTTGTAGCGAGTCCCTGGCATGGGTGTCTGACATCACTCTCCTGTGCCCCTCCAGCTTCACCAACAACTCGTTTAGGAATTACACAAGTGGTGCCGTGTACCACTCTACACTTTCCATTGCTGTACCTGTAGCAGGTAAGTTTATTCCAGTTTCAGGCCTTATTGCGCATATTTTGGGGCTATTTCATATCCCTCTGGCACCCCTCAAGCCCCAAAGCCAGGATTTCCATTCCCCAGGACCTGTCACACCATGACAATGAGCAGTAGGCAGATGCCCAAGCCACAAATGAATGAAGCTAGAAGATGAATGTAAGCACATTAGATATTCTAATTGTTCAATTAGTTGCAGAATTAAATAACCCTAAAGTGTAATTACTGTATAAACTTCTGAGAAAGGGTGTCCAACACCTGACTAAATAACCTATATGAATAAAATCTGTGCTGTTGAATGGTAATCAGTTAATTCCATAAATGTATACTTAAACCCAAAATTTATAGAAACCACACTAGGCATCAAAAACTATACTAGTCATTTTGGTCAGGTACAGACATTACACTTTTACCAGTATAAGTGATCAGAAACTGGTCTATACTCATAACAGAACAGAAGCCTGGCACACAAAACTGGTCTATACCCATAACAGAACAGAAGTTTAGCACACATAGATGAGTTTAAAAATGGTGGAATTGGTCTAAGATTTACTTCCCCACCAAAGAGCAAATGTGTGTTCTGTCTGCTACAGAGCTAAGCTATGCCACTTACAGAAAACTGAATAACTGGATTTTTGAATGTCTGTACCTAGCCTTTGGGAGCATATTTAGACAAAGAAAATGGCAAGTCTTAATGGTTCGATTAAAAGGATCACCTTTATTTATTCCAGATGAATCTTTCATGGAGAATCATAGAGAAGTACAGAAGAAGGAATCATAGGAACTCTAGATGACCTCCAGAGGCCAACTCCTTCCTATCCAAACCATCCTATATGAATTGACTGTGTAACCTATTAGCAAAACTACATAGAATGGAATGGGCTCCCAAGGGAGGTGGTGCTCTCCCCTACCCTGGGGGTCTTCAAGAGGAGGTTAGATAAGCATCTAGCTGGGGTCATCTGAACCCAGCACTCTTTCCTGCTTATGCAGGGGGTCGGACTCGATAATCTATTGAGGTCCCTTCCAACCCTAGCATCTATGAATCTACGAATCTATGAATAGTCAATCCTGACACAATCACAAAACATAATGCCCATTTTGCCACAGGCAAAGCAGGGGAAGTATGGTGGCCAATGTCCTGCTGCTGCAAAGGTTGTTAAAACATGGTCAGAGATCCAAGGAAGAGGGCCATGCACCCTGCTACAGAGGAAGTCAACCCCCCCCACCCCCCCAGTCCATACCAATCTGACCATGAGGTAAAATTCCTTCCTGACCCTAAATATGGCAATTGGTCTGATGATGAGTGAAAAGGCAAGGCCCTCTAGCCAGGAACTTCCAGCTTTACGTCTCAGCTGGAACAATCAAAATCCCCTGCCTTGGCTACAACTAACTCCCCTTGCTTCTGAGGAAAGCTGAAAAAACCTCTGTGTGTAGCAGCATGAAGGGCAAAAATCCCCTCTCTGCCCCATGTGCCAACCAGCAAGGCCCAGAAGCATGGGAAATACCCATAGTAGAACACAGGCATAACTACTCCGAGATCATCTATGACCAAAGCGTGTCTAAACTCTCCTTGTTCGCCTCCCATGATGGAGAGTCCACAACTTCTTTAGGCAGTCTATTCCACTGTCTCACTGTTCATTTTAACAGTGAAGATGTTTTTCCTGATATCAAATCCTAGTTTTAACAGTAAAAAACTTTTCTTTTTTGCTATATCAAAATATTACTAAAGACTTGGCCAAGGACTTCTAAAGGACAGCAAGCAAGAGTCTATAGTTTGCCAGAATTGTTCTTGAAGAAGTGATTGGAGTGATTATGAGGGAACCTGTTATATCTCCTTGACTCTCTGCCCCATCCCTATAATTTGTACTAGCTGAAAATAGTCCTCTAGAGACCTTTCACTACCTGAATATTCCTCCTCAACAGACCTCCCCTCTCCTTTCAAGGGCTGGAGAAAGGGACACAAGCAGCTCACCCTGAAAGTGGGTCTAAGAGACCATTATGCAAACTCTAAGGCCCCTAAGGGCTCCTCCAGGCCAGAGAGAATCATCATATTGGAGAAGCTGCCATTTATTACATATGAAACATACATTCCTTCTTTTTACCTCCCAAAAAGTGATAAAGAGCCATCTGACTGTACATTCAAACAATTTACTAGGCACTAAACTTATACCAAAGTGAAGCATAACATAAAGTGTATTAGAACAACAGAATAACACAAACAAATGGAAAGGATTAACATTTACTACCAATGTTACAAAAAATAACAGTGATATTTTCTAGCTAGAAATGATAATGGAGTGTTTGTGAATACAGCAAAGTAAATGACCAAATCATAATGTAAAACTTCCAGCTGCACTTCAATAATAGAGAGGCCAATGAAGCTAGGTATCATTATTAGGGAGTTAGGACTGAGCTAATATATATATATTTTTAATAGAAAAAAAAATTTAAAAAGTTTTAGATCAAATAAATAGTTTTGTTTTTTCCCCACTAAAATTAGAAGTGCCATTATAGTTAAAACAAAGGACTTAATATCTATTTCAATCAGGGCTCATGTTAGAGGTGATATCTTTTATTAGGCCAACAGGATTTTTGCAAATAAATAAATAAATAAATGAATTAATTGCAAGCTTTCAGGCACAAACACCCTTCATCAGGCATTGGAGAAAAGATTGCAAAAGTTCTCCTGGGTAGAAATGAAAACTCATATTTCATATGATTTCACAGAGGAGTCAATAGGTGGAAAGCTGCTCTAGGTAGGCACTTCTTAGCTTCTTAGCTAGTAAGGAGCCTCTCAATTCTCTTGTGAAGCTCTGTTATGATGCAAATTACATGGATACCTGACACATGGAAGATATTGAATTTTAGCCAATATCGAATTACTGCTCTTGCCTTGGTTTCCAGAGGAGCTTTCCATCTATTGACTCCTTTGTGAAATCCTATGAAATATGAATTTTCATTTCTACCCAGGAGAACTTTTACAATCTTTTCTCCGATGCCTCATGAAGGATGTTTGTGCCTGAAAGCTTGCAATCAAAGACTTTTTTTTTGCAAAAATCTTGTTGATCTAATAGATATCACCTCTACCATGAGCCTTGATTCCTTTTTCTTCTAGACCAATACGGCTAAAACCTGGATACCTGACACATGGAAGATATCGAGTTTTAGCTAATTTTTTTAATGAAATCTTCATAATTTCCCAAGCAGGAAGCAACTGTGACCACCTGAAACCTGAGATACTGCTACTGCCTTGGTTTGAGGTAATTTTCACCATAACAGAGCCTCACAAGAGAGCTGAGAAACTCCTTACCAGCTAAGAACTGCCTGCCCAGAGGAGTTTTTCATCTATTGACTCCTCTGTGAAAACTTATGAAATATGAACTTTCATTTCTGCCCAGGAGAACTTTTACAACTTTACAAACTTTTACAATCTTGTTGGTCTAATAAATGATATCACCTGTACCATGAGCCCTGATTGCTTTTTCCTCTAGACCAATACAGCTACAACCTGCATATCTATTTCATGCATTTTTAACACATACATAACTAGAGAAAGGAAGAGCTACATTTAATTATCATCACCTTCACCCAGGAGGATAATGTTGCCATTTTAATCAGGACCAAGTGCACTCATCTATGATTAGGGAAACCCAGATTCAGTTTTTTGCCAGGGGGAAACTGAACTTGGAACTCCAACAGCAGTGCTGTATCCATTATGCCAAGGCTATCTAACCAGCAGCCCATGACCTGAATTTAGCTATTGACTGCATATGGCTCATAAGCAGTTAATGTGCAGCCCACAGGCCCCAGCAGCCACTTCTCCCATTGCCAGGCCACAAAGAGGGTCCCAGGGGTCCACATATTGCCTGTGCAACCTGTGATACAGGAGGCAGGGGATTCACATGTCACCAGCAGGGGACAGCTGGCCCCTCATGCACCCATGCAGTGGGGAGGGATCCTAGGGCTTGGACAGCTATGCACTATGCTATAGCATGTTCAGGGGTAGGTGGCTTTCACTCTGTCCAGTTTGAACTTTTTAATTCTGTATAAAATATTTAAAATTTTGACAAATCAGTAAAAAGAGAGAATGACTGTATACACTGGTCATTATGAGGTGGGACACCCGGGATTTTTTCTTTGCTTTAGTGACTACGTAATAGATTATCCCACAACATGGAGTATAGGGTATTGTTTGGGGTGATGTGGGTTCAAGTCCCTGCAAGCAGAAGAGAGAACTGAATCTTCATCTCCTAAACCTCCCATTATATTACTAGAGGGGGAAAAATGCAACCTTTTAGTCCTCTCACAATCTTTTTACCTTAAACTATTCAGTTATCTGGATTAAATATAGAAATAGCTTTCAGTTGATCAAAACTGCATTTTTCATCAATTAAGCTATTAGTCATAAACATTTTGGCCAAAATATTGTGTCCATTTTTAAACAAAATTCTCTCATTATCTCTGGGGTTTCCAGTCTGAAGATCTTATTTATGTATGTAACATAATAACATATATATTTGGACAATATATAGGGATATTAATTTATAATGCAATATAAGCACAGAAGCATAGTTTATATGACACACACATTATGCATATGGAATAGTGATCTCAACTTTTTCCAGCTCAAGGCACTGCTCAGAAAAAGCCAACTCTTTTTTTTCACTCATTTTTGACTATCGAAAAACAGAGCAATCTTCTGTTGCAGAGAACTCAGGAAGACCACAGAATATCAGAATGTTTTTCGCACTATGAATTCCTGTTGGAAATCTCTGGGTTTATCATGTGAATTGTTTATAAGTATTTGCACACCTCAGAGTGTTGTTATTGTGCAGCACCATAGAACTCTTAAAATGTTCTTATGCATGCCAGAGTGCCACAGCAACCTAGTTGAGAGTAACTGGTGTAGGACATATTACATCGTGAATATATACAGAATATCTATCTACCACCATTCTTCTCTTTTCTAAGTATAGTTTCAGTTTTAAAAAGGTAGGTATAGAGTTTACCATCAGCAGTACACTTTTTAAAGTTAGTAAATCAACAATTGTTCAAGTTGCTCATTTTACATTACACTGATTTGATTCCATCCCCAATAACAAAATGCCATACTACTTTGTGTTTTTCCTCTGAAGCTATAATATTAAAAAATAGCATAAATCAAAGGTGTTTTGACAGATGAACAACACAATTTTGCAACAGAATGGAAAATTTTAAAAACTGAATAGCTGATAAAAGATGAGTCGAACCAGGGAGGATTGATGTTATAGCTAAAGGCAGCATTGGAGATTAGCTACTCATTTGGCTTTTCAGAAGGCCTGGTGACTCATTCCACATAAATGAAGTTTGTGATATGTAATGAAAAGCTTTCTATCTTCACTGCAAGCAAATTAGCAGGTATTTTGTGGGAAGAATGTTAATGTTATCTTGCATTTGTTTCAGAGCAGGAGCACATTAACAGGGTAGATTTGAAAAGAATTCACTTTTATAACATCAGGTGCTGAAGGTATTAGGACAAGGTCACCTCTGTAAAGTAATGAGTGAAAATTAGGTTATAAACATGCAATGCCTAAAAATATATTCAGTCTGCTCCATGAACTGAATGTGAATGTACTACAGTATCCCCCTCAAATTACTAACTTTCTTTTCTGAGAATGATATTTGTATGTCCAAAGATGTATCTGAAAAGTGAAATAAAAAATGGTTTGAAAGGGGAGGATAAGCATTTCAATATGCAGAATAATTTTCTTCCATTAAATCAGAAAAGTATTATGCTTTATAGATTTTTCTGTTAAGGGTTGCAAAGTTGAGGCTATTTGGAAAATAAGATCTGTTTTGAAGGTATTAGAGAAGCATTGCTCTGAAAGAAGATATCTGAACAAGAAAACAAATGTCACTGCTATTAAATAGTATCTGAAATCGTGATCAACATAAAATTTAGACATGCATCTGAGTAATAAGGGATACTGAAGGAATATAAAATAATTATATGAAGGGAAGTCTAGAAAGTTAGTGAAATAGGGAGAATAGATCACTATTTAAGAGGAGAAACAAAAGAAAAAAACGGAAAAAAATGTATTTGTTTTCTGTTCAGAAGCAAGATAAAAAACAAACATGACCATGTTCGCTAATACATTTCATAGAGATAAAGGCAAATAATTTGGGCAATTGTAACACTTGTTAAATTAAGATTGTGTATTTCAGAGAGGGGCAGCTCTTTTTATGATAGAAGGTCTGTGATGTAGGCATGATAAAGAGCTTACTATGAGAGAATAAAATAAAACTGTGTGTAAAGATTGCATAATAGAGATTATATGGATAGAAATAATGTGCATGTGAAAAAGATAGCTAGGTAGACAGGCATAGATCAGGAGCTAGATAGAAAGCTGATCTTCAGTGCAACCTGAAAGGATAGATAAAGAAAATGTGTTTGATGATAAAAGTGGCCTAGGACCCTAGGATATATGACTTATTTGACAGTGACTGGGATAACAGTGGAGGGGCTTCTGAGAAAGTGGCATATTTCCAGAGGTGATACAAGCCTCTTTTTTTATTTCTTGTTTACAAAATGGCCATAAAGATCAGAGACATCACTTGGTTTATTCAATTTATTTTTAATGTATGAATCTGAATATCATTCTTCATGGCTATGATAAAAATATATATAAAAAAATGACAAATCTTCTGAAGTCAGTCACATGGTTCCTTATCTAATAAAGAATTCAAGTTTAAAAAATTTCACTCCTCTTAAGTGAAGTGAGTCTGAACATGGCTGGGTCATACGTGGCTAGCAAGCTTTTCTTGGATGTTAAGATGTAAAGGCGGTGAACTTCTTAAATTCTTTATTTAAACTTCCTTTATCAAAATGCTTTTATCTCGCACATAATACACAATAGGTATTCAGGTAGAAGTTTGGTGTAGGTTGGAGTCATAAGCCATGATTACATGATAAACTTACTGCTCCTGGCAGTTTCCCCCTCAAATATGCTGTGCTGCTCTGGGCTTACTACAGTCTGGGTGTGTCTACGCATGTATTTATGCCAGCTTAAATTTACTGCGCAATAACTTACTGTGAAGTAAATGGGAATAGGCTGGCATCTACATGTGCAGGTGTTAAAGTGCATTAATGCTGTGTGTGGACTGACTTGGCCCCAAGTCAGTCCACACACAGTGTTACTGAGCAGTAAGGCGTCTACATGTGCATTACTACACAGTAACTAAGTGGGTGTAAATTTGATACCTGCATGATACAGGTATTAAATTTATGCTCAATTAAATGTAAATCACTGTATTTACTGTGCAGTCTGTGTGTGCACAAGTAGATGCATGCCCATACTGCACAATAACTTCAGTTACTGCACAGTAAATGCCCATGTGTAGATGTGCCCTCTAAAGTAGAAATGTTATAGTAGTGACTATGTGGCAGTTCAAATGGTAGCTACTATTTAATTAATCTGAGGGTACTCAGCAAGGCTAATTTACCTTCCCAAATTCAGTTCAGGAGTTAGTATTCCCAGAGTAGTGAGGGCTTGAGGGCACTGTTGATGGAGACATTAAAGGCTAAATGCTGTTTCACTTTACGCAATTAAATGGTTTGCACACAGCAATTTTTGGCAATTATTTTGGGATTTGTCTCTGAATATGCAAGCTCAAGTATGCTCAGTAGGGCTGTACTCTGGCCAGGCAGATATGCAGTGAAATAGGATCAGTAGGGTACATGCAAAGGGCTGAGTAATACCCAAACATTTTTTGTCACAGAAGAAGAACAGATAGTGTGTTGGGCAGCAGAGGAAATGGCCCTCCTACCTTTCAGTTTAATAGCATAGTAGATAGGATGCTTGTGCAAGGATGCCTATATTCTAGGCAACTTTTTTGCAGAGGGGGTTTGAACCTGTATCCCAAAGTACTCCTTTTTAAGTGAAAAAGTTTTTGACCAGGCAAGATCCCAGGGCCCTCTTCAATCTAGAGCAACATCCATCTCACAAAATCATGTACTTTCTGGGTTATTCTCTTCTTCCTGGCCCCTTATTTCTTTTGTCTTGGCTTTCCACTGGGCCACCTCAAAGGCAAGAGCTGGAGAAGAGTCTGGACTATATGTATCCTGGAGGTTAGAGCACCTTGCTGAAAACATAGATTCAACCTCTTCACTTACATAGGGTGAGACGGGCCTAGACCCTGGGTCTCCCACATCATAGTCAAGTGCCTAGTAAGTAGGAGTTGGAGAATTTTCCTTGGCTTCTCCCACCCTCTTCTGGAAGGTGCAAATATAAGGTGATTCTATTTAACTGGGATGAAATAGAATCCCAAACTATGTGTAAATGCCCAAAATCGCAGCAACACAGCTGCCTACATGCCATTTAGGTGCATACAGTGTAAGACATGGCCAGAGTTGTTTGAGTGATCTTCTCTGTTACTTTCCATATTGTTATTATTTTATTTTCATTTTAAGAATTTACAGTCTAATTTTTTTATTTTAAAGACTATAATTTTCTCTTGAAAGTTTTTCTTCTTGTTGTGAATAGTTTATAAATATTTACAGTTTTAAGTACATCATAATGAACATTTGCATCTGGAAATGTAAAATTACTTATCTGCTCTACCACACACCAGCATTATGAAGCTTATTCAATTCATGTTTTTAAAGCACTTTGAGATTCTCAGATGATAGTTGTTATGAATAGAGAAAGGAATTATTTCTTCAGTATATTTCAAAGTTGTAATAAAATATTGTGAGCTAAGTGTTCTGCTGGTGTGCACTTCCATAGCCTCAATGAAACCCATAGATCTGTCCAAGAATGTTTAATAAAAACCTTAACAATTAAGTACTAAAACCAACATAATAAATAATAAAAAAAAAAAATACTTGCAAGTAACTCTAGTAGTCTCAAAGGATGGAGGGGAAATCTTTACTTTTCTAAAAGAAAAATCATTAGACATTGAAAGAAAATTTGCATAGGTCTACAAATGGAGGGTATAGCTTTTAATGAAAGATTACATGTGTGGATGTGAGGAGCGAGGAACAAGTATGCAGATTATAACATTTATCTTTTTGGATAGTAATAGACATTTGAACTAGATAGGGCACAAGCTCAAGAAAATATACCAAGCATCCAACAGTGTGAAAACAAGTAGAGATGAAAATTGGAAAGGTTTTAGCACCTATTTTCATAGGTTTACCTCATTCAAGGAATATTCCTGAACTCAGGAAAAACATCCAACATTATGTCATTAGTTGAGGTATGATCCAGATTTTCAATGTCACAGTATTTGTAGGTAATGTTTAAAAAAAAAAGAAAAAGAAGTGTATCATTGTCAAGGGATCAAATTCAGAAGCACCAGGAAAAGCAATTTATACAGTTAAGGAAAGTAAACATGGACTGATGAATGAAATATTTATTAGAAGGCTACAAGCTTGCCAAGGCAGGCTTCTGAGATCTGGCTGGGATTTCTTTGCTAAAATTTGTGGACTCTGTGTTTCAAATTCAATCTAAAACAGTGCTTTGAATATAGAAAATTGTACACTATCTTTCACATGATTACTTACATGAAGACAATGGAATAGAAAGAGGGGAAAAGAAACAAAGACTTCATAGATTTCATAGACATTTGGGCTGGAAGGGACCCTGGAGGATCATCGAGTCCAGCCCCCTGCCCAGGGGCAGGAAGTCAGCAAGTATCATAGGATCGCAGCAAGATAAACATCCAAAAGTATCTTGAAGGCGTTCAAAGTGGGTGCTTGAACCACCTCCGGCGGCAGTCTATTCCAAACCTTGGGGGCTCGGACAGTAAAGAAGGTCTTCCTTATATTCAGCCTGAAACGGTCGTGGTACAGTTTGTGACCATTCGATCTTGTCATCCCTTGGGGCGCTCTGGTGAACAGACATTCCCCCAGATCCTGGTGAACACTCCTAATAAACTTATAGGTGGCCACCAGATCACCCCTGAGCCTGCGGTTTTCCAGGCTAAGGACTCCCATGGCTCAGTCTCTCATCATAAGGTCTGTTATCCTGACCTCTGATCAGGCGTGTGGCTCTTCTCATCCTTTTTGAATTGTGGAGCCCAAAACTGGACGCACTATTCCAGCTGCTGCCTCACCAATGCCAAGTACAAGGAGAGAATGACGTCCTGGGATTTGCTTGAGAAGCATCTATGGATGCAAGTCAGCATTTTGCTCACTTTACTAGCTGCAGCATCACAGTGAAGGCTCATGTTCATCTTGTGGTCAATCATGACCCCCAAGTTCCTTTCATCTGTAGTTCTAACCAGTGTAGCACTGCCAAGCCTATAAGCATGCTGCAGGTTTTTCCTCCCAAGGTGGAGAACCTTGCATTTTTTGGTGTTAAATACAATCAGGTTCTCATCCACCCATTTCATGAGCCTGTCAAGATCTGCCTGGATCACCCTCCTATCCTCAGATGTGGATGCTTTACCCCAGAGTTTGGTGTCATCGGCAAACTTGGTGAGTCTGCTTCTGACAGCAATGTCTACTTCATTGATGAAGATGTTAAAAAGTAAAGGCCCTGGGACAGAGCCTTGAGAGACCCCACTGGTCAGAGCATGCCACGACAGTTGACTTCCATCAACCACCACCCTCTGGGTCCTGCCATGGAGCCAGTTCCCCAGCCAGTGGATAGTGGTGAGGTTGAGGCCACAGTTAGCCAGTTTTGCCAAGAGGTGATCATGGGATACCAGACCCAAGGCTTTTTTGAAATCAAGATTTATGACATCAATCTCTTCCCCCTTATCCAGGTGATAGGTCACCTGGTCATAAAAGGAAATGAGATTGGTCAGCAAGACCTACCCGCAACAAACCCATGCTGGGTATCCCTCAGGATATTGCCATCAGCTAGCCTGTATAGGGTGGCCTCTTTGATAATCTTTTCCAAGACTTTCCTCAGGACAGAGGTCAGGCTGATGGGTCTTTAGTTTTCTGGATCTACTTTTCTCCCTTTTTTGAAGATAGGCACCATATTGGCCTTCTTCCAATCACCAAGAACTTCACCAGAGCACCAGGAGTTCTCAAAGATCCATGCCAGGGGCTGAGCTATGATGCTTGCCAGCTCTTTGAGTACACTTGGGTGTAAACCATCAGGGCTGGCTGACTTGAAGGTATCCAGCCTCTCAAGGTGTTCCTTCCTGAGGTCAGCTTTGATGCACGGTAAGGAATCTCCCTCACCTGGGGCTCCCTGTCCTGCAGTGGGCAGGGGCATCCCATGGGACTGGTGAAAAACTGATGCAAAGTACCCATTTAGCAAGTTTGCTTTTTCCTGGGTATTGGTTGTCAGTTGTTCCATTTGGTTTAGCAGGGGTCCAGTGTTGCCCTTGCTTTTCCTCTGGCTCCACACATATCTAAAAAAAGGACTTTTTATTGTCCTTAATATTTGCAGCTAGCTGGAGTTCCATTGCAGCCTTGGCTTTCCTCGTTCGCTCTCTGCAGGTCTGGACCAGAGCAGAGTATTCTTCCTTGGTGGTGGTTCCAGTCTTCCATCCTTTGTAGGTCCTCCTTTTAAAATGCAGGAGGTGCGCTAGTTCCCTGGAGAGCCAAGGGTCACCAAAGGGTAATTCAAATAATTTATTAATAGACAAAGAGGTTATAGAAGTGAAGTGTAGCACAGAAATTAGTTTATTATATTTATTATAATTCATACAAGGTTTCATAGAATCATAGATTTATAGAAATCTATGGAAGGGACCTCAGGAGGTCCTCTAGTCCAACCCCCTGATCAAAACAAAGCAGGACCATCCCCAAGTAGATCATTCCAGCCAGGCCTTTGTCAAGCCGGGCCTTAAAAACCTCCGAGGATGGAGATTCCACCACCTCTCTATGTAACCTGTTCCAGTGCTTCATCACCCTCCTAATGAGAAAGTTTTTCCTAATATCCAACCTAGACCTCCCTTGCTGCAACTTGCTGCTTGTTCTGTCATCTGCCACCAGTGACAACAGTCTAGCTCCTTTCTGTTTGGAACCATCCTTCAGATAGTTACAGGCTGCTATAAAATCCACCCTCAGTTTTCTCTTTTCCAGACTAATTAAACACCGTGTCATTAGCTTCTCTTCATAAATCACGTACCCCATGCTACAAACCAGTTTTGTTGCTCTCCACTGGACTCTCTCCAACTTGTCCGCATCCTTTCTATAGTGGGGGACCCAAAACTGGACACAGTATTTCAGATGTGTCCTCACCAGTGCAGAATAGAGCAGAATAGTTACTTCCCTTGATCTGCTGGCAACATTCCTAGTAATACAGTTCAGTATGCTGTTAGCCTTCTTGGTAAAAAGGGCACACTGCTGACTTATATCCATCTTATCATCCACTGTAACTTCTAGGTCTTTTTCTGCAGAGCTGCTACTTAGCCAGTCAGTCCCCAGGCAGTAGCAGTACATGGAATTCATCTGTCCTAAGTTCAGTACCTTGCACTTGTCCTTGTTGAACCTCATGAGATTTCTTTTGGCTCAGTCCTCCAATTTGCCTAGGTCACTCTGAATCCTAGTCCTACCCTCCAGTGTACCTACTACTCCCCCCAGCTTGGTGTCATCCATGAACTTGCTGATGGTGCACTCCATCCCATCTTCCAGATCACTAATGAAGATATTAAACAAAACTGGCCCCAGGACTGACCCCTGGGGCACTCCACTTGATACTGGCTGCCAACTAAACATTGAGCCATTGATTACTACCCACTGTTTCTTTTTAGATTCATAGATGTTAGGGTCGGAAGGGACCTCAATAGATCATCAAGTCTGACCACTGGGCCAGCCAATCCAGCCACCTTTCTATCCACCTTACAGTCCATTCATCCAACCCATAATTCTTCAGCTTGCTTGCAAGAATGCTGTGGGAGATGCTATCAAAAGCCTTGCTGAAGTCAAGGTAAATCACAGCCACTGCTTTCCCTGCATCCACAGAGGCAGTTATCTTATCATAAAAGGTGATCAGGTTGGTCAGGTATGACTTGCACTTGGTGAAACCTTGCTGGCTATTCCTAATCACCTTCTTCTCCTCCAAGTGCTTAGAAATAGATTCCTTGAGGACCTGCTCTGTGATTTTTATGGAGACTGAGATGAGGTTGAATGGTCTGTAGTTCCCTGGATTCTCCTCCTCTGCTTTCTTAAAGATGGGCACTATATTTGCCCTTTTCCAATTGTCCAGGACCTCCCCTGGTTGCCACTTTTTTTCATAGATAATAGCCAGTGGTTCTGCAATCACATCAGGCAAACTCCCTTAGCACTCTCAGATGCATTGCATCCAGCCTCATGGTCTTGTACATGTCCGGCTTTTCTAAACTGTTCTTCCACCACTGAAGGCTGCTCATCTTCTCCCAAACTGTGCTTCCTGGTGCAGTATTTTGGGAGCTGACCTTGTCTATGAAGACTGAGGTGAAAAAGGCATTAAGTACTTCAGCCTTTTCCTTATCATCTGTTACTAGGTTGCCTCCTCTATTCAGTAAGGGACCTACACTTTCCCTGACCTTCGTCTACTTGCTAACATACTTGTAGAAACCCTTCTTGTTACTGTTCATGTCCTTTGCTAGCCATGGGCAATTGGTACCACCTTAGTCAGGGCAGGGGCACATGTTCCCCCCCCCCATGACCAATCAGTGGCTGGGGGTGGGGGGTGTTCCCCCCCTCAGCTGATTGTGCCAACCAGAAAGCAGCTGTGGTGCTCCTGGAAGTGGCTGTGGTGCTCCTGGAAGTAGGGATCTGGTGCTTCCCCTCCCTGGCCAGCACTCGTGGGGGGGCACAGATGCACCTGCCTGCCCCCCCCAAATGGCACCTGAGTGGGGAGTGTGGCCTGTCAGGGGCTGCACCAGCACCCTCAGGAGGTGCATGTGCACCCCCGTGCACTCCCTACGCATTGCCACTGTTCCTAGCTGCAAATCCAGTTGTGCTTTTGGCATTCCTGAATTCATTCCTGTATGCCTGAGCAATACTCTTGTACTCTTCAAAGTTGTTTGTCCAAGCTTCCACTTCTTCCAAGCTTCCTTTTTTGTGTTTAAGATCACTGAAAAGTTCTCTGCTAAGCTGGTTATTTGCCACATTTGCTATTCTTCCTGCACATTGGGATGATTTGTTCCTGTGCCAATAAGGTTTCTTTAAATAGAGCAAGTACTCCTGGACTCCTTTTCCCCTCAGATTGGTCTCCCAGGGGATCCTGCCCATCAGTTCCCTGAGGGAGTCAAAGTCTGCTTTTCTGAACTTCAGAGTCCATACTCTGCTGCTCTCCTTTCTTCCTTTTGTCAGGATCCTGAACTCAATTGACTTGTGGTCTCTGCTGCCCAACTTGCCATCCACTTCTACATCCTGCACCAATTCTTCCCTGTTTGTGAGCAGAAAGTCAAGAAGAGCACAGCTCCTAGTTCTTATATTTTCACCAAGAAGGTGGAAAAGTGTACTGAAATGATTTGCTACATGAAGGATGCATCTATACGAGATGCTACTTTGCAGTGGTTACTGCACGTTTATTTAGTACTTGTATAATCAAATATTAAATAAATGCACAGTAACTGGAGTTAAATGTGCAGTAGCATCAACAACTGCCTTTTTAGTGATGTTACTGCACATTAGCTTAATAATACAGTGTAGAACATTGCTTTGGAAGTCATAAACAATATAACTGGCAGGCTTGGTTAGACAAGATGGTGGTAGTGTGTGTCCAGTACTTTGTTACAGTGGCCAATACTTATGAGGAAGAAACAATAAATCCTGAAGTAATCACAATTTTAAATCATCACATGATGAAAGGTTAGGGCATAGGCTAGTCAGTTTAATTAGAAATTCTCAGGATTCATAGAAGCTTCAAAGTTTGGTTCAACACGTGCATAAAAGTTCTAATTTTAAAGACAATATCTTATATAACTCTAACCAAACCTGTTTGTTCATCGTAAAATGAACGTTGATAAGTTTGCTATTATTACAAGAGTATACTACAGGCACAGATTTTCAAAGGTGCCTGATATCTTCATTTATTTTTATGCAAGAGTGGGCACTGAAATCTTGAAAATCTTGTCCTAGTAGAATACGTATAAGTCCCCAAGTGACAGAGTTATATAGCTGAAATGGAATTGTGACTGAAAACTCTTTAAATGTAGATTCACTAGTGGGGTTTAGCTGCTATGTTACTGTTTGTTACACTGATGTAATTCTGTGTCATCTGTTGGCAGAATTGCAGATGACAGTTGAACACTACATATTAATCTAACTGCAGCAAAAGGGAACTACCATTCACAACATGAGCAGGAAGAGAGAAATGCCCTCCAGGGGAAGAGTCTACAAGGATCAAAGCAGTTTCCACTTGGGAAGTTCTGAACTGTGAATGGGATGTAGGAAAAGAACAAGTCTGTGGGACAGTCTTTCTGAATGGGTGAGAAGAACTAAAAGAATCATGGCTGGGAGTGGCTGAAGCAGATACTAGATCCACAAAAAGAATCTGGCCATGAACAGGCATTCATTTCCAGCAGGAAATTCTTACAGCCTGGCAACTGGAGCATGCGTGGGTTCCAGCCCTCTGGCTGGAGAGCTACACAGGTGAACTTTCCAGCTAAGTCTTACTAGAGGATTGCTCAATGAGCCACCCTTCCCCCCAGCTTAGAGAAACTCATTAATTGGTTGCCTGTCCTCTTCCCTGCCTGCAAAGGGGACAGGTTGTAAATAGTCAGCCCCCCAGCTTTTAAAACACTGTGTGTACAGTCTAGATGGGTTGTACCCAGGGTGATTTAAAGCTGGAGGTGTGGGGAAGTGGGGCTAGGAACAACTCAATTGAGGGCATTCAAAGCTGACAAGGCCAGGAACCAGGGCCAGGGAGGCTTTTCTGGCACCATGGGCTATAAATGTATTGCCCAGTTGGGCAGTGCATTTGAAGGCTGGTGAGGCCAGGATCTGGGGCAGAAAGGCTCTCCAGGTATAGATACCTGCATTATCTAAAGATAACTGTTGATTTTTAGGTGATTAGGGGGCTTGAACCACAGAAACAGTTTTCTAGGAATTTAGGAGTCTTCCAGGGTTAGGCTGCAAATGAGTTGGGGTTTTAAGAATCTAAGGGTACATTTGTACAGTGCAATGCACTGATAAGTAGCTCTGAAGAAGCTAATTTGGATACTGGATGGAGCATATCTGTATTAGCTTGGATATCTCTACATGGCACTGCTTTATACTTTGTAGGCATACCCTAAATTTTTCATTTATGTCTAAAATGGCAGGTAGGTTATTACACCCTTTGTGGACCTAACTGTAAGCCACAGTTATTTGAAATAAAGTAGAGAGCAGAGAGAGGCACTTGAGAAACAGTAGCTTATACTAACAAATGTAGTGCTTTCATTCCTACGCTGCCCTTCCAGGACAGGCTAACCCACTCTATAATTTCCTGAGTCATATGGAAATATCGACATTACTTAACGCAGGCTGCTCAACAGCTTTTGAAATTATTTTGGCCCTTTTTCAATAATACAACATTCTTCCATTTGAGTTTCCCAGTTGTACTGAAGTACCTTGCTAGTGCATAGGATAAGAAATGTCAATAGAATTATTTTATACTTCTAGTTTATACATATCTCATAATACTTCATTATAACATATTTTGAGTCCTTGCTTTTTTAAAGTAGGCAATAACAATTTTTTATGGACTTGCTGTTGTTATTATTATTTTTAACTAAAGGATTGGAACAACTGAAAACCTTTCTAATAAAAGCACCCTTCTACCTTCAAATTAGGTGTACAGGGTTTATTTTAGAGAAATAACAAATATTGTATAATGTGCTAAAACAATAGAACTGATGAGCAAGTATAGAAAGAAATTGTTATTGAAAAAGATTGAGTAGCACAAAGTGAATGTAGGATTAGGAATTCAAATACTAAACTAAAATGAATAACAGATTAGCAGAAACCAAGATTTGTCCACAAATAGCTGACAAATAGTAAAAGGGCTAAATTAAAATTATTTCTGATCTCTTTTACATACATAGCAATCTAAACCTCGGTTTCTAAAAAACATTGCATGCACATACATATGATGTAGCATATGTGCAGTGGTTCTAGACTCAGTGTGTTTACATACCATCTAAGGAAGAGAGTCTCATGCCCCAAAAGAAACAGATTTATTTAATTACAGAATTTCTTGGGATCAGTATGAAATAAAATACATCTTTTTTTTATTAGCAAAGTGGTAAAAAATAAGTTAATTTTGAACTCAAAATGTTCAGCTGTATCTAACAGAAACTAATCATAAAATAACATCTTTTGTGCTTTATTCTGACAGGTTCCAACTGACTGCCTCACTAAATAAAGCCAACCCATGTTTCATTAGATTTTCTTTTTAGGAAACCCAGTACTTAAAGGCTAGATCTTAACTGGGAATGCCTATACATGCAATTCAGGTGTATTAAACAGTGCCTAGGCATGCATCTGCACATGTGCCTGTGTTGGGAGCAAACTGAGCCCAACAGGAGCAGCTTACTTCAGGGCTGCTCCTGCTCTGCCCTGCTCTGCCCTGTCCCCTTGCAGAAGCCAGGAGGAGCTCCAGGCTCCCCCGGGTGCCATCCTTAGGCTGGCAAGGGGCAATGGGTGTTGACCCAGAGCACCGGAGTTGGGGGAGTAGCTGTTCCCAGTTCAGGGACAGCTCTGAGTGGCAAGGAACTCAGGGCCAGGTGGGCAGGGCAGAGCAGTGACAGCTCAATCTCCTGGAATGGCATTAGGGAGTGTTTTCCCATGCTCCAGGACTCTAGGGTGCTTGCTTGCACGCTGCCCCAGGTGCCTTTGAGCATCATACCAGGGGATATTAGGGGGGAAGTGGGTTGCAGGCAACCAGTGCAAAGGGAGGGCAAAATTTGCCTGACTTTTATCACTTGATCCCCATGAACTGGGTAGCTGCAGCTGTCAGGGAGCTGCCTCTGCTTCACTCCAGATGTTTCATTCCACTCTGCAACCCTGGGGGTGGAGGAGTCCCTGCTGGGGGGTGCTTCTTGTCCCACGGATGAAGGAGAAGGGCATTCAGCAATGCCTGAAGACTAAAAAGGGGCATTCAACCAGTGGAAGAGAGGAGCTATCACCAAGGAGGAGTACTCCTTGGCCCATGAGTGTAGGAGGGCTATTAGGAAGGCCAAGGTAGAGATGGAACTCAGGCTAGTGTCCAGGATTAAGGACAAGAAAAAGTTCTTTTTCAAGTAAATTGTGAGCAAGAAGAGGGCACCAGGCAATGTAGGGCCCCTGCAAGATGCAAACGGTAATCTTGTGGCTATGCCAGACAAGAAAGTTGATATTTTTAAGAGTTTCTTTGCCTCTGTTTTCTTGAACAGGGACCAGGACATCCCACCTACCAGAGGTAGGGATAATCTCAGGGATAGCTCTGTCAGGCCTTCAGTCAGTGCAGATGTAGTTAGGGATCTTCTGGAAGGGCTAGACATTTTTAAATCTGCAGGTCCAGATGCCTTTCACCCAAGGGTGTTAAGGGAGCTGGCAGGGGTCATTGTGGAGCCCTTGGCCTGGCTGTATGAGCATTCATGGTCATCTGGACAGGTGCCAGGGGATTGGAAACTGGCTAATGTGGTCCCAATTTTCAAGAAATGGAGGAAGGAGGACCCAAGTAACTATAGGCCTGTAAGCCTCACCTCGGTGCTCAAGAAGATCTTGGAGAGAATCATCAAGGAACACATCTGTGGGGGGCCTGCAGGGGAGATCATGCTCAGGGGCAATCAGCATGGGTTCATCAAAGGCAGGTCCTGCCTGACCAACCTGATTGACTTTTATGACCAAGTAACTAAATCCTTGGATGATGGTGTCACCATGGACGTAGTCTTTCTAGACTTTAAGAACACCTTTGACACTGTCTCTCACCCCATCCTCATCAATAAATAAAGCGACTGTGGCACTGATGCCTACACAGTTGGGTGGGTAAAAGATTGGCTGATGGGGTGCACCCAGAGAGTAGTGGTGGACAGGTTGTACACAACCTGGCGAGATGTGAGCAGTGGGGTACCCCAGGGCTTGGTCCTCAGGCCTGCACTGTTTAACATCTTCATCAGCAACTTGGACGAGGGGGTAGAAAGCACGCTGTCCAAGTTTGCTGATGACACTAAGAAGGGGGGCGAGGAGGACACACTTGAAGGGAGAGAGAGGTTGCAACTAGATTTAGAGAGACTACAAAAGTGGGCAGATGAGCATACGATGGGGTTCAACGTAAACAAATGCAGGGTGCTGCACCTTGGGAGAAGGAATCCACAGCATGCATACAGGCTGGGGAATTCCCTTCTTGAAAGCACAGAGGCAGAAAGGGATCTTGGAGTCATCATTGACTCCAAGATGAACATGAGCCGCCAATGCCAGACCACAGCCAGCAAGGCCAGCAATACCTTGTCATGCATCCAAAGATGCATCTCAAGCCAGGCCAGAGAGGTGATACTCCCCCTCTATGAGACTTTGGTCAGGCCACAGCTGTAACATCTATGAATCTATGAATCTATGTAGTACTGCGTCCAGTTCTGGGTGCTACACTTCAAAAGGGATGTGGCCAGCATGGACAGGGCCTATGAGGAGAGACTGAGGGACCTGAACCTGTTCAGCCTCAGCAAGTGGAGGCTGAGGGAGGACCTGGTGGCTGCCTACAAACTCATCAGGGGAGATCATCAACAAATAGGTAGAGGCCTTTTCTCCCCAGCACCACCTGGGGTGACAAGGAATAATGGTAATAAGCTGATGGAGAAAAGGTTTAGGTTAGAGATCAGAAGGCAATATTTTACAGTTAGTGTGGCCAAAATCTGGAACCAACTTCCCAGGGAAGTGGTTCTCGCCCGTACCTTGGGCAAATTCAAGAGGAGGTTGGACAATCTCCTGTCTGGAGTCTTGTGAACCCAGCATTCATTCCTGCCTGTGGCAGGGGGTCAGGCTAGATGATCTGTTCAGGTCCCTCCTGACCCTAGCTACTATGAAACTATGAAACTATGAGAAGGGAGGGGAGTCAGGGAAGGAAAGAGGATCCTGGGTGATGCATGGCTAGTGAAGGCAATTGTGGGTCCTGACAGGCTGAGGCAGGGTTGCGTCCCTAAACAATAGAGCTGGCTTTGGGGGGGGATGCACCCCTATACAATTGAGGCCACCAGGGAGGGATGAGGCTGGGGGGTGTACCCTACTTTCCCCCTACAGGTAGAGGTGCCCTGACCCCTGTGTAGCATTGCAGTGGCCATTTGCCCACCTAGATGAGGTGGCACAGGCTGCTCAATAAAGTTTTGCACTGTCTCCTGCCTCCCTGTGGGCTGTGGGGACAGAACCCAGGGCCAGTAGAGTACAGTTGGGCATGTCAGGGAGGAGAGGCAGGGGCTGGGGCCAGGGCTGGGGTGGGGAAAGCCCTCCCTACAATACAAACCTTACCATATTACCAGGGCTGATATGGACAGCAGCTCCGCTTGGTCCTACGTAATGGAAATGGCATTCAGCTCCTTGTGGTGTCTTCGGATAGCAGGGCATAGTGTACTTGTGCCTGGCCACTCCCCACCATGGGGAGCAGCTGGCACTGCTGGCAGCCAGTGGTGACATGGCTGGCCATGCCTTATGGCTAGCTTGGGCTGTGGGCGTCTCACAGCAGGCACTGGCTTGGGCTCCCCAAGCTGCTGGTGGAGGCTGTAGCTAGGGATCTCAGTGGGATGGGCTGCTGCAGGCCTGAGGGTCCCTTCCTTGGTGACATGTCACCATGGGTGCCAGGCGAGGACGGGGACTTGGACAGGCTACCTGTACTGCTGTACACAGCATGGCTGTGGCCTGGGTCCGTGGCCAATGATTGTGGCCGGTGATGCTGACCCACTGTGCCCACAAGACCTGGTACAGCACTTCCATGATGACTGATCATGCACATGCCACATCCATCCTGACAGCCCCTTATAGACATGGGTGCTGGAGTGCCCGCCCTGTGGACACTGCCATTGCACCTTCACCTTGCTACACAGTGCATTAAGGTTGCCAGTTTCCTCTATGGAGCTGGTGGGGTCCTGGGTGGTGGGCACAGGTATGGGCATGGACAACACCATTAGGGCCCATGCAATAGCTCTCCAGGCCACTGTGTGGCTGTCCCTGTGTTGCCAAGCCTGGGCAGCTGCCTGCAGCTCCCAGTGCAAAGGCACAGCATGGGTTTGGAAGCTGCAGAGTGAGACAATGCCCCACAGCACCTGCAGGCTCTGGCCAGGCTTCTGGGGTTGGGCTGTGAGTAGCTGGAGCTGTCTCCAGCATCCAGAAACTGTCAGCAGCTGGGCCTGGGTGCTGATAGGCCTGGCATGAGCCTGCAGCACCCTGCAGGCCTGGACAGCTTGGGTCTGGCAGCTGCATGGCACTGCAGTGCCAGGCATCAGTGCCAGGTTGCAAGCAGGCTGGCATAGCTGGCCTGCAGCCTGCCCAGGGGGATACAGGGGCTTGGAGTGGTCCCAGGCTCCCTGAATGTGTGCCCCAGGGCTCAAAATGCCTATAGACTTTTTGAGCCCCAGACCTAACTTTCATGGTGCCTCCTAAGGACCATTCAGGTTGCCCAGTCTCTTAGCATGATGGTGCTAGGTACCTAGGTCTGAACTTCTCCTGTTTGAAGCTTAGGCTTTGGACTCAGGTCTACAAGGGAGGTATGTCCACATCAGGATCCTGATTAATCAAGGGGAAATGCCTACTTAAACTGGAATCCACAGATTGGCTCATCATAAAGCACAGCATTTCCTGTTCACTCTTGAGCATTGGGGCTAAGGAATAATGGACTCTCATATGTTCAAAAATAACAAAAGACTGAAATAACTCTGACAGAACCTAAGATGCTCTCCACTTAGGAGAATGTTATAACTACTGGATTATTGGGTAGCTTGCTTTCCTTCTGTCCCCATGAACCTTTGACTACCCAGTTGCCTGGTTTCTACAAGAGTTGGAATGACCTGGTAGTTACGGCACTCTGATGGGCAGTGGGAGGTGTGAATTAGAATCTACTCAAGCCAATGTGTACCTGGAATGCAGGTCTCTGAGCAACAGCCCTTTCCACTGGACTAGTACGCAAAAACTGCAGACCTTCCCCAAATGTGTTATCTATCTCAGCTCCAGACAGTCACTAGTTATGCTCTGGCAGCCCTTTAAAGAATTGGGAAATTATGTGGAGTTTAGGTGCCTCTCAGCACTTGTTTGGATTGCTAGAGTTTAGGGTGGGGTGAGGACTCTAGCTGCATGGTTTGCATGGCCTCTGAGAATTCTTCTGCCTAAATCCCATTTGGGTGCCATAGAGGCATATTAAGATATGGCCTATAATCCTCAATTCCACTTCTTCCTTCCTAATCTAGAATTTAACAACAAACACACTTTAACCCAACATTTCTATACACATTTTTGACAGTTGGAATAAAAGGTTTATATTCGTCTTATCACTAGAATCCCACAATAAAAATATTACATTTTTTGATCAAGAAGAAGAACTCCTTCTCATCTTTGAGCAGAATGATATGCATTTCATTGTAGCACCTCCCATTTTTACTCTACTGATAAAATGAGACTGCACTAATTCCTTCCATACGTATGGACAAGTTTATTGTGCATTTACTGTCCTAGTCTCTGTGGACTGGGGCTTCTTTGAGTAACTCCTTCAGTTTTTCAGACTCTTCATTAAGATCTCATGTCCCTTTTGTGTTCCTTGGACCTATTTGTACAGTAGTGCTTTCAGGCTGACGATCCAGTTGACCAGTTAGGTGATGTACCGTTTACCATTCTAAAGAAACAATATTCTCTCCTTGTTTGTTGAGGAAGAAATGTTGCCAATGGCCTCAGTCTTACTGTGGCTTGGCTCTACTAACTTTTTCTAAGGTATGTCATTTCTGTTACACAGAGATTACATTTCTGTTTGTTTATCTTTAATCCAGAAACTAGTTCTTGTGCCTCTGGTTATACATCTCCACTGGTTTTCTCCAGATCAAAACATCATCTATATAAATCTTATTACCTTGTATACCATTGCAATTTTGAATTTTCCTAGAAAGCCCCTTGGCACTGTACAGAACACATGGCAGTCTGCAGAAACAGTGAAATCTAAAGGCGTTGTTGATTTGTGCAAATATAAACTTCCCCTATATACAAGATAGGCACCAGCTTAGGTGCTGACTTTTAGTTTTGCTGGGGGAGCAGAGGGGTTAAGATGATGGACATATGGAAAGTCTTATGCATTTCAGGTGACAACCCTCTTCCCAAGGGGGCCAGGTCACTTGGGCCCCCACATACACCCTTTGTTTTATGGTTGTTTTATTTTGATATTTATATACATTTATAAGCAAAATGATCCATCCTTATTTCCCTACAAAGGCCAATCAATATACATATTCTGCTGATTCTTTATTCTAACTCAGGCAGACAAGGTTCTTTGGGTGAATCTGATATATTTTATTAGACCAACTCAAATAATTAGAAAAACTCTTCTTTGCAAGCTTTTGGGAACAAATACCCTTTATTAGGCTGAGGAAGCCTCTGCATTTAGAAGCCTCTGCAGCCTTCCTAGATGGAATGAAGAGTAAAGAAGCCAGAGGCTGGTATGCATGCAAGATAGGCAGTCAGTGAAGATGTAAATTGAGGAGTCAATGGGTGAAAGACAGGTTGGCGGGGGTGGAGGGGGCAGGGGAGGGGAATGAATGTAGCTGGTAAATAGTGGAAAGGTACTTGGGAAGTCAGATATTAGGCAGGTTATGGGTCATAAATCCAATGTCTATATTTAGTCCACGATTTTCTGTATCCAGTAGGTTGATGAAGTGAAGTTCGCAGGGTCATCTGTGCAAGATGTTCATGCTAACTCAGGCTTTCATTTCCAAGCAAATAAGCTTATGCAGATTTTTTTACAATCCCTGCCTCAGAGGAAAGGAAACTTTTCTGTGGCCATAAATTGAGAGATGATTGGGCTTGTTTAGATTCTATTCTGAATTCTGTTGAAAACTTCCATATTCCCTGAAAGATATCAAGTATTTCTCAATTGTTTTGGTCCCTTCTCCCTCTAAGGTGGCCATTCTCTTGATGAAAACAATGGCTTGACAAGCTTTCAGCATACTAAAGCAGGTGTGCTCAACTCTCAGCCCATGGACCAGATCTGGCACCCAGTGTCATGTCATCTGGCCTGCAGGATTTCCTATCATTCCATGGGGGGGCCCCCATGATATCAGCATACGGGGCTGGGTGGAGGTATAGGGTCTCTAGGGCCCAATCCTGGCACAGGGCCCTAGGGCCTTATCTTGGCACACAGGGGCAGCTCATGGCTAAATTTAGGCTTGAAGGTCCAATCCAGGTGTGCAGGCCTGCATCACTCATCTGGCATGCAAGGTCAAGAAGTTGGGAGCCATTGCACTATGGTTTCTTTTCTCATAGCTATTACAAATGTTATGTTTTCCCATGCAAATATTTTTTAAATTCACTTTTAGGAAATTGCCTGATAAATATCATCCCTTTGTTTTTCTGGGCACAATGTATGTTTCTACTGAAACAGTCAAATTTTTGTGAGTATTTTTTTAATAAATAAATTTTATGACTCAAAAAAATAGGGCTAATACATGTCTATTCTACTACTTTTTTGAAGAAAAGAAAAATATGAAAGAATAATGGGAGTTCCAGGAGATTTTTGTGAGATGGTTGTTTTTATGGAGACGTGTTACATTTTTTGATGATCTGTAAAAATTGCCAGACTCAGAGTGATTCCAATTACACTATTAAATTGCTCTATAATTGAACCAACATTCCTTCTCTCAATAAAACAGGTTCTAATGTACATGGGCCCTGATCCTTCCTGGTACTGGATAAATCCTGTAAGGTCCAGAATACCACTGATTCTGACCTACTATCATGGGTGTTGAAAGATATTCAGTGTCTCACAAAAGGTTCTCAGTTCCTCAAAGAATGTGGCCCAAAAGCAGTGTGAGAGCTATTACCAAGTACTCAGTAATGATGATGTTTGCGTTCACACACTCTGCATTACCAATATCTAGGCAATACATCTGTAAAGTAATTTAGGATAATCCAAGAATGAAATGCATGATAAAAGAAAAAAAATTAGTTTCTAACGTAGCAGAACATACATTTTAATTTAATGTTACTTTCTTGTTTCTCAAGAATGTATTTATGTTAATTTTAAAGAAACCTGATATATTCTACTAGTGAAATCTCTATTTTTCACAAATGACTTAAAAGTATATACAAGAATGCTAGTGCTTTACTTACAGCTTTAATACCACAAATATATAATATTTAGACTAAAAATATTAGACACACACATAATTTCAAATGATTTTCCAGTTTTCAAACAAATGGTATTAAGTAAATACATCTGCATTTAATTGTATTAAGAGTCAGGTTCTACAGCTCCTAATCATTTCGAGTAACTTTTTACAACAGTGGTTCTCTTGAATTTGAATATAGGAATAGTTATATTTGCTTCTTGTATCAACTAGTCAAACATGTTTTTTAAAAACAGTAAGTTTGGCCTTCTACCACTAAAACAAGAAAACAAAAGCAGTGATGGATATTTTAAGAGGCCAAACACATATGGATCATACTGAGTAAATGTACAATCCATTTGGAATGGTTAGAAAATAAATCAAATACAAACAGTTAATGGCAGTAATTTCACCTTGCATAATAGAGATAGAGATAACTGTTCACATGCAGAAACCATTGTGTTCTAAACCCTCAGGCATGAAGGAGCTGCCCTATATTGGTTCTGCCTCAGCTGGGGAGTTTTCCAGGTTGGGGGAATCCCCAGCTTCTCACGTGATGTCTACTTGGTGGTATACCAATCTAACAGTAAGACTTGGCCCTTCTAACCTCAGGGCCTCGTTACACACTAATTTAGGTATCTTCTGAAGCTCTAAACCCCTGCATTGTTAACATATTAAAATATGAAACTAGCTTTGAGCACATTTTAGGTGTCGTAAAGTTGTGCCACTCCCAGCCAGGTTTCTCTCTAAACTGTACGTAGCTCATGTTGTATTAGGCTAGGGACAGACATCCATATTCCTCCAAGGAGGAATAGTCTGCACTCATCAGGTCCTGCAGGGAGCAAACCAGGAAAGCCAAGGCTGTAACTGAACTCCAACTAGTTTCAAGTATCAAGGACAATAAAAAGTCCTTTTTCAGATATGTGGGGAGCTGGAGGAAAAGCAAGGGCAACATTGGACCCCTGCTAAACCAGATGGGACAACTGACAACTGACACCCAGGAAAAAGCCAACCTATTAAATGGGTACTTTGCGTTGGTCTTTCATCAGTCCCATGGGACGCCCATGCCCACTACGGGACAGGGAGGTCTGGGTGAGGGAGATTCCCTGCCCTCCATCAATGCTGACCTCATGAAGGAATACCTTGAGAGGCTGGATACCTTCAAGTCAGTTGGCCCTGACAATCTACACCCCAGGGTACTCAAGGAGCTGGTGAGCATCATAGCCCAGCCTCTAGCACGGATCTTTGAGAACTCCTGGTGCTCTGGTGTAGTGCCCGGAGACTAGAAGAAGGCCAATGTGGTGTCTATCTTCAAAAAAGGGAGGAAAGTGGATCCAGCAAACTATAGGCCCATTAGTCTGACCTCTATCCTGGGGAAGGTCTTAGATAAGTTTATTAAAGAGGCCATCCTTAATGGACTGGCTGACACCAACATCCTGAGGGATAGCAAGTACAGGTTTGTTGTGCACTTGCTTAACCAATCTCATTTCCTTCTAAGACCAGGTGACCTATCACCTGGACAAGGGAGAAGAGATTGATGTCATATATCTTGACTTCAAAAAAGCCTTTGATCTGGTATCCCATGATCACCTCTTGGCAAAACTGGCCAGTTGTGGCCTTGGGTCCACCACGATCCTCTGGCTGGGAAATTGGCTCTGTGGTCAGACCCAGAGGGTGGTAATTGAAGGAAGTCAATCGTCATGGTGCCCTGTGACCAGTGGGGTCCCCCCAAGGCTCTGTCCTTGGAACCATATTGTTCAACATCTTCATTAACATTGTGGACATTGGAGTCAGAAGTGGACTGACCAAGTTCACCGATGACACCAAACTTTGGGGCAAAGCATCCACACCTGAAGACAGGAGTGTGATGCAGGCTGACCTGGACAGGCTCAGCAAATGGGCGGATGAGAACCTGATGGTGTTTAACACTGATAAATGCAAGGTTCTCCACCAAGTCCTATGAGGAGAGACTAGGGCACCTGGACCTCTTCAGCCTCCGCAAGAGAAGGTTGAGAGGCGACCTTGTGGCTGCCTATAAGTTCATCACAGGGTCACAGAAGGGAATTGGTGAGGTTTTATTCACCAAGGCACCCCCCCGGGGTTACAAGAAACAATGGCCACAAGCTAGCAGAGAGCAGATTTAGACTGGACATTAGGAAGAACTTCTTCACAGTTAGAATAGCCAAGGTCTGGAATGGGCTCCCAAGGGAGGTGGTGCTCTCCTCTACCCTGGGGGTCTTCAAGAGGTTAGATAAGCATCTAGCTGGGGTCATCTAGACCCAGCACTCTTTCCTGCCTATGCAGGGGGTCGGACTCGATGATCTATTGAGGTCCCTTCCAACCCTAACATCTATGAATCTATGATACAAAATGGAGTTTTCGATTTGCTTGCAGGACAAGACTAACATGGTTACATTTTACTACTATTACAATCTATGTTAACATCAACTACATTAGTACAGTTCATGCTACATGTTCCCTCTTTGACCCATCAAACGTCAGTAATGAATGGGTCATAAACTACATTTGTTTGATAAGAAGATATTTTGTTTTTAAAGTTTTGGATGCATTGATTTTATTTAACAACACATATAACACATGGCAAGAAATAAACTTTTTATTATGAGAAACAATATTATTATAGGGTGCAGCATGATATTAAGAATAGCCATCCCTGAAGAAGCCCATCTTGTGAAGATGTTATACTAATGACATGCTAACATTTGTTTGGCTTGTTTTGAAACCTTCAGGATTTATTTACCTAGATGCAATATAGAAATACTGTGCACTTGTGCAATATTACAAGTGGCAGTGGTTAATTGGGTTATTTGCAAATGCTGCATCAGAAGGTTGAGCAGGGTTGTTTAACTGACTTCTATGGAAACATTAAAATTTAGCAAATTGTTATTTTTTATACTTATATTCTGAATTATTTGTTTTGTGAAATAACAGGTGAAAAGTGGAGTTTGAATAACAGTGACGTTACACACACACTGCTGTATGGGAGGAAATGAAGCATTTTTTCCCTTGTCAAGTAATTTGGTTGAGTCATACCACAGCCACACTTTATTTCATCAAAATACAGTTTGGTTGTGCTATTATCCAATTTATTCCAATAACATGTGGATAGTCTGTCCCTCTGGAATAAGCAGGGTTCTTCCAAGAGTGGCAATGTGAGACATATTTATTGATTATCAGTCCATTTACTATACATACGATGATTGATAATTTTGTTTTGGTCATTCAAATATTTGCTAATTAAATGAGGGGTCTAAACGTGCTTTTTTTAAACAAATGGGAGGGTTATGAATGACCGTAATATCTCTGGGTGTGTGTTTGGTAATGCTCGAATTATTTGCATAGTTAAGAGACCAGTTAGGGGGGTTACACACACTTTCAAAATTAATGGTTTACTTAACAAAGCAAAAAATACAAACAACCTAATAAGCAATAAACAAAACTGTCAAAATATTATGACACACAAATATATATAAAAAATAGACAAATACAATAACAAATATAAATTAACCCTTGTTTTCCTTTATCAGTGTTTAACAGCCATTGGTCTTTTAGTCCATCGGAGTCATTGGCATCCTGTGGCTTTGAAATAAATTTAATACATTAAATTTCATACACCACTGAATAACTTTAACTGAAATACATGTACTTATTTTGATTCTTTTTTTTCAATTGTATTTTATATACCACTGTACTAAGTTGGTTAATGATACACACTAGTCTAATTCACTTGGAATTTAAAGTATGTTTCTTTTTTATCCCAGTTATAAATACATAACTGATCATTAATTTCCCATAAATTGGGTTGCCAATTATTTTTTTAATTGTGCCAACCATTTATACAGTTGTAGTTAGTGGTACCGTCCACATTATTAAACTGATTCATATTTATTAGCAACTTTCTGGGCCTTTCATTTTGTATTTTGCTTTAATCAATAAAGAGTTTTCTTAGTTCTTTATGCAAATCCTGTTGCGCTAGATTTATCAACTTTTTTTTTTATAAAACAATGGGTTAATACAGTTTTTACACATTCTGTTATGTTGGTGTTATAAATAGTATTTAACTACAAATGAGATTTCTTTTATAGCCTTAAAAACATTTTATCAGGTTATTTACTAAAAACATATATATTACTTTTTTTACTAAATGCCATTTTGCTAAACAAGTAAACTTTACAACTTAAAACTTTCATATGAATTGCTGTTTTTTGTTTCAAAGATTAGAACAACTTTCCAGTCCAATTAGATGGAAGTGTTCTGGTTTGGGATCCACAGACAGATTTAATTTTTAGAGATGATATTACTAATAATGTTTATTACATCTTTATGATATTTATATATATTTAAACTTCTGCCAACTTAAACTAATCCATTAAATAAACAAAAACAACACAACAGGACCAACAGCACAAAGCAGACAGACAAAACAATGTTGCTGTGATGATAAAACCATGGCGTAGGTGAAGAAAATACTGTTGATGGCTTTGTAGTTTTTTAGTCACCTTTGCTACTAGATTAGATTTTACACTATAGCTTCTGCAAAAGAGAGAGAGGAAAGAAAAACAAACACACAAACACACACCAACCTGCCAAGGAAAACTCCTTGCAGTAAAATATTATTTATATTTACACATTTACAGTGCCTAGCTGTACCAAGTTTTTATAAACACCCCCCCCTTTATTTTTTGCCTTAACAACTTATTAACACTTTCCTTTTTAAAAAGATTTACACTATTTCTGAAGAGTGAGTGGAGGTTAAAAAAACCCAACATTTCTTACTCCCTTTACCAATGAGATTGCAGATACTTATTTTCAGCAGTGTTCCTGCCTTGCAATACACACACAGAGCAAACATACAACACTCCTCCTTTTATTGGACCAGCCATAGAAGTTGTTGTATTTAACCCAAACAGACCACAGCATGACCTCAGGTACTCTGAGATTAGGACCTAACTTTTTTTTTTTTTTAAAGCAACGGTATCTTTTCCCCTGCTTTAAAGCAGTTATTTTTAAACTTATATTTTTACTTTTTCCTCCTACCTGCTGTAGCATTTAAACTTTATTAATTTCCTATGTTTTGCTTTCTTTCTTTTTAAACACTTTTCACATCTTTTTCTTTATAACAGCTGCCTCCCAGCCTGTTTTTTTTACTTTCCTCTATTCTTTTTCTTTGGCCTTTACCGAAGGTTTTTTTTGTCAGGGTATGCTCCCCCTAGCCTTTTCCCAATTAAGGGTAACCCACAAGGCAGTAGAAGCTAGGCTTTTAAGGGTGATTATTATGTGGTATTTTGCAGAGACTACTATGCTACAGGTAGCTCCACCAAACTAACCACACCCAGAAGCGTGGCAGTTTTAGGTCATACCCGGGACCAAATTTTTTACTCTCCTGCTATGGTCTGCTTTAATCCTTATGGGCACACTTTTTCACTTTTGGCCTTCCTGGCCCCTCCTTGGGCCAGTTGAGATTGCAGGCTCCTGGCTCTGGCAACTCTAACTGGTTTTTTCTCTGTGCCCCTTCTCTGGACTGCCAGATCACTTGGTCTTCTAGGGCCCTGCAGATCCCTCTCAGATCTCTTTCTTTTTCAGCTTCCCTCAGAGCCTCTGGGCCAGGGGTGGGCAATTATTTTGGGCAGAGGTCCACTTACTGAGTTTCGGCAAGCCATCAAGGGCTGCATGACAGGCAGCTCAGGGCAGATTAATATTAATTTTCTAAATTTTTAAGGGGCCCTGCAGGCCAGATAGAATGGCCTGGCAGGCCGCATCTGGCCCCCAGGCCGCATTTTGTCCACCCCTGCTCTGGGCTCATCCAGTTCTATTCTTTCCTTATCTAACCCCTCCTGGACTCCAGGTCACTGACTCTGCCTCACCCACCTTTTGGACCAAGTCCCTGGCTTTCTATGCTCTCACAAACTTTGGCTGGGCTCTGCTCTTTAGCACCCACTCTTAATTCCTTTCTGTGCTCTGTGAGTCTATTTTCAAACACCTTCAGAGATCTTTCACTTTTCAGCAGGTCTCTGGATCTAGCAATTTTTTTTTAACTCTGATGGTGATATTTTCTTCAGCAGATTTTTCTCTCTGGCAACTCTTTAGAATCTTAACACTTCCTTTTAGCTCCTACCTAACTTCCAGCTTTCCTTTTTTTAAACAGATCTTAGCCATAACCTTTTCTGGGCTATAAGCTTCACAATCTGTTTTCATCAGTGGCCTCATCTTGCTTTGCTCTCCACAAACCAATCCATTCAGCAAATCTTGATTTCTTTTTCTCTTTTTTACAGCTGCACACTCTGTGCTGGCCTTGCCTTTTACAAACTAAAAACAATCTCTGTCTTTCATTCTCACAGACACACAGTCCAATAAGCTCCACTCTAGCTCCCTTCAAAAGACCACGGGCGACAAATTGCACACCACATACAATTCCTTTAGAAAAAACTTTTTTTTACCTTAAAAAGGAACCTTCAAACTATGCATCTGCTGAGAAAAAACAAAACATACTTCTGATAAGCTTACTGCTCTTTCCCTGCCCAGATTAACTCAAAGAAATTCTGGGCACTGATCTCTGTTTACATAGCTGTACCCTGATGTTTCCTAAAACAAGCTGTTATGCTCCTGTAACAATCTCCATCCTTTCTAGGCCCTTCACTGTCCCTGGAGAGGTGGGGGGAAGAACCAAGTTTCCTCTTACTTTTAATTACAAATATTCTACCACTGCCTGAGCAGATGTTCAGTAACATACGTTGTCTCTTTCTGTGCCACCGGCTGCCTCTATTTTTTTATTTTTTTTTATTTTTGGGGGGGCACACAAGATTCCAAAGTATCTGTCTCTCATTTTTTTTAACTGTCTTTGATCTATTTGAACTTCCACTGCCCGCATAACATATTACCTTGCCATAACTTGCACTTGTAATTTACACCTTACAAACTTCACAGAAAACACACAACTGCCCTTGTAACCATCCATAAAAGACTAACTCTTCCCGAGGACCTTGTCATTTACACACCCTTTCCAGCAGAGAGATGATTTTCTCTTCTCTTTCCTAGCTTCCTATTGCAAACACAACAGGAGGTTTTTACTTAATTCCAAGCAGACCACAGCATGTACTTATGTCCACTACTCCGCCTGACCCAGACAAAGTTTTCTGTTCAGCAGTAACAAACCACCTCTCCTGCACAAAACTTACAACCCTAGTCACAATTACCATACATTTTTACCTTACTACAAATTTTAGCTAACCCCTTTAAAATGCCTCCTAACAGGTAGTTAGACGGAGGAACAGATTTTTAGTAGCTTCCCATAAAAGCCACATTGCTGCAACCTCCTTTTTCATGGAGTGTGGTGGTATATTATATATCTGCATATAGTTCTTAAATTGGTCTTTTAAATCTGCAATGGTACAGGCATCTCTTACTGCCTGCTTGGTTCATGGGCTATGTCCAAATCACTGCAGCACTTCTTATAAAAAGACTCATATCTTGCAGATATGCAGGCAGGGGATCTTTGATATCTGCCTCACTCTTTACTGTCTTTCTTTTGAACATCTTAACTTCTGTCTTCTGTATTTTTCTTACAGCTTAAAGTCAGTTACCATTCGTTATTATTCAAATCAAGTATACTAATCCATAAAAACATGACAAAAAGTCTAAATTCCAAGATAACCAAGTCTGAAGACAAAACTTAAAACCAAAGCAATAGACCCCTCTCTATAGGCGGTCCATTACCCACAAAGCGAGCTTCTTAATATCCACAAACAAAACTCAAACAAAAACAATGAACCCCTCTCTATAAGCAGTCCAGATTACCCTGACAGTCCATAACCCAAAAAGTGAACTTCTTAATTATCCACCACCCACAAGTGGGCTTTCCAAGTTAAACAACTTGTCCAATTATTCAAGTATTGCTCTATTCTTCTAAGTGGTCGGTCTAACTTGAGACCACTATACCCAGTAGGTTTACCACCGGGCAGTGTGCAGACCTTCAGATAGACAGACAAACACATATACAGACAAAACTTACTATATAGATAACAGACAACTGATCAATAACCACAACATAGAACGTTATTCACCCCCACACAAATTCTCCACCAAAAATGTTACTCAAATTGCTAATTGCTTGAATCATGAGTGAGACTTTATAAATGGGGATAAGGCAAGGTGCCGTGTTCATTGATTACATGAGTTAGACACAGAGGTTCGGACACACCATTTATATAAACACACAAAAATCATCATACACATCACTACACACAGGCATACACATATGCAAAGCAACCATTTCATCTACACATACACCAGATATAGTTACCAGCAATAGTTGCTCAATATCAGCCTAGAGTGGCCAACCTGGGCTTATTGAGTAGATGATGATGATTTGAAGATAGCAGATTTGAAGATAACTGCTGGAGTGGGGTGAACAAATGTATCTGTGCTCCGATGAAACAGCAGTAGAGAAAGAGACTCACCCAACTTGGCAATTTTAAAGTGTTCTTTTATAAGGATTGGCATCCTTTGTTTCAGTGGTTTAGGGTTTTTCCATACCTAGCTTCTGTTTTTGCAATTGTTCTTCTTTTGTCTTCAGCTTATCTTAGCCTTGGAGTGTTCTTGTTGCCCATCTGGCAGAATTTCTTGTTCTGTTATCTCCTTTGTGCCCTTGAGCTTCAAAGGGATTCTTCAGCCATTTGTTAGTTAGTTACTGGCTGGTAACTTACATTTGGCACCTTGCTAATTACATAAGCAGTTAAACCTTCTCCCATCTTTATGCCATTCTCTCACCATTCACCTTTTTACACACACTCATACATAAAGGCTATGCAGAGTTCATTCACTTATGTCAAGCAGAAGGATACAAAATGGAGTTTTCAAGTTTCTTACAGGACAAGACTAACATGGTTACATTTTAGTACTATTACACTCTATGTTAACATCAGCTACATTAGTTCAGTTCATGCTACACACCTGTGATCCTAGAGTTAAGACCTGTAGGACCAAACTGAGAGGTGGGAAGTGTTGGCAAAGACCTGACAATCATCACATATGATGGAGATGTAGTTAAGGGAACTTGCAGACAGCTTCACCAAAGAATGCAGAGAGCTACATTTACATTATAAAGCAGAACCTGTAAAAGGTGGGAATACCTAAACAAAGCCTTCCTGAATGCCTGGCTGTAAGGAGACACTCTGCCACCAGGATTAGTAAAACTAATTCTTGTTTTTATGGTTTACATTTTAAGTTAGATTAAGTTGTATATGGTGTGTTTTACTGGGCTGTGAGGATTTTTGGTAGTTCCCTGTTGTAAGCCTTGCAAATTGCTGTGCTCAATACATGCTTGCTTCAGAGAATGGACTTTTTCCCCATCCTCACACCTCAGTTTGGCAACAGCTGCTCCCCCTCCCCCTCTGGTGCCTGGCATCCTGTGTGTTGTACTAGCCCTGGCTGCTGCCTGGCCAAGCCCCCTCTGCTGCAGCAGGGAGGGGTGAGAGCCCTGGAGGGCATTTCTCTTCTCTCCTCTTTGGCAGTGGCTGGTAGGCATTCTCTAGCACCCCCCAGCTTCTGGCTTGAGCCACTGCAGGCATGTGGCTGCATTTCCTGATTTAACAAAGAACATCTGTCCAGTTATTAATCAGTTTAAGCTGTGCATCTTAGACTAACCTGCAAGAGTGAATCAATTTAGGCTTGGGCTTTTTGAATGTCTGTCCCTAGACTTAACATGTCGCCACTCCCCACAGATGAGCTTTCAAAGTTGATGTCCATCAGGATCCTGGAATGGTGTGTCTTCTCCCCCACCTTCCTGCTTGGTGTGAACAAACTTCCAACCCCCTGAACAATACTGCCTATGGGGTGGTTACAGCACCAAGCCAACTCCCCTTCCTGTTCTTGGGGGTGCAACCTTCCCACCCCCTGGGGTGTAACTCCATGCAAACAATTTGCTGTGTGGCAGAGTACACATGCAGGGGCATTTTCTAGACAAGTAGCCAGTTTTCTTTGTCCCCAAGAAAACGCATGTGCATGCTCATCTGGATGTGCCCAAGGTGTGATTGCTCCACACTCAAGCTAGCACTAATAGCATTCAACATTTTAGTGACTCAAACTGCAATGTTTAACAGGGCCCTCAGAGACTTACAAGAGATAAATGTAATAATTTACTTACTGTTTAAATAATTTCCTATTTGAAGGCTCTTTTTAAAGTCAACATTAAGGTTTGGGAAATAACTTGCTAAATGTTAAAGATATTTTATGCAAAATATTGGAGTTGTATGCATTACAGGCAAGCATAGAGACGAGACTGAGTGACAGACAGGAAGAGCTTGGAGACTAATTTTGAATTAAAGGTTGATGCTGCTGAATACAATATTGTTAAATCAGACTCTGATTATTATCTCATTGCAATAGTGCTGCATATATCTGCTGTTGTTGTATGCTCCATGCAAGCATGTGATACTTTAACAAATTACAGTGTAAACTGAAATGTAACAGTTATATTACAAAGAATGTAATGTCTCACAGGCTGTCTGCTTTCTGCAGACTCAGGCAGATAGAGCAGAGTCACCTACTCTCAAGTCACTTTTCGTGTCAAGCAACAAGGCTGGAAATTTAAGCTTTCCTTTATATGAAAGGTGAGATACTGATATAGACAAATGACTTCAGGTACTGGAGGCCTAGACACAGGCCTATAGTGCCTGTTGCTTAATCCAGGTCTGTGCGTGTTCAAAATGTAAATCTATTTGACTGTGCAATTGCACTGTAAAATGTTCTAGCATTGGCGGCCACTTTTGTGAATGAAACATGGCTAGGAATCTACGTGCAGATGAGTTAAGAAGAAGAAAGCCACAGTTTTTAAAACAAAGGTTCCTTTGTTCTTAAAGTTAATTTAGTTTGGTTCAGAGCTATATATTGACATTTATGGGAGTTGCATGAAGAGATCAAAAGCTGTGTATGATAGCAGGACAATAAATCCTAACACCATAATTAACCTCTAAAATGCATATGCGGGATATGGGTTGTAGCTGCAGTGGGAATTTCAAGTTTGAATCTTCTGGCTTTTGTGCACATAGAATGCTGTGTTAATTGTAAATTTAATAATGATTTTCAAGCAAGGAACATTTTCTAGACATAGCATTAAAAATTAATCAATTATACTCTATCCTCTTAAGACTACTACACAATTAATTCACCAATAGTCATGAGACTGAATCCTAGTACTAGCAGTCAAGTTGGGATTTTAACTCAGTGTGTTACTGTGGCAAGCTTCCAGGCCATGATCACAGGACAGCTGTTTTCTTCCATAACAGGGTGAATTATAGCTGAAAGTGAAGCCAACAAACCTCTTAGTATTTGAGCAGGGTGCTCTTTGCCAACCAGGGAGCAGGCATTGACAGGCGTTGGCTATGGAAGAGTTGGCATCTGTTCCATTGCTTTCCTTTGCCAGCAACATTTATTATATGGAACAGTGCTGGGGTGCCTCCTGTAGGGATGTAAGATTACAGTAAGGGACAGGTACTTGTAAATGAGAGCTCTGATGTCACCTTTGGAAAACTACTTGCAAAATTTTTAAGTGGCAGACATATGCATATTATTCTGATGTTGGAACTAATGGTAGCCTAAAATATGTTTTGTCAGCTAATGAAGTGGTCTTCAAAGTTCCTAATGTCACAGAACTTTTTCATATCACCTCTATGGAGGAACTCCTACCCTAGCTCTGTGGGCCATGTGAGCTGACAGAGCTAGGTGACCCGGGCTGGGAACAGCTGCACATCATCTCCTGGCCTACTCCACCATTACTCCCAATCTCTTTGTGAAACCCCTGATGACCTATCACAGAACCCCAGGATTCAGCAAAACACAGTTTAAAAAAACAAAATATTGAGCTAATACTTGGATATGAACAAGTCAAGTATAAATTAAGAAACCCCATAATCAAAGACAGAAATTCTTGAACCTATAAAAGGTATTTCTGCACAGTTGTACAAGATGCTGTAGGTGCCTCATGAAATATTAATAGCATAAAAAGGTTACATTCTTAAAAACTCTGACTAAAGAAAATCACAGTTGAATCATGCTCCACATTTTCTTATTAAATGCATAGCATTTCCTAAACTCGTATGTCCTCAGGGACCTTCAAAGTAAAGACACTATCAACATGAAAAGTACTATGTTTGTTATAATGCAGGTGAACATACTGTGAAATAATGTCTTTGCCACAATAACCTGACAGCTTAAGCTGATGATGGCTTCAGTTATTCATGAGATTTTATTTTCTTTTTAAAACAGAATAAAATTTCTTAAAATCAAAATAATAGTTTATAATGGGTGTGTTAAATTCAGCTGATTTGGAACTTCCATCATTCAAAAACTACTGTGTCTTTGAAAAAAAAGCTTAATGAGTATGTGTTGCTATGGTTCACACACTGATTGCTTTAAAGCCTTCTCCACAATTCCAAAATTCTATATTATGGCACATACTAACAATGTGGTCATTGTAACAAAATCTCCTCATTCATTAAGACATGCCACAGTATTTTTCTATGTTTAGAGCGCATCTACATGAGACACATTAACGTTCATTAGCCTAATTTAATATGCATTATGGGTGTGTGTCTACATGTGAGTGCCCTTAATGCACATTAAAAATGACAAAATTACGCTATGCGTGCTTAAATTTGATACCTACAAATGCAAATCTGATAACTCAAATGCAGGCATCAAATGTAAGTGTGATTAGTTAAAGTGTATTAACACACTTATAGACATGATCCAGAACTAACTCAAGTTCCAGGTCTGCCCAGCCACTAGGGTCACATGGCATGGCTGCAGGGACTTGCCAATAACTTTATGTGATGAAAGACATCTTAAGTGGAGCTTCCCTGAGTGGCGTACTATCCATCTGGTGTGGGGCCCCTCCCTCAACTGACTTGGTGTTATTGGATAAAGGGAGGGTTCAGTGGAGATCTTCTTCCTGGGGGGCCCCGGGGACGGTAGTACTCACAGTTCGGGCATGATGCTCTGTGGGGCTCCGTCTCCCCAACACCCTGTCCACTTGCTAACTGGATGGGTGCCACCTGTGTGGTTTGATTGTGCTTGGTCGACCCGTTTGCCTATGGGGAACCCGTGTTAGTGTGGGTCCTGTTGGGACCAGTCAGGCTGTCTCGACGGGTAGCATTTCCACTGCAGAGACAGCAAGCTGGGTTTGAGTAGGCTGGCACCTTCTTCAGTGCCTCTGGGCAGGGCACTTCTAGTTTGCTCTTTTTTTTGTCAAAAAAAATAGACTGCTGGAGAGGAGAGGGGTGTGGGATTGCCTCTTTCCTCCCAACCTGCTACAGGGGAGTCAACTGTCTCCTCTGCTCTGAATGCCAGTGTCGAGCCAGCTGTACTGCTCCTGCGTGTTGCAGGAGCCCCAGCACGTCTGGCACACTCCATGCCAGCATGCTCCCTCACTTTCCCTTCCCCCCAGGTCCTGGTGGGGCTTTTAAATCTTCCTGCGGTGGCCGTTCCATCTGATTAAACAGCTGGCGTAATGCCGGCTTGCGCGGCCGCGGCCGCAGTTCCCGCTCTGGCTCTGCTTGAGCCCTTGGAGGTAAGTTTCCCTCATGGTGGGGCTGCTCATGTGGCTTGGAGCCCTCTCCCCTTTGGGAGCCTGCGGAGGCGTCTCGCCATCACACTTTAGTATAGATACTTCCCAAAATTTGCTTAAAGCACATTGAATTTAGTCACACTTAAATGCATGTGTAGATTCACCCTTAGGATAGAAAATAACATCAATATTTTATTTCAGATTGAAGTTTGGCAACTGTTTGTAAAACACTGGTATTTGTTTTTACACAGCAATGATGGCAACTCTACTTCAAGAGGTCTTGAAAGGACTACATTGAAACAAACTGTCACATTTTAATCCTCAGTAACACAGAAGTCTAACAAAATTTAAGAAAGATTGCCTCCCCATGGAGCCTGATTATACTGATCCCATACTAACTAAAATAATCTACATGATACAGTTAAATTGACATTGGTTGAATTTATTTCCTACTTCACAAAGCAATTTTAAGATAATAGGAAACATAATACTCACCATTTCACTTGTTATAATAGTTTAATTAATTTTCAAAATTCAGTCTCATTCATGCTTTTGTAGCAAGAAACCTTTTTGCCTGCCCCCTCTCCTCAAATTTGAAGCTCCTCCATATGGAAAAAGCCCCTTTTTCAGTATTTGTCCCCTTTTGGGGATGCTCTCTCTTTTCTACCTTTTCTTCCTTCCTCTCTCTTTTTCTTTTACTATATTATTATTATTATATAATGTGTACTTGTAGTGAAAATAGAGCTTGTAGATGCTTTTACATTTGTACTTTAAGTTTAAAAGTAAGTTGTACCATGTAACAATGTTAGCAAGGGCAGAAATCTCTGTATGGAGTGGGTCCCTGAATGAATTATGGTTGATTGTGTAACACAATAGCTAGTCTGGAAAAACAAATTAATGAGTTGCAATTAATACCTACAAAACTACAGACCAAGAAGAGGAAAGAATCAATATAGAGCCAGGAACTCCCTGAAAATTCACTATTAAAGGTGCGGAAGCCCCGGTTTGAACTAATCATCACTGGAAACAGATCCTTGGGGCTGAAATACCCCCTGATCAACCACTTCCAGAGCTCTATTCATCACACCAGTGAATCAATCAACATTTATCAATGGACTCCTGAGACTGCACATACCTGTGGACGTGACCCCTGGGGCTGACAGCTGCCATCCAGCAGCTACCAAGAGGGACATCCCTCGAGGTTAACGACCCCTGGATTGGGTAAGCCCGAGAATTGGGGAGTCACCAAAGTCTGCCAGAAAGGGATAAAAGGCAGTGAAGAATGACTCCCAGTGGCACCCTCTTTGACCTGACCAGCACCCTGCCTATCCAGCCAGAAGCACCAGTCGGCGACCCCCTTCTGCAGCAACATCGCACTGAAAGAAGCCTCGACTGGCCATTGATGGTGGACTCCAGTGCTTGGGGATAGGTATATCTTGACACCAGTGCTTAGTATTCGGAGGTAGCTACCGTGTGTGTGTGTGTGTGTGTGTGTGTGTGTGTGTGTGTGTGTGTGTGAATGTGTGTTTGACGAGATCAGAACCAAAGTCTATGGTCTAACTTTTGCATCTGTCCAATAAACTAGAATTTTATGATGATCCTGTGAGTTGGTCCTTTGTAGCCAACACCTTCAAGAATGTGTTTACACTGCACTTGTGTGGGTATGTTGCCTACATTTGAACATACCAATTGGATAACTATGTACATAAACTGTGATTTGCAAAGAAAATCAGCTATTTGCATGATTTTTACATTAATACACGTAAATGTAGCATTGGTCGATGATGAAGTGTGTATGAACTTTTTGTAGAACATATTAGTGGTTTGAGATAAGACCAGCCTTTCAGAACCCAATGATTCACCATCAGTCATAAATCATAATTATGTAACAAAGAAATATGGCCTACTGCAATTCTCTTACTTTTCACTATTCATAGGTTTTCATATGAGAGACATTCTTTATTGGACTACTTCCTTCCTCAACATCCTTAGGCCTGCAACATATTCCTCTGGGTGGAAAGAAATGCTTATTCTCCTTCTGGATGCAAGAATCTTATATAGAGGTGCACTGGACTGTCCATGTAGTGAATGGAAGACTTATGAACCTTCCTGAGCTGAATAGGTTCACTCTCTTAAGGGGAGATGTCTACTTTTGGTTGAAAGGCAGAGTAGGCTTGCACTTTTAAGAAGCTATATAGGATCTGGGTTTAAGTGTTTTAAAATATATATATTCTGTAGGTTTCACTTTTCTGTAGTTTTCAAAATTGGAAAAAGACAAACACAAACAACAACAATCCCAATTTACTTTACTAAAGTAGCTGTTTTCTGACTGAGTTCTTTGAATCATCCAATGTTCTGCAAAGTCCTGACTCACAAAGACAATCTTGTAATCTTCCTGTTTTACAATTTAATCCTAATAAAGTGAGTAGAATATAGTTTGCCTAATTGACAGTGTTAATTATTTCATATTTACATAGCACTTGTACATTTGTGGATACAATAATAAATGTTACAAATATTACTTTTTAACCTTTTTCAAAGCTGCGCTATTATATTCAGTATAACAACAAAATACTTGTTCTACAGTTGCTGATTCCACATATACAGTAAATTTAAAATGAAATGTAAAGAAGACAGAGTTCAGAGAAATATTGGATGAATATGCCATAAAAGAACCAAAAACCTCATTATAGATTGTTTCTTAATGAAGAAAGAAGTACTATAATTGATGATGTATCCTGTGAGTTCTAGAATACCAATCATAAGAAAACGCCTGCTATGGTTGGAAGTACTGGGAGAAGGTAATTTGGATAAATGCAAAAAGCCAACGGACAAATCCTTAAGATTATTCTGAGCCTGCATAGTAGATCAGGGAAAGGCCATCTGAATCAGAATAACATAAATTCCATTTAGTATTAGCTATATCACCCACTTACTCATTTTAGTTCAGCTGCAATCTGAAAAATCAATTCACCTGGAGGATATGAACAACACAGCGGTAATCCTTGAGGCTAGAAAATCAAAAACGTTACTCTAAATCTAATTTAGAGAATGTAGATTTAAATCTGTGTTTTTAAGATGACAAAATATGATCTAGGAAATAGTATTGTTATTCTCTAAATCATTTTTTTTTCTCTGTCCAAAACTTTAAATCAGCTTTGGAACCATTTTGTGACAGGCAGTTAGAAACCCAAGTTCTATAGCAAATCCTAACATAGGAATATCTCGCATAGAGCAATTGCTTGTGTTAATATTTGATCAGTAATCAAAGCAGCAACATTTTTTCTTGCTTAGATTGGTACATTTGTTTTCTTTTTGCCAGTTTGTAGCCCTGGTTTTAGCATAGGTAGAGTTTCTAAACAGCACCGTATAATTGCTTTGTTAATCTGGTCCAACTTTTTCCACCCTATGTAATAATACATTCCTACAGCACATCTCCCACCAGCTGCTGGTGATACTTATTAATTAATGTCTTCTTAGCAGTCTACTTATGCTGAGGAACATGGCATAACTGCTCAGATTTCTCCAGAACATGCTTAGACAAACATGGTTAGAAATGGCTAATGTGGATGTATAAGAATAATTTGCATATTATTGGGTCATGTCCTCATGGCATTCCTTTCACAATTCAGCCATGGTTGTAAACTAGAGAAAGGTAGATAGCCATATTTTTCTAGAGTAAGGAAGAAAACAGGATAGATCTCCACCTTATAGAATAACTGAATCATAGATACATACGGTTTCGTAAGCAACAGCTTGCTTTATCAGGTACTATGAAACAAAATGCAGCCAGCAGACTATCATTTAAGAGTGATTTAAATACAAAAGATTGAGAAAGTAAGCTCCACTGACAAGCTTCCAACAATCCCCCCACCATATAACTACCATGGATATCACATCTCTGTATATCGGCATCCCCCATAAGGACAGATTATAAACTATAAATAACACTATCCTTAATGAGGACATTGTCCTCATTGCTTGTGCTCTCCTGCTTTATTCTCACACACAAATTTCAGATATCGGGACTCTATACTTATAAATGAATGACACTGCCATGGGCACATGTACAGCCCCCAGAGTCTGCCAATATATTTATGATAGACCTTGAAGTCTGTTTCCTCTGAAACTGCCCTCTCCCTCCCCCCCCCCCCCCGATATAACTAAGGTACAGTGATATCTTGATTATATGGGAACATGGGAAGGACTCTAGAGAAATTTCAGAGCTTCAATAATTTCCGTTCCTCTGTTAAACCGACTCTGGAATATTCCATGCAGCAAATTAATTTCTTAGACACCCTGGTGAAAGTGTGCAGTGGCCACATCACCACCATACTGTATCAGGAACCAGTCAAATGCTACAGCTGCTTCCATGCCACCAGCTTTCATCTGAAGCCCACTACTAGATCCATTGTCTATAGTCAAGTTCTATGTTGCAGCCATACTGCTCTGATCTCACACATTAGGGATCTGGAGCAGGGATTCCTGCACTTAATACAATCCCCAAAGCATAGCCACTCAAATGAACAGAGCTAGAAACAGACCCTGTTACGACCTGATATACTAACAACTCCATGACAAGGACAATAGAATCTCTCTGGTTGTCACTTATAGCCCCCGGCTTGAATGCATTACTAATGACATCCAAGCTCTCCTGGAAAATGATGACTATCTCAAGGTCACTATGGTGGACAAACCTGTTCTAGCCTATAGATAGATAGATCATCTCTGGACCAAATCATGCAAATTTATAACATTCAAAGTTCATTCACCTGTTCCTCTACCAACATTGTATAAGTCATCATTTGCTCACAATGCCCTTCTTCCATCTGCTTTGGGTAGGGCGAAGATGGGGCAATCCCTACATGACAGAATGAATGGACACCAGTTTGACATCATGTCCAGAAATACACAAAAACCTATGGCAAAATATTTCAACATCCCTTGGCATTCGATCGCTGACCTAAGAACAGCTGTTCCAAAACAAATGAATTGTAAAAATTGACTTGAATGTGAAATTGTGGAAAAGGAAATTATCCACAGAGCAGATTGTGCTAAATATGGTCTAAACAGGGTACTGTGGATTCTTATCCCATTACTTGGATTAGTTCTTACATCCCCATGACTTCACTGCTTTGTTATCCTCTACAATTCCTATTCCTTCTCAGTCTTCTTCCCTATTTGATTGCCTGTTCTCTGCATGTCTTTTCATATCATCTGATGAAGTGAACTGCATCTGATTCAGTTAGTCTATAAGGTGTATCTCTACCCTACTTTCTGCATGTTTATAAACTAGATAAGTAAATACCCACCCCCAGTGTGGTAACTGTAGTTTAAATATCAAAGTTTTCAGATGTGGGAGGCAGGCATTGTTGGTACACTTACATGGAAATAAGACAAAGAATTACTAGACTTGGAAATTCAGTGAACAAAACATTCATCTGAGTGTTTTTTTAAAAAAAATAACTACATTCAAGAATGGAAAGAGTCAGAATAATCAGTAAGAATGGAACTAAGCTTTCAAGTAATGAAGAAGAAATTTTAAACAGATCTGCTTTATCTACATAGCAATGACAGATAAGGCTAAGATTCAGGGGAGAAAAACAAAGACAGAACATAAAAATATAGTATAACCTTTTGGCATAGAAGCTATCAGAGTGAGACTGCAATTGAAACAGCTCTTTTCTTTCCCCTATGGAACAAACTTGCTGCACCTCCAGCAAGTTTGCAGATGACAACAAGCTGGGTGGAATAGTAAGTATGCTGGAGAGTAGGGCTACAATTCAAAGTGACTTGGGCAAATTTAGGATTGGACCAAGAGAAATCTCATGAAATTCAGTAAGGACAAGTGCAAAGTCCTGCACTTAGGATGGAACAATACCATGCACTGGTACAGACTAGGAAGCGACTGGCTAAGCAGCAGCTCTGCAGAAAAGGACCTGGGGGTTACACATTGGACAATAAACCAAATATGAGCCCACAGCATGCCCTTATTGTGAAGAAGGCCAACAGCATGCTGCAGTGCTAGACTATGACATGCTGAGACCCTAAATTATGTCCAGTTTAAGAGGCTCCATATGATAAAAATAATCCAATGTATTTATATCTTTGTCATATTAGAATGAAAATGTCCATATTTAGAGAATCATTTTCCCATATCTCCTTTATCACCTTTATTTACCAACTAATTATTGTTCAACTTGAAACTGAGTCGGTTTTTTTTTCTTATTTAGAGGCCCCTCATATTGTGAGGCCCTAAACTGTAGTTTAAGTAGCTTCAGCCTAAATCCGGTACTCTCATGCTGGGCTGCACTAGGAGGGCTGCCAGCACATTGAGGGAAATGATTTGTTCCCTCTATTCAGCACTGGAGAGGCCACATCTGGAATACTGTGTCCAGTTTTGGGTCCCCCACTACAGAAGGGGTATGGAAAAATTGGAGAGTGTCCAGCAGAGGGCAACAGAAATGGTTGTGGGCGCTGTTCAACATGAGTTCTGAGGAGAAGCTAAGGGATCTGGGCTTATTTAGTTTGCAGAAGAGAAGACAGAGAGGATTTAATAGCAACCTTCCAGTGTCTGACGGGTAGTTTAAAAAAGGTAGAGTTAGTCAGTTTTGCCCAATATCTAACTTAAACTGCCCATGCTGCAACTTGAAACCATTGCTCTTTGTTCTGTTATTTATCATCACTGAAAACATTCTCACTAGTGGGGTAGTAAAACGCTGGAACAGGCTGCCCAGAGAGGTTTTGCACTCTTTATCCTTAAAGTTTTTTTAAGACCTGGGTAGACAAAGCCTTGACTAGGGTGATATAGCTGGGGACATTCCTGTTTTGAGTAGGAGGTTGGACTAGATGACCTCCTGAGGTCCCTTCCAGCCCTAATTTGCTATTATTCTATGAAAGTTAAAATGATTTCTAAGATGACAAACCAAAACCAGTAAGGTTAATGAAACTGTGTGTAGTGGAAACATCATCTTCGGACTAATATTAAATTTAAGAGCAGTTAAACAATGTCATCCATAAAAAGTGAACAAATTACGATACCTACAAAATTGAAGGATCTGGACCTTGAGTCATCACTGTATTGCTCCAGTTTCATAACAATGAGCATTCCTTGTTATGCAAGCAGAAGGCCAGCTACAGGTCAACTGAATAATTCACACTGAAAAAAGCTGCCCTTGTGTATGTCTACCTTGCAGTCACAGAAGGCAAGAAGTAGGGATATTTAAACTTCATTGAAGACAGCAGTCTGCAGTGACTAGACTGCTATCAGTATCCAATCCAGCTATTTTAAAACTCATTCATATATCTGTACATGATGCTGTAGGCACTGCTGACTGTTTAGATAGACCCACAGACTGCCCCTCTGTTGGGTCTAGTTCTGCTTTCTTAATTAAGGATCTGTAAATAATGTGGATGTAGTTAATTATGTGGCATTTCTTTCATAGATACATGTATAAGATCACATGAGAGATTACAGAATGCAGCAAAACAGAAGTATTGTAACACTCTTTTCTACTTCAGGCCATTGAATAGCTAGGTAAACAGGAGGAGAAGTATATGTAAAATAACACATCATGTGCACACCAATTTCATTAATGAAAATCTAAATTGTTATCCTTGATAATTTGTCATTCTAAAACTGAGATGACTAGTCAGCAAAATCAGTTTAACAAATCCATACTCAGGATTTCAGAGTTGATGGATCAGCCACAGAATGTTGACATGCATCAAATTACAGGAAGAAACTCCTTCAGAACAAAACAGAAGTGAATAGTCAACTGCTGCACCTGATGCATGAAAGTGATGGAAGAAAAATCTCTGATCTGACTTCTGGTTTCCTATCTTAGTTACAAGACTAATATCATGGGTTAAGTAAAAACTTTTATGAAACAAAAGCTACTTAGTTGTGACATCCCACACTAACAGATGAAGATGAAAGCCATCTTAATTTGGTTTTGAGTGTGTTAACTCTAGTAATTTTATATTGAACCATAACTTCTGTAAACACTTTATCGAAGATAGCTACTGCTCTCTTCATGTGTGGAAGATAAGTAATGAGACTGAACAGAAATATGTGATAGTAGCTCAAGATCTGATGCATTAAAAACTTCCATAGGCCTGCTAGATTTAAGTAAAATCAAAAAGGGAAATACAAACATTTTTAAAGGGTTCTCTCAGAGTGGTATTATGAAAGCAATAGTTTTAAGCAATTGCTTTTAATTTATAATTGGTGTTAAACCAATTAAACCAATTATAAGAACTGCATTAGTTCCCTGGCTAACACTTATTTTCAGAAAGTCATTCAAACCACATGCACTTGAACAAGCTCAGTAGGGTGAAGTCAAAACCTGATGACTGTCTTCTGAGAAAGGTCAGGTAAGATTATATTAAGTTTGGTCAATGCTAGAATTATATTATATTTTACATAATTACTCCACATAGTGTAGCAGCATGAATATAGCAACCAAAATCAACTGCCAGGCAAGGTATTAGCCAGAGATGGGATTTACCCACATGTATTTTGAGCTTTCCTCTTCCTATGTAGATGACTAACATGTCTGTGAGTACTGAGAGGTGAGGAAAACAGTTTACCTCTCTCTCATTTTTTCCCTTTAGAAAGTCTAACTGAAAGATATTTGCCTGTACTTAATTTGATTGTTGATGTACTGCCACATTTCTAGACAGTACACCTTTGATCAAATATCTCATACAAATTGCTCTAAATATATCAATCTGTTATGCAGTCAGGGGCTTTTTTAGTTTTCATTGCCCAGTATATATGATGCCTAAACTGAAATGTCCTTCTCCCCATTTTGTGAGTAAAGTTAATCAATTTCATTAGCCTTTTGCAATTTATTTTGACCTATGACTGTTTGCTGTGTTTCCTTCTCTATCTAGAAACATTTAGTTAAGAACTTAAATAATATCAAAATTCTCCTATCCAGTAAGTTATCTATATAAATTAAATGAGGTGGCAAATGCACTAGGCAAAGACTACCAATATATTTGTCATTTGTGAAAAAATATGCTCATAATTTAGAATAATTTCAGTTAAGTTGTTCAGATTTTTGTCCTGGGGTTACAGAAATGTAGCTGGATAGGCAGGGGAAAATAAAAAGGTACCAAGATGATATGAAGAGATAATCAAACAGGCAACCCCCCCCCCCACCCAACACTCTGGGGTCAGATGAGAAAGAGCATTCTGTGCTGAATTTGCATTGAAACAATGTATCCTGGGGTACAGTTGCCTCAGCAGTCTGCTTTGGTGCTGCTGCTGAGTTGGGTAAGGTTAGGGGGCTATCTGAAACCCAGAAGAGGAGGGGCTGGGAATATTTTTCTCAAGGCCTGGTCTTTGTTGGTACAGACTGTAGGGGCACATCCCCATGAGTTTGTCAGTACAGACTGTTACGCCACATCAGCACGTGCGTTTGCTGGGGGCCAAATTGCAGCAGCATAAATATGTGCCACTGTTATTTGTCCCTGAGCACATCCCTGCACATGCACTCTAGCATGTGGCAAATTGTCTGGTGGGGTAGGGGGGGCTGGGGCCAGTAGCCTTACCTGGGGTTCTGGGGGCCTCTCGGGGCAGCAGTGGCAGTGATCCAGGCATTTGGAGCCTAGTCAGCAGCTAGAGCATGACTGGCCAGCTAGGATCGCTTTCTGGCAGCACACGTTGCTGTCATGTGCGCTGCACCTCTTCTTCTGGAAGTTTTTCTTTGACGCTGGGATCTCCCAGTGTCAAGAAAACCCTACCACACTGCAACTTAGCAGCACAGCAAACACGCATATGCTTTATGTACAGTTTGTAATGCTGCAAACCGTGCTTGGGGGATGCATCCTAGTTTGATGATTTTTATAATTGATTCCAGTGTGGGCTGGTGTGTGACATGCGTTCACACTGTGATTACTAGGCCTGTGTGAATTTGATCCAAATCTATTTGATTTGGATTCGGATTTGGCTGATTCAGATGCTTTATTCTTTTTATAAAGGAATTGACAGCAAGTAGTAAAGATGTTGTGTTGGATATATGTTACTTGTGGTGTAAAAAGAAAGGCTCTGTGACAGTTCTGTCTGGGTACCTTTGATGCTGCTGGTGCTATTGGTGTTGTGCCAGCTAAGTTATTTTGACCTGTCATCGTTTACAGTGGTGGACCACGCTGAGGCTATAGGGGAGGAGGAGTCCTCATGAGGGCACACTGCCATGTTGTGCAGAGGGCCCAGCACCAGGAAGGGTGCACCTGAACACACACAGAGTCCCACAAGCACCCATGTTATAAGTTTTGCCTGCCTGTGGCCAGAGGTGCAGGGCCCTAGAATCCAGACTCCCCCTGCACCTATCTCCTTGACAGCTGGTGGGCTTTGTGGTTGCAGCAGGCCTTAGCAGGTCTGCAGTTTTCACCCCCCTGTGCCTTAACACACACACAGTGTCACTTATGTTATGAGTTTTGCTGGTCAGAAGTTTGAGGCGCAGTTTCCCAGCATCTTGCACTTACCTCCTTGAAACCTGGCAGGCTTTGTGGCCTCAGCAAGAGCTACTATCCTTGCAGTTTTCACTCTGCTGTGGCTTAACATACACGTGACATGAGTTTTGCTTGTCAGCAGCTTGAGGTGCAGTTTCCCAGAATCCCCTGTACCTATTACCTTGAAATATGGCAGACTTTATGCCCTCATCAGGGGCTATTATCCCTGCAGGTTTCATATGAATCAGCAAAAAAACAACAAAGTTATAGATATTTCACTTATTCCCCATTATACCCTATGGCTGAATCTCTGAACGGCCGAATCTTTTCCGAGTCGATTAGGGAGCTCCAAATTGATTAAAAAAGCCTAAAGCTTCTAGCGTTTCAATTCAGATTTGTAGATTCAGCTTCCGAATCATCCGAATCCTCTCCGAATCTGAATCATGATCAGAAGCTTTGCATAGCCATAGTGATTACATGTATTGTAGCAGGTTACTGTGGCATATTTAGATAGCTCTTTCAAATGTACCATCTGTTTCTCTACTTGTTGCATAAAAGAATTGTTTTAGGCTGGTTAGGTGGGTGTCATGAGTGTTCTCAGAGCAGATGCAATCATCTGTGAGGGCCTGACTGTAGATAATAGCTTTTTTGGTGTGCTTGGGATGACTGTTCATCTTGTGGACATAGGAATAGGTCCATGTTTTGTTTTGTTTTTTTGTATATGGTGGTTCATAAGGTGCTATCATGCATATGGATTGTTGCATCTAGAAAGTTGATGGTAGTGTGTGTGTTTGTGTGTGTGTGTGTGGTGGGTGGTGGTATTCTAGGGAAAGTTTGATCAAGGGTTGATAGTTGTTAAAACCTGTGGTGGAAGTCAGTAAAAGCATGCAGCCGTTCAGTCCAGATGATGAAAATGTTATCTATATAACATGTATAGTGGACAAATCCCACAGAACACCATACTGTAATCTACAACCAAATAAAAATACCATCCATAACCCAAAAGCAGAAAATCCCTTTGAAAATTGTTGTAGCCCACCTGCACAACAGGTAACCTTTTTGCAGAAAACTAGAGAAATATCTGCTTGTGTCAGAAAAAAAACAACCAGTCTCTCATATTGAAAGGTCAAATGTAAGCATCACCTAGGAGGATGTGAGAAGTCAGTTTAGCTAGTTGCAATACTGTGCATTAAACAAAAAGAAAAGCTTGAAAAAGTTTAGTCAGTTTAGGCATTTGCTTTTCTTTATGGAGAGAGAGACCCTAATTCAAGGAAAACTTTAAGGCTAGGGACAGAAATTATGCATAAACCAGTATAAGTGATCAGAAACCAGTTCACATTTGTAACACAACAGAAGTTCAGTGCATATAAACCACTTTCAAAATGGCTGAAACCAGTTTAAGATAAACTTGGATGGATGTAGTATCTGACTTCTGATGTAGTATTGAACTTCTGTCCCAGATCCCCTTCAGATTCAAGTTAACTCACAGTTCCCCAGCATCCCAGGATGCTTTGCACCTCCCCTACAAACCCCACATTGCAGAGTGGTGGGCTAGCCCTGGCGCAAGCTGTTTACTCCAGCCACTGCAGGCATGTGGCTGCATTTCCAGAATCAAAGTAAATGTCTGTTCACTTACTCACAGAAGCTTAGACTAACCTGGGAAGGCTGAATTGATTCAGCCTTGGACTTTTTGACTGTCTGTACTTAGCCTAAGTGTGTACTTAAATGCTTTGATGAAGCAGGGTCAGATTATATTCGTATAATATTTGGGAATTGCTTATGCTTATTATTTCAATATATTATCTTTTTCTCATTTAGTATGTATACTTTTCTCTCATGTCCAATGGAGAAATATTAAAAAAAAGTGAAATTATATTATGCTAAGAGTTAATTTAAAGAACCTGAAGACCTTTAAAAAAAATCACATTCTATGACTGAAGAACTCTATGACCAGAGAACAGTTTATCATTTAAACTGGCATTTAAAAAATCTTACTCAAAAAAGCTAATTGGATCAACTCATTATAAAATATGCAGAAAATATATGAAGTGAACCCATTTTGAAACCACAATAAATAATACAACATTGTAGAATAAGAATAAACTCAGACAATCTGTCTGGAAGACATATTTGGGAAAGCATGTGCCAAAAAGCTCATTTTCTATAAGTAGACAAAATGTTCCAGCCTAATTCATTTTAATATTTTTTGTTATTAGAAGTTGCAATAAGGAGGTTTGAAAGGAAATTCATACTGATCATAAGGTTTAAGCCTTTAAGTTGTCAATTCTTCAACTCACTGTTTGCTAAGAGGAACAAAATTATTCAAGGATGCGCTTTTCTTTATCCTACCAGACTGGCTGCAGGAACAACCAGAAAAGATTTTGATACCTCTAAAGCTATTAATACATACAGAACCTACAGCATACTCTTTGATAAATAAAATGGTTCAGCCCAGCAGTCCCCCTGAAGTCAGACAGCATTCCTAACATGCTACTGCCCAGTGCTCAAACCTATAGCTCTGATGCTGATGGATTCAACACTGATGATGAACTCTGATGCTGTTGGATCCAAATCCCAGTGTGCTAAGGACATTGAGATTTGTTTTTTTTTAAATATATCACAATTATTGTAAGGTTTTGTGACAAATAACTTTATTCTCATCTACTATTAAGCTTATAGAATACTTAGTAGCTCTCCTACTTCTAATATTTTATATTAACTATGGCAATGCAGGTTATAACTTAGATTTACTGTCGGATATGCAGACATTGGAAAAAGCCTATTTTGTGTTTTACTTTTTTTTCTTTGGTTTCAGGCGTTTTATTTTTTCTAAAAAATAAAAATGAGATTTTTTTTTCTTGTTGTAATTATATTTATCAGGCAAGCCAATTGTAGAGGTGGCATTTTCATAAGAGCCCACAAATACATTGAAAAAGATGGGGGAATAAATCCACCAATGTTGCTGTGTGAAAAAACCCACAAAATATAAACTTACATCTGGACCTGTGCATCATTTCTGATGCAACAACATGCTTTACAAATAAAACGCTGTCATACAATATTTCACATCAGCATGTGAAACATGACAAATCTGTGTACCCTGGAACTACAAAATGAACTGTCACCCAATGCTGTAGGTGCCTAAAGTCCCTAAACATATAAGTTTTCACTTGTAAAGTATCCTTGACACATAAGGCTTTGTTGATGGGCACACACAAAATAATGATTCAATGGTGCCAAACTATGCACTACATACCATCCTCAGTCCATTTACTCCTCAGATTATCATGCAGAATCTAGTACAATAGTAGGCAGACCAGGAGAATGGCTAAGTCATCACAAAAACATGGCCAGTGACAAGACTGTGTGGTTCTTAGGGGTTTCATTAACCCTTAGGGGTGTGATCCACGGTTTCATTAGGGGCAGGTCATGTCAGATCAACCTGATTGCCTTTTATGATCAGGTCACAAAAGCATTGGATGCAGGTGTCACCGTGGATGTAGTCTTTCTGGACTTCAGCAAGGCCTTTGACACTGTCGACCACCCTATCCACATTAAAAAACTAGGCGACTGTGGCATTGATGCCTACACAGTCAGATGGATTGCAAATTGGTTGAAGGGTCATACTCAGAGGGTGGTGGTGAATGGGTCATATTCGACCTGGGGGGAAGTGGGCAGCGGAGTCCCCCAGGGCTCAGTCCTTGGGCCCGAACTGTTTAATTTCTTTATCAGCGATTTCGATGACGGGTTGAAAAGCAACCTGTTCAAATTTGCTGTTGATACCAAAATTTGGGGTGAAGTGGGCACATTAGCAGGGAGGGAAAGACTGCAGAAAGACCTGGATAGGTTGCAGGGGTGGGCTAACAAAAACAGAATGTGTTTCAATACTGACAAGTGCAGGGTGCTGCACTTGGGCAGTAGTAACCAGCAGCACACTTATAAGATGGGAAACTCCCTTCTGGAGAGCATGGAGGCAGAAAGGGATCTTGGAGTCATCATTGACTCCAAGATGAACATGGGCAGACAATGCGAGGTCATGGTTGGCAGGGATAACTGGACCCTATCGTGCATTCACAGGTGCATCTCAAGTAGGACCAAGAAGGTGAGCCTCCCCCTCTATGTAACACTGGTCAGGCCACAGCTGGAGTACTGTGTCCAGTTTTCATAGATTCATAGATGTTAGGGTCGGAAGGGACCTCAATAGATCATCGAGTCCGACCCCCTGCATAGGCAGGAAAAAGAATGCTGGGTCTAAATGACCCCAGCTAGATGGTTATCTAACTTCCTCCTGAAGACCCCCAGGGTAGGGGAGAGCACCACCTCCCTTGGGAGCCCATTCCAGACCTTGGCCACTCGAACTGTGAAGAAGTTCTTCCTAATGTCCAATCTAAATCTGCTCTCTGCTAGCTTGTGGCCATTATTTCTTGTAACCCCCGGGGGCGCCTTGGTGAATAAATACTCACCAATTCCCTTCTGTGCCCCCGTGATGAACTTATAGGCAGCCACAAGGTCGCCTCTCAGCCTTCTCTTGTGGAGGCTGAAAAGGTCCAGTTTCTCTAGTCTCTCCTCGTAGGGCTTGGTCTGCAGGCCCTTAACCATACAAGTGGCCCTTCTCTGGACCCTCTCCAGGTTATCCGCATCCCTCTTGAATTGTGGCGCCCAGAATTGCACGCAGTACTCCAACTGCGGTCTGACCAGTGCCTGATAGAGGGGAAGTATCACCTCCTTGGACCTATTCGTCATGCATCTGCTGATGCACGATAAAGTGCCATTGGCTTTTTTGATGGCTTCGTCACACTGCCGACTCATGTTCATCTTAGAGTCCACTAGGACTCCAAGATCCCTTTCCACTTCCGTGCCACCCAGCAGGTCATTCCCTAGGCTGTAGGTGTGATGGACATTCTTCCTCCCTAGGTGCAGCACTTTGCATTTCTCCTTGTTGAACTGCATTCTGTTGTTTTCTGCCCACTTGTCCAACCTGTCCAGGTCTGCTTGCAGCTGTTCCCTGCCTTCCAGCGTGTCCACTTCTCCCCATAGCTTTGTGTCATCTGCAAACTTGGACAGAGTACATTTCACTCCCTCGTCCAAGTCGCTGATGAAGCACCAGCTGATGACCAAGTCGTTCTGGGCACCCCACTTCAAGAGGGATGTGGACAACAGTGAGAGGGTCCAGAGGAGGGCCACCCACATGATCCGGGCATAGCAAGGCAGACCCTACAATGAGAGGCTACAGGACCTGAACCTGTTCAGCCTTCACAAGAGAAGGCTGAGGGGGTACCTGGTGACTGTCTATAAACTCACTAGGGGGGATCAGAAGGGTTTGGGGGAGACTTTGTTTCCCCCAGCGCCCCCCAGGATAACAAGGAATAACGGCCACAAGTTGTTGGAGAGTAGGTTTAGATTAGACATCTGTAAGAACTACTTCATAGTCAGGGTGGCTAGGATCTGGAACCAACTTCCAAGGGAATTGGTACTTGCTCCTACCCTGGGGGTCTTTTAGAAGCGGCTTGATGCCTACCTGGCTAGGGTCATTTGAGCCCAGTTTTCTTCCTGCCCAGGCTGGGGGTCGGACTTGAAGATCTACAAGGTGCCTTCTGACCCTACTTCTATGATTCTATGATCCTAGTGTGTCCTGTTAGTCAAAAGACTCACATGGATAGTGAAAGGTCCATTTCCAAATATACTCCTTCTTCCTGATTTGCATTAGCAACATGAACCTAAATAACCCTTATGCTAATACAGCATCTTAATTACAAGGCTGTTTGGGATGTTGGAGTGGCACTCTCTCAGCTGCAGTTTATTGGGACACAGCGCAAATGAGATAAAGAGAAACACTACAGCACTATAGGATATAGGAAACTCAGGCTCAAATTCCTCTTTCAATTAATATTTAATCATTCCTACTAAGTGAAATAGCTTCATCATGTGAGCCTGAGAGTAGCTTTTATGTTATCGAGTAGTCTGGTGGCTATGGCATTATCTTGGAATGTGGCAGAGGTAGAGGCAGAGAATTAAAAACTCTTCAGTGAGTGTCCTAACCATTGGTGCCATTGCTCTAGGGGTATATCTCTCTTTTTGAAGAAAAGGTTAACTTGGTTTAGGTACCTAACTTAAGGACAGGGTTCACTGATGAAAAGCCTAAGTGGAAATAGAGGGTTTAGTTATACATTACAATTAGCATGTTGTAACCTTAAGGCATATTAATCAGTGTTAAAGTTAGCACATGCTGCAAGCAGTTGCATATTAAGGATTAATTCCTTTATATGCACAGCTCAGACCTGCAGCTAGAGGGCTGGTGAGCAGGGGTGTGATTAGGAGCTGCCAAGTCTGCTCTGTGTCTGCCCTAGTTGCTGGCTTTCTAGTAGCAGCACAGGTTTCAGGATTGGGCCCTGCTGCCCCCTGCCAACCAGGAGCTGAACTGGTGGTTGGGCTCACCCCAGAGTGTAGTGGCATTGGCCAGGTTGGTTTCCCATTCCTGGCTGTTCCCAGGATCCCCACAGCCTGTGGCAGTCTCACACATTGAGCTGAGATGCATTCCTGCTGCACCCTGCAGCCACATGCTTACCTTCCAGTCCCCACAGTGACTGCCCAGCAACTCCCTATTGTTACCAGATTTGCCCATTACTTTGGAGTGTGCTCATTTATTAGGGATAGTTTCTAGGGTCTTGGTAATTCTGTCAATGTGCTGCTTGTGTTTCTATACAGAGCTGTATCTCTCCCTTATGCAAGCCCTCACCTCCAATGGAGCTATCTTGCAGGACTCAATCTCAACTGGACTGGGTTCCTCCAGTCACCAAATCAGTCATACACACAAACACACACACATTAACATGACATGCCTGACCTGGCTGGGTTGATCAGCATGGATAGGATGACACCCTCATATGCCAAGAATCAGTTCATCAGAGCAACAATAAACTGCAGTCAGACACAAGCACACATGTAAACAGAATCCCTCTGAATCCAGCTGGATGTCCAGCTGACACCCTCATGGGCCAGCATTCAGTTCATAAGGGCACGTCTGAGTCAAACTGGGTCAATCAGCCTGATCCTCTTATGTGTTTCAATACAAACTGATCCCCTTATGTGTTTCAAACTCAGCACGTCCAAATCTTTGGCCTCTTGATGAGCAGACCCCACAATATTTTTGGGCTTCACAGGGATCTTTACCTTAGGTAAAAGAAGTGTTGCTGCAGATCACGGGAGGAAAGCGAAGCAGAGAAGGAAAAATATACCCAGTTACTACCAGTTTGACTATAAAAGTTTTTTATTGCTAAGTATATGAAATATATAATGATACTAATAGTAATAGACATGCAAAAGAAAAACAAACACAAACAATGACAATACTACCCTGGTTTCACTAAGTATTTGGGGAAACTTAGCTCAAGCTTAACTAATACAGTTCAGGTTCAGAAGTTTATGCCTAGAGAGAAAAGAGAGAGAGAGCGCTGGAATCTCACCAGTCCAAGGTACTCAGGCTGCAGAGCTGACAGGCACAGTCCTTGAAGGAAGGTGATCTGTTCTTCCAGCGTCCCAAGAACGACAGGGGATGGTATTGTAAGGTTTGACCTAGAAACTACTATGCAAAGCCTAAGCAAAAGTGAATGTTATGTGTCGAATGCCCATCTGCAATGATAAGGAGCAGACAGTCTTAGATAGAGGAAACCTGAAAACAAAAAACAGAATCAGAGGTACTGGAACAAAGGCTCATTATAATACTAAAAATCACACCCCGAGGTGGGGAAGATATATGCTAATGGAACATATATGTACGTTAATGAGATACATAGCTAAAACACAGGTATAGAGACATGCTCAGTAAAGAACTCCTTGCGTCATTCCTTTATAACCAATTAGCAAACAAGGATGCTTATGAAGATTCAACCTCTGGTATATAAGGGGCTCAGTATTGAATGTGCTTGTGCTTGTCTTGTGAAATTATTCCGCTTGCACCTTTTATTGCTAGCAATAAATCTTTTTTTATACTTTCACCCCTGGTATCTTTATTGGCCTTTGCATACTGGGCACGAACCCAGACTTGAGCTGGGGCCTAACAGTTTTTGGCACCCCAGATGGGACTGCCGTAGATAGCTTTGCCCGGACTAACTGACGACCAGTTTATCTGCTTTTTCTTATCAAAAGTCGAGCGCGCCCCGGGATTTCTTTTCCCGGTGAGACTTTTGTTTCAGGAGGAGCTGGATCGCTGAGGTGGCAGTAGCCTAACGGTGCAACGCCATAGAGTGAAAGTATCAGTAACAGGCACCTGGGTGAGAGGGTAGAAAGGGCATAAGGCCTACCGTCAGTACGTCTGCCTGGGATTATCTCTGTAAGTATTCTGTCTGGCCCGAGTCCAAGACCAGTGATTTTTTCCCCTGTGAGGACAAGGACTAAAAACAGATCCCTGGATCCCAGGTAAGTCGGATGGTTAGAACCGGGAAGGCAGTCCTGAAATGGGTACTATTAACAGTAAGGTTAGGAAATGTACCCCCCTCTCTTGTGTATTGAGACATTGGGCAGAGTTTGGTGAGGATGCTATGACTAAGAAGAAAGCTAAATTCTTCTGTGAAACTGCGTGGCCACGCTATCAGCTAGATGATAAAGAATATTGGCCTCGGGAGGGAAGTGTTAATTATAATACCATCTTACAATTGATTTTGTTCTGCCGGCAGAATGGTAAATGGGAGGAATTGATGTATGCGCAAGCATTTATGTCTCTTTGTAGAGATAAAAAAGTTTTGGAGGAATGTGGATTGGGGGAGGGGGTTGGGATCTGTGAGATGGCTGTGGCTCGACCAGCTGCAAATCCTGTCCTGGACTGTCCAGAGCCGGAGGCTCTTCCCCCTGTGTTGCCTTTACCTTATCCTCCTCCTCCTCCTCCTCCTGATTCATCTGATTCCTCGTTGGCATCTGCTCTTCCTGCTTCTTCCCCCCCTGAGGCAGAAGTTGTAAATACCCCCCGACATAGAGATCTGGAACAGCGCCAACCATGGCCGTCAGGTGTTTGGCAATCTCCAGACTCCCCGACTTCTCCTGATATAAGCCCGGGAGGAGGATGGAGAGTACAGTTAGAAGCAGACTCCGGGGTTAAGGGAAAATATCACAGGGAATCTGATTCTGGCCGTGGGAAGGGAAATGGGGTATTTCCCCTAAGAGAACAAGTGGTACCCGGGCCTCTCGAAGATGACGGTGAGCCAACCTACCGTCTAACCTTTGTGCACATTCCTTTTAATACTTCAGATTTGTATAATTGGAAGAACAATAACCCCAGCTTGAGAGAGAATCCTGAAAAGGTACAGAACCAGTTTAAAACGATTTTCAAAACCCATAACCCAACTTGGGCAGATGTTCAGTCTCTTCTAGATATCTTGTTGACACCAGAGGAAAGGAGAATGGTAGTGAACAAAGCTCGTGAGTACGTGGAAAAGGAAATTATTGCAGGGAACCTGCAAGGAAATAGAGACGATCATGTCCCCATCCAGGAGCCAGATTGGAAACCAGACCAAGATATGACCTCCATTCGTGCCAATCGAGAATATATCCTCCGAGGATTGAGAGATGCTGTGAAAAAACCTCAAAATCTCAGTAAGGTGTATGAGATTCGACAGGAGGCTAATGAGACCCCGAGTGCTTTTTTGGAAAGAATTTACAATACTTTCAGACAATACACTCGTGAGGATCCGGAGGATGCATCGAACGCTCGCATGGTAAATATGATCTTTATGGGTCAGAGTGCACCAGACATTAGAAAGAAGTTGCAGAAGGCAGACGGAGCAACAGGTATGCCTATTTCCCAACTAGTAGACATTGCTTACCAAGTATTTACTAACCGAGAAAGTGTTCAGGAAAAGAAACAGGACAAGAAAGAGGAGAGAAAGATAAAAATGCAGGCAGCCCTAGTGGCAGCTGCAATCACGAGAAAACCTAGAGATGAGGGATCCTGGAGACAGCTGCAGAGACGGGGTCCATTAGAGAAAGATCAATGTGCCTTTTGCAAACGAAAAGGACATTGGAAGCGGGAATGCCCTTATCGAAAATTTGGGGAAGGTGAAAAGAAGAAAGAGGAGAGCAGTGGATTGTTCGCTTTTGGAAGGGATTCAGATTGAAGGGGACCAGAGGCCCGGGAGGGAAAGATAACCCAGATCCCAGTGTCCCCTGACGAGCCTCTGGTTAAAATGCAACTAGGGGACAGAGATGAATTGGTAGATTTTCTCGTAGATATAGGTGCTGCCCATTCTGTTTTAACTCAAAAACTGAAACCTTTAAGTAAAAAGACTGTGCCAGTGGTAGGGGTTACAGGGAAGGCAGTAACACGATCCTTCCTACAGCCAATGACCTGTAATATTGGGCAGGCTGAAGTTACCCATCAATTCTTGTACATGCCAAACTGCCCCGTTCCCCTTTTAGGGAGAGACCTCCTCTGTAAACTGCAAGCTACGTTGTCGTTCCAGGATGGGCAAATGTTTTTAACAATGCCTCCTGAAAAGGGGTGGCATTTACAGGCTTGCCTTCTCGGCCTTCTCCGAGAGGAGAGTACACCGGATATTCCTCAACCCCTGCTCGATGCTGTTGTTCCATGGGTATGGGCAGGTCACCGACCTGGGAAGGCTAAAAATGCTGACCCTGTGAAGATTCAACTTTTGCCAGGGGCCCAGCCTCCATGTGTGAAACAATATCCAATGCGGATGGAAGCCAGGAAAGGACTGAAGCCGTTAGTTGAACGGTTCCTGGAGTATGGCCTTCTCCGTGAATGTACATCAGCTTTTAACACACCCATCTTGCCTGTGAAGAAGCCTAAGAGTAATGAATATCGTTTCGTCCAAGACCTGAGAGCTGTAAATAAAGTGGTTGTGAGTATATGCCTGGCCGTGCCTAATCCGTACACCTTGCTATCTGCTTTGAACCCAGATCATAATTGGTTTACGGTTATTGATTTAAAAGATGCTTTCTTCTGTATACCGGTAGAGAAGGGATCTCAGGAAATATTTGCATTTGAATGGGAAGACCCAGATACTAGCATTAAGACTCAGTTGTGCTGGACTGTTTTACCCCAAGGATTTAAAAACAGCCCAACCTTATTTGGCAATGCATTAAGCAAGGATTTACGCAGGCTAGAATTGCCACTGTCCTGTGCTCTTTTGCAATATGTAGATGACTTGCTTTTAACAGCCACCACTGAAGCAAGCTGCCTGGAAGGAACAATTTGCCTCCTTAATTTTCTGGGTCAACAAGGGTATCGCGTTTCCAGGAAAAAGATGCAGCCCATATCCCAGAAGGTCACATATTTGGGATTTGAATTACAGCCTGGTCAGAGAGCCCTGTTGCCTGAAAGAAAAGAAGCTATATGCCGGCTGGCACCCCCAATAACAAAGAAACAACTACGAGGATTTTTAGGTACAGTAGGTTTTTGCAGGATTTGGATTCCAAATTTTGGGGTTATTGCAAAACCTCTATATGAGGCAACACACGGAGATGAAAAGGTACTCGAATGGACTGAAGAGTGTGAGCAAGCATTCTGCCAGTTAAAGCAGGCTCTCATTGAAGCACCCGCCTTAGGACTACCGGACATGAGTAAGCCTTTTTCCCTTTTTGTGCATGACCGAGGTGGGGTAGCCGTGGGAGTCTTAACACAGAAATTGGGTAGCTGGCAACGACCAGTGGCATATTTTTCAAAAAAATTAGACTTTGTGTCATGTGGATGGCCTGCTTGTCTCCGGGCTGTTGCTGCTACCTGTCTGCTAATACAAGAAGCTGAAAAATTAACCCTAGGCCCTGAAATGATTGTATATATTCCTCATGCGGTACTTACAGTCTTGGAACAGAAAGGAGGGAACTGGTTAACTCCGGGACGAATGGCTCGATATCAGGCCATCCTCCTAGATAAGCCTGAAATAAAATTAGCCATTTCTCGCAATGTAAATCCAGCAACACTGTTGCCATCTATGGGTGACACACCAGATCTTGTGCATGACTGTTTGCAAACATTGGAAACTGTTTATTCTTCAAGACCAAATTTAAGAGACAGACCTCTTGAAAAAGCTGACCTGGAGTTCTACACTGATGGCAGCTCGAGTATAGAGAATGGAATTCGAAAATCCGGATACGCTATCGTGACTGCACAGAATGTGATAGAAGCAGGACCTTTAAACCCATCTGTTTCAGCTCAAAAGGCTGAACTCATTGCTATGACTCGGGCTTTGCAATTGGCGGCCAACAAAACTGTCAATATTTATACTGACTCTAAATATGTTTTCCTTGTTTTACATGCTCACGGAGCACTATGGAAAGAGCGAGGTCTACTTGATTCAAAAGGAACAGGCATTAAACATAGCAAGCAGATAAAAGCCCTCCTTAAGGCAGTCTGGGAACCAAAAGAAGTAGCGATAATGCACTGCAAAGCTCATCAAAAGAAAAATGATGATTCATCCACAAAAGGTAATCGATTTGCTGACGCTACAGCAAAGAAAGCAGCTAAAAAACCTCAGACAGACTTGCTGCCCGAAGTAAGTAATCTGTTACCTCTCCTCCCAGACTTATACCAGCCTGTGACACCACAGTATGGGGAAAGAGACAAACAATAGATAAGAGAGTTTCAAGCAAAGAAGGGGGAGCACGGGTGGCTAGTAGCAAAGGATGGCCGCATTATCATCCCAGCTGCCTGGGTTCATGTGGTAGTGAAGAGAGCTCATCATGGCACCCACTATGGACCCAGGGCCCTGATAAGGTGGATCAGTCACTATGTAACTGGAGTGGGATTGAGAGAGGTTGCCAAGAAGGTATCAGAGACATGTGAGGTCTGCCAGAGAAATAACCCAAAAGGAGGGAGAAAAGAAACTTCAGGACATCAGAGAATAGGCAATGGGCCAGGAGAAGAATGGCAGGTGGATTTTACTGAGTTACCCCGGCAACAGGGGATGAGGTATCTCCTTGTCTTTGTGGACACTTTCTCTAATTGGGTTGAGTGCTTCCCATGTCGGACTGCCCAAACCCGAGAGGTGGTCAAGGCACTCCTACGAAAAATCATACCTCGCTTCGGACTTCCAAAAGGAATAGGGTCAGACAATGGCCCACATTTCATTGCACAAATTACTCAAAAGGTTTCTGAGTTCCTGGGAATCAGCTGGCATTTACACACCCCTTGGAGACCCCAGTCCAGTGGAAAAGGGGAACGTATGAATCAGACCTTAAAAAGACACCTTGCAAAGATTTGCCAAGAAGCTCGACTCAAATGGCCAGAGGCCCTACCCTTGGCCCTGTTGCGAGTAAGGGTCGCACCACATTCTAAATTGGGATTAAGCCCATTTGAGATAATGTATGGTAAGCCTTACCCTCTGAGTCTGCCCATGGGTACTGAACAACAGTTACATGTTTTAGGAGAGGGAATGATTAGAGAATATGTATGGTCTTTGGTTTCTGTTTTGTCTTCCATTCATCAGCAGGTACGGGACGTGCTGCAGACACAGAACCAGTCTCCTACCCCGGAAAATCGATTATTACCTAGAAGTTACGCTCTTGTGAAAGATTGGAACGAGGAAACACTTCGAGCCAGATGGAAGGGCCCGTATAGAGTACTTTTAACGACCCCAACGGCAGCAAAGCTCGAAGCAATCAAGACTTGGATACATTCCAGTCGCCTAAAGCCGGTGGCTGAACCAGAACAAGAAGAAACTCCTGCAAACTCCGGGACCGGAGGCAGAGAACAGTGGAAGGTGGAGCCAATAAGGGACTTAAAATTCCTATTCAAAAGAAAGGAACTTTGAATAATTTGTCAATCTTTGATCAAGTTTTACAAGCCTTATTATGAAATTGTTCAAGGTTTTAGTGTGGGGCACCCTAATTTGTCCACTCCTACTTATAGGAGGGGAAAATCTTTTACCACAAGAATTTGACCCTCAGGAAAATGTCTGGATTTATCTGGCCCGGGAAATATTAAATAGAACAGACTTCTGCTTGGCAGGAGGGATCAATGATCATCTGGTTTTTACCTCATGCTTAATTGCAGTACCTAACCTTTTGAAAATTTTACAGAATTATACTATGCTGAAAGATGTAAAGAAGGAAAATACATATCAGGATATATATAAGTGGGGGACTATTGTAAAAGAGAAAAGCAGAGACATGTTTTCTGTACGGGTTCAGGCAACAGCTAATGCTTCTGAATGTTTCTTAATAGTGAATTGTACCAGTAATTGCTTTAAATTGAACCAAGGTAGAAAAATCTTCTGTAATAAGACCAGTCAAATATCCTATGTATATACACATACCATCCTTCCTCGAGGATGGTTTCTGGCCTGCGGGAGAATGATATATTCATACCTTCCAGCAAATGCTACTGGGGGACCATGCACCATTGCCCGGGTAACTGCAGCTCTTCCAAGGAAGTCTGACCTAATGCACACTGAACAAACCCCTCTTGGTGGGAGGTTTAAACGAGCATACACTACTCTCACTGCTGATTGTGATGAGAATGATTCCCCTGGACTATTATCTAAGGCAGAATACATAGCATTAGCTGCATCTATAGTGGGGGTTCCGGGTCTTGCTGTAAGTAATAGCAGAAATCTTAATGCAGTGGCCTGTGTTTTAGCAAAAGGACTAAATGCTACATCTCGAGCGCTCTCAGCCTTGAATGCTGAACAAAAACAACTAAGGGACGCTGTCTTAGAGAATAGAGCCGCTATTGATTATCTCTTGTTACGACACAATCTGGGGTGTGAAACCTTAAAAGGAATGTGCTGCTTCAACCTCACTGATAATTCTGTGCTAATTGAAGACAAAATTGGTGCCTTACAACGATTGACACAGACATTGAAAGAAACATCTGGCTTAGACTTTTCCTGGTTAACTTCCTGGCTTCCCAATTTTGGATGGTTGAAGCAGTTGTTTTGTATGGTTATTCTGTTTTGCTTTATAGGGATTATGATCTGTTTCTGTATCCACTGTATACCGGTTTGTATCGCATCTATCTTCAGGCCTAAGGTAAATCAAATGATTTTGCAAACGAAGAAAGCTGAGAATACTAGATTTGTGTTAAGTCAAATTGAATGGAGCAATCATAATTAATAATTATAAATGCTCCAGATGAGGGAAATGTAAGGTTTGACCTAGAAACTACTATGCAAAGCCTAAGCAAAAGTGAATGTTATGTGTCGAATGCCCATCTGCAATGATAAGGAGCAGACAGTCTTAGATAGAGGAAACCTGAAAACAAAAAAACAGAATCAGAGGTACTGGAACAAAGGGCTCATTATAATACTTAAAATCACACCCCGAGGCAGGGAAGATATATGCTAATGGAACATATATGTATGTTAATGAGATACATAGCTAAAACACAGGTATAGAGACATGCTCAGTAAAGAACTCCTTGCGTCATTCCTTTATAACCAATTAGCAAACAAGGATGCTTATGAAGATTCAACCTCTGGTATATAAGGGGCTCAGTATTGAATGTGCTTGTGCTTGTCTTGTGAAATTATTCCGCTTGCACCTTTTATTGCTAGCAATAAATCTTTTTTATACTTTCACCCCTGGTATCTTTATTGGCCTTTGCATACCGGGCACGAACCCAGACTTGAGCTGGGGCCTAACAGTTTCAGCACAGGAGTTTTCTTCTTCTTTCTGAAGCACCTCTCTCTTCTTCTTCTTCTTTTTTTTTTTTTTCTCTTTCTCTCAAGCACCCACACTTTTTACAGATTTTTATACCCTCAGTTCAGCCGCTTCGAAACATCCTTAATTGTGTAAATCATTGTCTTTTCTATTGACAAGGGGTTATCTGGTTTGGAACATCTCAAGAAACTGATCGATAATTAGGAAACACTTAAGATTAGGGAGTAACCAAATACTTGGGAGCCAGCTTGAAATTCCTATGGATGGGATATCTCATAGTTTCTTCAGAAACAACAGATAGCTTGCAGCATCAGGATTCTGGATTTTCACTTGTTGTGAATAAACCTCAGCTTAGCATGACTTTTCCAGATCTTACTATAGTCTTTTAACAGACTTAAAGCATTTATTGGGGTGTTCATAACCTTTTGTGGAGAGGACTCCCACCAGTCATCTCGGGAAAAGTATGACAACACCTACGATTTAGGTCTCCAATGGGCTGGACGCTGTGATGAACCCTTAACCATTGTTCAAATGTTGCCCATACCCCCTCTGACTCGGTCTCTTGCCTCAGCATTCCCTAACCCGGCAACCGAGTTTTAGTCAATCAAGTTTAAATAGGCCTCCCATAGTGGGACCGGGGAATGTACGGCCCGAGATGTCTATTAAACTTAGAGGTGTCTGTGTATCGGGGGGGGGGAGTCCTTAGTAAATCCAGATTAGAACTGGTCTGATAAATGCTGAGCTGGGTGTGTGTGAACATGGGTTGATTAACATTTGGAGCACAGATTCCCCATCATGCAGTGCTCCCCTGCTTCTCTGGTCCCAGAATTCACTGCAGTCTGTGCTTCAGGCTTTCTGTTCTCCATCTCTCATGTAAATGAATGGTCATCTGGTTCCATCTCAGATGCAAATGAGACCTAGGGCAGTTGTTTCACTCTTGTCACCCTTATTTGGAGGGTCTTAGGTGCGTCTCTCACTGCATCTTAATCAGTTTCATTTATGTAGAGGAGGGGAGGGAGGCGGGGTGAGTCAGACAGACTGCATCCTGTGCCAGGGTTGCCCAAGAACACACAGCTGAGACGTAACACTATGGGGAAAGAGGGAGAGGGACACGGTCAGCAAGGAGCTGCTGGGCAGCTGTGGGGCCTGATAGGGGCAGCATGGGCCCGATCCAGTAGTAAGTTCTTCAACACAACACAAAACAGTATAGACCTAGGGGCACAGGAGATGTAGATTTGAGTACCCTGCGGCAGAGACTGGAATGAACGTGTACCTCATACATCTTTGTTGAGAGGGCAAGTCTAAGCTAGGTATTGCAAAGGCTACATACCGTCATACATATGCCCCAACAAAGAACAAAATCTTTATCTTTGTGCAAGACTCCCTCAAGAGCAATGGTAATATCACCATATAGGGCTTGGTTGTAGCCATGTTGGTCTAAGGACATAGGCAGACAAGGTTCTTTGAGTAAACGTAATATGTTTTATTAGACCAACCAAATAGTTGGAAAGTTTGTTCTTTGTAAGCTTTTGGGCACAAACACCCTTCCAATGCCTGAAGAAGGGTGTTTGTCCCCAAAAGCTTGCAAAGAAGTTTTTCCAACTATTTAGTTGGTCTAATAAAATATAACACATTTACCCAAAGAACCTTGTCTGACCATTTTGGGCTGCACTTAACAGAGGAAAACTCCACCCATCAAAACTTCCTCAGTTGCCATAGCCCTATTAATGTCAATTTACTGGTACTGGGAAACATGGGTCATCTCTTTCTTAGTACTGGATTTTGGTATTGAAGGCATGGATGTTAACTACTTGTTCTCTATGGGCAAAAAAAAGTAACTATTTTTATTCCAAAATGTTAACTTTCCTGTGAGTTCAAAAATATCTATTATGGCACCTCTAGATATTATGAGTAGTATACCTTAGCTTCAGTATAACCCCATTTTCAAAGCAAATTATAGTCACATTTTTAATTAATATGTTTTGCATTCAGCTAGAGATTTGAGAATTCAAATTCTGCGGTCATGTGGATGTTTCATATGTCTCCTTGTGGTGCCCTTTTCAAACAAATTGGTACAAAACAAGCAATTCACCCCCAGTTGTGAATTGTTTGCAAATTTCTTAAGGGTGCTGTTCTGAAATATGATTTTGTAGTGATAACACAATGGGATTCCCTGTTCAATCTTTCAATGATTAAGACATCAAATTATCTTAGTTTACAAGTCAACTTATACCTTTTGTAAATGCCAGTCCTGCAAGTTCATCCCAGAGAGAGTCAAACTTTAAGTTTCTTCTTCCCCTGCATTTAATCTAACAAGATTTCAGACACCAAAATAATCCCAATCAATACAACCTCTGAAGAAGGAAATAGTGTTGTACAGGTATATATTTTATTGAGCCTTAATCATCAATTTGCAAGATATCATAATTGTAAACAAGGAAAACAGAGTCTAGCATAAAAAGTTACTGTATTTTGTTAATAGTAGTCAACTGAAAGGTGGTTGTGCATCCAGCGCTATTCACAACATCTATATCTGTATGCGCAAAATCTATGTCCTATATGGCTTAACTACTGCAAAAACCTTGGACCAGAATTCCATACAATGGGAAAATCACCTTGACTATATACATGCAATAAGGCTGAGAAAGATGCAGTAGTATTTACATAATTTTCTGTCAAAATGTACTAGGGTTTAAAGAGCTAAATTTACTACCCTTCATTCCAGTATTGCATGATCTCTGTTGAAGGTGCTATTGATTGCACTGGTATAGTTTTGGCATGTGTAGTTACCATTTGTGTATATGCAAACTGAGTAGTTGCATGCTACATTTTTATGCATGGAAATATACAGAGGTGAATACAAAAACAGGAGTCGGACTAACACATGATTAAAGTTTGTCCTAAACTGGCTATGGAATAAAGAATTTTGCAACCAGTGTGAAGTCTTTTAAAGTATATGAATCATATCTGGCATTTAGAAAAATATTTAAAAGCCTAGATTTAGAAACCAGAAAATTAGCTGCTAGAAATGTGCAATACTGCAATTTTCATAATGTTCTATAGTACGGTGCATCAACCCTGTAATAACCTTACCCCTGAAAAATAAACCTAGTTACTGCAGAACATGCCTTGCTACAATGCTGATCCAATTCAGATTCGTAGAGGTTAGTGTCCTGAAGAAAAGGAAATGTGTTTCTTTATCACTTAGTCCTCAGAGTTCATTATCTGATGCTTTAATACCGAAACATAATGGTGAGTGTCACACATCTCATCACATGCTAAATTTCTTTCTTTTGTGGGGTTGTGGCATACTTATTAGTGCTGTGCGAAATTTCTCTAGGTGTTTTGTTTCAAAGCTGTTTCAATGTGTTTCGAGCTCGAAACAACAAAATAGAAATGAAACAAAAACCTTTGAAACAGTTTGGAAATGAAACAAGGCCACTCAAAACATTTCAAAGTGTCAAAACGTTTCGAGTTTTGAAGCTGGGCATATTTGGCTTTAGTGCCAGTCCCAGCTGGCTGCAGCAGCCTCTGTCATCTGGGATGCAGATCCATGGGCCTGCACCCCCTGGGAGGAGTCTGGCACAGCCCCACAGCCCTCTTGGGGGTGCAAGCCCCCTGATCTGTGCATGGGATGACAGCATGCTGTCACTGCCGGCTGGAGCCAGTGGCAGCAGCAGACTTCCTGGTGCTCAGCATGGACTGCACCCAGTGCCAGTCCTAGCCAGCAGCAGCAGCCTCCTCATTTCTTGCTTGATTCAGATGCAACTTGCAGGGATGATACCTCCTTATGAGGGCATGAAGCCTGCCAACGTTCAAGGAGATAGGTGCAGAGGTTTCTGGTCAGCTGCACCTCAAACTGTTCAAAGCAAAACTTGGAACAGTTGCTGACAGCAGCAGTCTCCTGTCATCCGGCCCACAGATCCAGGGTTTTGCACCCCTGGGAGGAGTCTGGCACAGCCTCACAGCCTTCCTGGAGGTGCAGCCCCCTGGATTTAATACTTATTCAATTAGTTCTAATGTCTGCCAGAAATTGCTATCATGGCTAATCAAAGAAGGGTTTTTATCATCTTAAAGATGTTTATAACAAGTACAGAAAAAGAAGTAGATTATGTCCTGGACCACCAGAAAGACATGAACAGCCTCAACACATGACACATTTACACCAGTGTAATTTACATAAATTCCACTGGGAGCCAGAATACAGAGATGAACACTTTATCCTATTTTAACAGATTGTAGGTTATTATAGAAACATCTCACCATCATGTGGCATGGAAACCAATAAAAGCTTATTTGACTGGAGCAAACACCGAACTGGGTGAAATGTGGACACACACAACAGTTATACCAATAAAACTTTCATTTATTTATAATTTTACCCCTACTTCTCCCCCAGCTGAATTTGGGGAAGTTAACCCAATGTCCAAGTTTATGTCATCTATTTACTCCTTATCACAGATATAAAAGTCAATTACAGCACAGAACACATGTTTAGCTCCTAAAGCTTAGATCCTAAAAGATATGTAACTTCCATTGAAATCAAAGGCAGTTAGGCATGTAACTAGGAGGATCTTGGACTCAGACTACAGACGAATCACATACAGTGAGATTCAGATGTAATTTAGATGACCAAGTCTAAGAATATAATTCTTCTCCCCTTCCCCTTTCCCCAACCAGTTCCCTAGGTTCATAAGGTAATAGAAATAAAATTCCCTGGACAACTGAAGCTCTGGAACAGCTGTCATCTTAGAATCAAAAAATCATACAAAAATAGGCTGGGAACGGACCTTATGAGGTCACCTTGTCTAACCCCCTGCTCGAGGCAGATCGTCCTTATCTAAATAATCTCAGAGGAGTGTCCATTTTGGCAAGCACAGAATACTTTCGTGCCAAGGGATAATTATAATTCTCAAACTTTGTTTTCCTCTTTGTATCACTTACACAGATTTGGTAGGGATATACTGAGTGTACCTAATACACAGTAGCAATGAGCCTTGCTCAAAACATATCACACACAGCCATTTTCATTAAAATGATGCAATGGTGGTAGAGTTGCCCAGTTGTCCTCTGTCCTCTATTGATATGAAATCCGATGCTTCTCTTCAAGATAAAAATAGAGGACATAAAGGCATTGGGTTGCATATCAATAAAGGACAGATGACAGAATAGCAGACAACAGGAATGTCCTCTATGATGGCCACCCTAAACAGTGGTCTCCTTTTATACAGTAGCTGAGCGGTTACAGCTGTCTTGCTGGTTGTGGAAAACCTGGGTTCAATGTCTTCTGCAGCTGTAAAGAATTCAAATTCAGTTCTTTCACTGTCCAGCAGAGTTCCCTTTTCACAGCTTAGCTATATCACTTCTGTTTTCCCCTTGAGGATGAGAGAGAGAGGGGTAGAGAAATCCAAATTGGAAAGAGGCAACGTGATTCTTTAGCCTAGTGATTTGGGTGCCTACCTGGAAGAAAGAAGACTAGAGTTCCAATATTTCTTGTAAGGACCGTGGTGTATTTTAAACATATCAGTTCTGGATAAAATGCACACAAAGTCTTTGGAGCCAGGATCAGAATCCAGAATTGAGGTGCTTTCCCTAACTCCTGGGCTAGAAGATGACATTCCATTTACTCTTGCTCTCTGGCCCAAGGAATTCTGTGCTCTAGCAAAATATAGATCTGGATCCCAGGGTTGGCCTTCCTAAATTCAAGGAGATTATTCATGCTTAAAATACAAGGGAAGAACCTTACTACTGGGAGGAGAAACACGGAAAGATTTCATATACATGGCAAACTGCTGACAAAGGTTATTTTGACAAGAAATGGCACAGTGGTCTGTCAATCCCAATTTGTATCGAGTGTCCATCCTAATGAGTAAAACCACCTGCAGCAAGGTAACAGGTTGTTAGAGGAGAGTAGGCAGTTTTTGTTTGTCTTCCAGTGGCCACTGAGGGTTAGCATTTTTGAAGAAATATTATTGCTGTGTCCTGCGTGATGGGAGTTTGGGCTCATAGACATGAACTGCTGACATGCTTGGTACCCACATAAGTATGTTCACTAGAGCATGCCACCCTGCCAATATTTTTCCCACAGACTGATATTCAACACACAGTGAATTCAAATGAGTTTAATACACATTCTCTTGATTAATGGAAAATGGCAGTGTAGGAGGCTGAAACAGTTCGTGCTTTGCTTGATTAATTAGTAAGGGACTCTCTTTTCCCAGCTTCAACTCATTATGCTAATGAAGTGTCATCAATTAAGGCTTTCCCCTGATTATTGAATCTGTCAGGTAGTGCTCAGTTAAAAAGCTGCATTCCTTTGCTGTCTTTGTGGAATTGCCATCACAGCTTTTTATGAAATGCTGCTCCCATTAGCCAGTGTTTGTTCTACTTTCTCATTATTGTATCATCCTCTTGACCTTGAGACAGGTGAATGTGAAATGCTCAAACTGAAACGGAGACAACACTATCGTGGGGAGTGTGGGTCAAGATAATGTGTTAACAGAAGGATAAATACCATTCTTCATTCACGATTTGTTCATAATTATTAATGGTCTGGTCACAGATAAACCCAAGGAGAGCATGTGACATTCAGAAACCAATGCTATGCTGGTTCTAGGCACTTCTGAAAGATTAACACGAGGAAATGGATACGGTTTAACCCTTCAACACGCATACCCTTTTCATTAAAATGATTTTTAGACAGATATATGTGCAGATGCAAAGGCAGATTTCTATGCCTATAGGCACAGAATCAAAATGGTTTGTATACAGAAAACATAGAAATTCATTTTCACAAGGGAAATAGTAAAATATTCTCCGGGATATATTTTCTGTGCTAGAAGTTGTGTTTTAATTTTCAATAATAAAGGAAAAAGGCCAATCTGGAAAATTCTTATTCAAAACGAGTGGTCAAAATAAGTGTGAGTTCTGAGTTCTGTTGTTGTTGTTCTGAAGTACACATCTTGCCTTCTCCTCACAATGCTTTCCTATGGACAAATTCCCAAATGGATATGAAAAGCATTAGTCTCAGAATAAAAAGTGAACCGAATATTACAGAATCTTGCACAGCATATAAATGATTAGGTGGAATTCTTTGTATTCTTTGTGGGTGCTGGACAGGATTTTTTTTCATTTCATGTATCATTTATAGCATCCTCCTGTGATTCTGTACTTTTAAGATATTAAATCTGAACCATGTTCACCATCTTATTTTATCTTCACACATTCTACATACTTGTACTATCTTAAAACTTTAATCCAAAGCAGATTCAAATCTGAACCTTACATGCTCTATTTTGGTTAGTGTTGAGTGTTTAATTTTGTGACGTTACTCCTCTAAGACATATATTATAGAAGTAGCACTGAAACATACAGCATAGATTTAAAGTTCGATGTATCTTAGTATGCAGGGAACCTAAAAGCAATCTGTTTAGATACTCTTTCAATTACTAAATATTTCTGCAAGTAAGATATTTTTCTTGAATGGTGGACACAGATTGTAATGGTTAAATTGCATGGTGTCATCTGTACCATCAGATATTAGAGAGAGGCAGTACAGGTGATAGTGCCAATCTGTACACAGAATTTATTAATTCAAAGTATCTACCCAACTGCATAGAAGGATAAAAAAATGTAACAATGACTTGGGTATTGGATGACGTGCACAGACCAGTGGTTCTGCCTTAAATAATACATCTATTTCAGATGGTATTTAATATTTAATACCAGCACATTATTTTGTTCACATTGCAATTTGTACATATCACACTCTGAAAAGAAAAAAAAAGAAAAGAAAAAGAGATGGATGTGCTTAGTAGCTCCTTTTCAAGTAGGTTTAGTGACATCAGTGAATGTCAGTAGTGGTGGTGGTAGTAGTAGCAGCAGTAGTAGCAGCAGCAGCAGTACTGACATTTCTAAAATTTCTTTGCAGGGAATTTAGATAGGGTGAAAGAGAATAAGAACTAATGTTCAGAACAGAGCCTGAGAACCAGAGTACCTGAAAGCTTGTTCTGGCTTTTCACTGATTTGCTATGTGACCTTGGCAGAGACATCAAACTTTTGTGCCTTCTTTTACTCATCTGTTAAATGGGTCCAGTATTTATTAATGAAATGAGATGTAATAAGCATTTTAGAGTATTTGGATCTCTTTGGATAAAAGGTGATTTATAAATGCAAAATGTTACTATTAGAAAATAAGCAAACCAACTGTTTAGTGGATTTCAGTGAGGCTGGCTCCTAAAATTAACCAGCCTTTTTATTCCTATTTTTGTTGTTGTTATTATTATTGCTATTATTATTCCAGTAGCCTCCAGTCCAAGCTAGAAAACCATTACCTATACAAGCATATACTATACAAAAAAGATACTATTGTTGCCGCCAGATTGCTGCTTCAATCTAAAAACATTAGGATAAAATTAAAGGCTGAGCAAAGGGATGTAACCATAGCAACAAAGATCAGAACGATGGCAGTCATACATGTTAATTCCATGTCTGTTCTTTACACACACACACACACACACACACATATATATATATATATATTTGTGTGTTTATCCCAGAATTGCCATACTTCTGTTGACTAGTAGTTCTTTGCAAACACACTAGAGTTCTGCCTGAGGTAACAGAGACATTGGGAGAGATGGAGAGAAGAAGTAATTCCAAAGTGAACTCCTGCCTCAGTAAAGGTTGCAAGAGTTTGGAATAACCTAGTGGAAAGAGGAGCTTCTGCCACAATCAATATATCATAGAAATATAGTTTGGGGTACAGAGGGGTGAGCTACCTTACTAACCCTGGCAGGAATCAATGCCACATTCAAGTTTATTTCTGAAACTTGCCCCAGGGCAACATGTAGTAGTTGAACAGAACAAAGTAGCTCATGGGCAGCATTCCCTGAAGCTTTGCCCATTACTCTGTTTGCCCTGGAAGGAAGACTCATAATTCCTGTGCATTCCCTTCTTGGTTTTATGTTATATTTATTATTTTTACAAACAGCATGCCCTCTCATGCACCTTGTTTTGGAAGGATAGCCTGAAAAGAGGGGGGTGGGGATGGATTAACTTTTCTGGTACCTGAGTAGCAGTAATTTAGAGGCCAAGATGTCTGTTATATGCATGAAAATACTGTATAATGTAATTAGTCAGTCTAATAAAAGATATCACATCTACCCAAAGAAACTTTCCTGCCTATATCCTTAGACCAACATGGCTACAACCAAGAACCCTGTAATTTGCAAGTAGCCCTTAAATATTTCTTGAATTTTGTTTGTTTGTTTGTTTTACTTTGGCACGTATAGCATGGGGGATGAGGGCAGCACAAAGTGTAGAACATAATGTGACAGACAAAGGGATTTTTTTGGTAATATTTTTGGTTTAAATGTGTTCATATTGTAATAATGGTGACATGCCTCAGTTTCCCTGACTGACTTGTACAGGAGGGGAATGGCAACACTGGCAGACAGTGAAGCCAGAGTTTCCTATAGCTTACTTGACAGAAAACACTTCCATCAAAAAGGAACTGAATAGATTTGTTAACACTTCAGCAAGGCAGAAATGGAGGTGACATCTTGGAAGCCTCCAGGGAAGCATAAAACAATAAGCATTTAACAATGGGTGGAGCAACCTGAAAAGCAGGGTGTTGGCTGGGGAATTCAGAGGGTCTGAAGAGAAGAACCCCTGAGCAACTTTGGTGTGCTTGGGGCTGTGTGGACTGAAGAGAGAATAGCTGAGCTAACCTTGGGGTTGTCAGGACTATGAGTCTAGACTGGGGGAAAAAGGAACTGCCTAACTCTGGGGTGCGGAGGCAAGATATTCATGCTGTATGGCCATTGCCCTCACTCAGTGCCTTTATTGAAAGGCCAAAAGGCAAGGATTTTGTGGGTGATGTCTTTTGTTGGACCAACTGCAATGGTGGGATAAAGTCAGACAAGCTTTCAAATGCAAGTCATTTTTCATTAGGGGGAAGAGTGAAGGAGGACTTCCTTGAGACTTTGGGGTATACACCTTTTCCCTTTGTAGAAGTAAAGTCCCTCTCTCCAGAGCTGAACTGGCAAGGTTTCAGATCAAAAAGAACCTGGGCTCACCTCATTCTAGAAGGGCTCAGGTTGTTAACTCTTAGCAACTGACTTGGCATTTCCATGAATAACAGAATAAGAAGGTTGCTTGGCCTTGTTTAGACTACACAGGTCCTAATGGGTCCTGCAGAAAGGCCCCACAGTCTCAGATTCAGCCTTTTGTCTTTTTGGCACTTTGTATTAAGTACTTTGAGGAAAGAAATAAAAGCCAGCAGAGGCTCCTTGGAAAAGCTCTGTTTCAGTGAAATAATTATTAAACATGAGGAGGAGCTTCAGAAAGACTTTGTACTGGAACCCAGAGACCTTTCATCAGGTGAGTTCCCATTGACTTGCAATGGATTTTAGATATCTTCAGGACCACGCCACTGAATCTTACAGCTAGTAAACGCCATTGCTATCCCAAATCTATGTTCCTGGCTCTTAAGTCCTCATTGTACTTTACTTGTTTAATATTTCATACCTTCTTTTATTCTGCAAAACAAAAACAAAAAAAAAACAAAGAAAAATTGAACAAATAATGTTAAAGTTAGGCCTGTTTTCTACTAGAAAGAGTTTGCTTGCATAGAGAGAACAGGACAGAACAAAGCAGGTGGTGGTAGTGGGGGATTCGATCATTAGGTACATAGACAGCTGGGTTTGTGAAATCTGCAGGTCTGCACAGTGCTTTGCCTGCCAGGCTCAAAGGTTGCAGACCTCATGAGATGTATAGGTAGGCTGCTAGCAGGTGCCAGGAAGGAGCTGGTGATCATGTTCCATGTGAGTATCAATGATCTAGGAAGTGTAGGAGCAAGGCCCCAGTAGCTAAGTTTAGGTTGCTAGGCAGGAGGTTTCGGACTAGGACCTCCACAGTTGCATTCTCTGAAATACTTCTAGTTCAACATGCAGGGCCAGACACAGCCAGAGCTCTAGAGACTCAGTGCATGGATGAGAGGATAGTGCAGGTCGGGGACAGTTGATTTATTAAGAACTGAGAAACCTTTTGGGACTAAAGGAACCTGTACAGAAAAAATGGGCTTCATATGATCAAAGAATGGAACCAGACTGCTGGCACTAGAAATTAAGGGCATAGAGCAGTTTTCAAACAAAGAAGTGGGGGAAAGCTGATGGGTACAGAGGAGTATACAAGTTAGTTGATGCAGTGTGAGAAAGGGATGTCATTCAGTTTCTATTCCGCCTTAAAAAGGATAATAGGGGAGTAAGAAGTATAACTGTAGAGAATAGTGATGCTAAGTCAGAACTTCTAAAGTTTTGATGAAATAGCATGAGCAATAACAAAACAGTCAAAACAAGGGCAAAATTTAAAAGTGCTTCTACACAAATGTCAGAAACCTAAACAATATAATGGATGAACCAGAATGCTTGGTATTACATAGTGACTTTGGCATAATAGGTATCTCAGAGACCTGGAGGAAGGATAATAATCAAATGGAATACTGTTATACCAGGTTACAAACTATATAGGAATGACATTGCAGCACATGCACATGGAGTAGCACTGTATGTTAAGGACCGTATAGAGATGGTAACAGTATAAAAAGGAAAGCTACCATCAAATTCCTGTAGGTAGAAAAAAATATATATAGTACTAGGATTGTACTACTGATCACCTGATCAGGAAGATCAAGGTGATTATAAAATGCTAAGGGAGATTATGTTAAAATGGAACAAGCAATAATAACGGGAGACTTCAGCTATCTTAACACAGACTGGGTAAACACTTCATCAGGGTGAGATGTGGAGATAAGATGTATGGATGTAATCAACGATTTCTTTCTAGAAGAACTCTGCTTGGAACCCACAAGAGGAAAGGCAATTCTAGACCTAATCTTGAGTAACACCAGGATCTGGTTCAAGAAGGTATTTGTCGGTAAGCCACTCTGCAAGAGTAATCAAAACAATCACGTTCAACAATCTAGCAGGAGGGAATGAGTCAATATACAGCTTTAAGAAGAGAAATTACACAAAAATGAGGAAGTCAGAAAGAATTTAAAAGGATCCATCAAAATGCAAAAGGCTGCAGGAAGCTTAGAAACTGTTTAAAAATACCATATTAGAGGACAAGGAACAGTGGATACCACAGATCAGAAATGGTAGCAAGTGGTCCAATAAAATCCCTGAATGGTTTAAGGGCAGAGTTAAGGAGACCATTCAAAGTAATAAGGCATCCTTCAAAAAATGGAATGTGTACCCAAATAAGGAAAACAAGAAAGCTCACAAACTCTTAAAAGTCAAGTGTAAAAACAAAATAAGGCAGGCCCTCCCACCCAAAAAAGCATGTCTAGCAGAAGCAGCTAAAGTTAATCAGAACAATTTTTCAAAAACATATCAGAAAAAGGAATCCAGTGAAAGAACTGGTGGGATTATTAGATAACCAAGGTGTAAAAGGTATACTCAGGAATGAGAAAGCCATAGCAAAGCAGCTGAATGAATTATTTGCATCAGTTTTTACCACATAAAATACTGAGATTCCCATGCCAGATCAGTCCTTCCTATTAGATAGGTCTGAACCATTAGATCACATTGAAATGACAACAGAAGAAATTTTAGAACAAATCAGTAAATTAAATACTGATATATTAAGTCACCAGGACTGGATGGCATGCACCCAGGACTTCTGAGGGAACTCAAAGGTGAAATTGCCCAACTTCTGGCAATAATATTTAACCTATCATTAAAAGCTGCTGCTGTGCCAGATTACTAGCAGACTGCCAGTGTAACACCCATCATCAAAAAAAATCTCTAGAGGTGATCCTGGGAATTACAGATGAACATTAGTGTGCTGATTGCAATGAAATGCAACTTTTGTGTGCTGACTGGTGGGGAAAAATAACATCAACTATGCATACACAATGCTGGCTGGAACTAGCTGTTATGACTCAGGATAGAAATCTTGGAGTCACTGTAGTTCTCTAAAAACGTCAACTCAGTGTGCAGTAGCAACCAAAAAAGGCCAATAAAAGAAGCCTGGAACTTTTCTTTGGCAAGGCAGACCCAGGAGCAACAACATCATGGAGGAAAGGGAAAGAAGAAGTGGCTTGGATCACTCCAAATGGGAATTTTTTTCCCCAGGCTGCCTGGGAAAGGAGCTGGGCTGGCCCAGACCAAAGCATTAGGCCCCTTGGTGGGAGGGGCAGATGACCATGTGGGCCTACCTGCAGCAAGGGTGAGGGTGCCACTGGAGTCACTATGAGACAGCATTTTAGTCCAGATCAAAGCAGGGACCTGGCATTTCCCCAGCACTGCTGAGAACCCTGAGTCCTTCACTTGCTCGGGCAGGAAGTAGGAGTTGCTGGCCCCAGGGACAGGGCCATGAGGCTGTCCCACTGCAGTTGTGCAGTGATATCAGTACCTGCTTCCTCCTGGCCTGGAGGCACTTGCTGCAGGAGCTCCTGTGTCCTCCTAGCTGGAGCCAGGGGCTCCTGAGACCATAGGCTAGCTCAGACCCCAGGTCCATGGAGCCCAGGCTCCATTCACAGTGGCAGGGGGGTTCGGCCAGGGTGTTGCCCCATCCCATTCCTCTCCCACTTACAGCCTCCAGCACTGAGGGACCAGGAAGCTGTGCTTGTCACCCAAGCTCAGTATATAAGAATAAGGATTTATTCTTATCTATCATGTAATTGCATCCATTTACACTACTGAAAAACAACAATCAGGACAAAAAATATTGTTTAAATGAAATTAAAATATTCTATAGTAGATGTTCAATTATGTTATGATTATTTATTTATAATTAGTTTCAATGATATCTTCTGGAAGATCTGTGTGTGTGTAATTCATTTTGATTGGTTTGCTGCACACCTCTGATACTCCCACCAATTGGTCAAGGGCAAGGGGGCAGATTGTTAGAGGGATGACAACCTTTCACTGCCTGAGGGGTTGTGCCTATGCCTCATGGCCTATGGAGCAGAACTTCTGAGACCCCAAGGGCAGGCCATGCACTATGAAGTCAGACCCTTCAGACGGGCAGTTTTTCCAAGTCAAGGGGTAGACCTTTTGATGTCAGGGACCATGTGATGGGGTAGGGGATTCTGAAACCAATATAGATCAACAGGGCTGTTAACATGGTGGCAAGGGTGACAGGGTTTGGTGTTCGGTGGGCAGATCTTATGTCATGGAACCGGAAGTTCCACCCTGTCACACAGTCCAAGACTGCAAACCCCACTTCCAAAAGGGAGGGTAAAGGGAGGGACTTCCATTGGCAAAGGCCAGGGGTTAAGGGTGGGACTTCCAGTATCAAGATGGTGGTCATGGGGCAGGGCATCTGTCAAGGACTGGGACTTAACCATTTGACAAGACATATAGCCTTGTGGCCCTCAACAGGTCACCCAAATTCATTAAGTGACCGTCTACTCAAAATAATTGCCTGTCCCTGCTCTAGATATATCTGGTGTGATGCTCTTGCTCTAAAGCATCATCCACTCCTGCTACTGTTAGAGACAGGGTACCGGACCATTGGTCTGACCCAATAAGGAACTTCTTTTGTTCTTATATATAGAATAAAATCAATTTATATCAGGCAAAAGAGCCCTTTGGGTCAATATAGGTTGTGTTTCCTCCTCAAATGAACTAAGATATGATATTTAAAGCACTCTCTTGCTAATGTAACTATAGCAGCACCACTCCCTAGGGGTGGCTGTGAAGCCCTTGGGGGCCATGCGACTTCTGCCTCCTCAGCCTGGCTCCTTGGGGTACCTTGTTCTTTCCTCCCCTGGCACACCTTTATGGACTTATTATGATGTTAAAGAGAGTATTCCCAGTGTCCCTGAGTGGATCCTTTCCCACTTTGACTGGCTGGTACTTCTTGTTACCAGTTGGCCTCAGTCTTGCCCCTCGGGCACTATGTTATGGCCCTCTGGCTCTATCAGTGCTTCAGAGTGCCAGTTTCTTTATGGGCTATATTCATAGCCTTCTTCCTCCCCTATAGCCACACCCATGCCTCCAGCTTTTGGCCTTCAGTCCTTGAACATCTGTCTGGGCCTCAGCCTTCCCAGCCTTGGCCCTTTTATTCTGGCTGCACCCAACAGCCCAGGTTCTTGGCTCTTGGGCCCCAGCCTCATCTTGTATCTGCATGCTCTGGGCCCTTGTCCCCATCTCAAGTGCCAACTCTCAAACCTCTGTGTCCCTGACTCCAAGCCAGGCTGCTCTCCCTGTGACCTTGGCCCTCAGCCTTAGCTAACTCACTTAGCCCTTAGCTCTCTGGGTCCCTGATCCCAGGCTAGGCTGCCTTTTGAAGAGTGCCTCACCAGGCACCTGTCCATGGTCTCCTCCAGTATTATGCTGAAAACAAACAAGCCACTTTGCAACTCAAAGGCTTCCCCACTCACTGCAAGCCACACCTTACTTGGAGCCCTCTTACCCCAGCTCCTATGGGTGGCTTGGGTGCCTGCCTGTTGGCCACCAGCACCCCTGAACCTCCTTGCCCTGTGGCATATAGGGGCAGACTGCCTGCCTGGGGTTAGGCACTGGGCTTATATGCCTGAATCCCCGCCCCTTCCTGTCATGTGCCTCCCCAGCCCCACACAAGGGTTTGGGACCAGCCAGCTCTCCTCTACTGCAGTAGCCAGCTGCTTGCAGCTGTAGCCTGCTGTTCGCCCTTCTTAAAGTGACAGAGGTTTTGGCTTCTGTTACAGTAACTTCATCTATATTAGGGCTATTTGGTATACATCTGCTGTAGAAATAATTCCCTTAAGAGGCATTACTACAGTGGAAAAAAATCTCTAGTTTACACCAACCTCTAGAGAACAAATCAACCCTGTATTTGACATTATCAACATATCTGGAATTCAGCCGGGTACATACAGTTCAGGATGTTAAGGTAGTAAGCATGCAACTGTCCTTATTTGCTTGACAAAATAAGTAATCACATCAACTTGGCAAAATCTACAAATCCCAATAGTAATTGATTGATATATAAAAATAGGCAGTTTCAAAACACTTTCAGAATATTTCTGAAATTTGCAGTAATGGGTGAGAGAAGAAAAGATAATTGGTAAAAAAAGGAATGTAATAATGAAGCCCTTGAGAGAAGTCCACAGTGAGAGAAAGTGGGCTCTTTACAGCTGCCTTTTTTCTCCCCCCCTTCCTCTCCAACCTCCCAAAAAATGCTAGAGGAAGCCCTAGTAAAGCAAACTGGACTAAATTCTAACTTCAAAGGGATTGCCTACTGTATAAGCCAGGACAAGATTGTTTAATTACTGTTAATTTATCCTCCAATTTTAACTAAAAAAGTAAGTATAAAAAAGTGCACAGAGCCTAGTGAAGGGCCTGCATGCAGATGTAATTTTCATAAGAGGCACTTAGATATCCCATTGACAAACATTATAGACAAGAAATAGGATTATTTTTGCTTGCTAAAGGGAAATCTTATCTTTCATAGGCATGAGGGTATAAGAAGCAGAACTGTGAGCTATGATTACATGGGATAAATAACATATAAAGATTTCATAATCATGCAATGTTGTTCATAGTACTACTCTTTCTACCTCAGTTTAAGAGTTTTATGTAGATTTGGTTAGTGGATTCATTCACTATGTGGAGCCCTGATGAAACAGCCTGTATAAGGATGTATATTACAAAACAGCTACATCAGCCCAGCACCTACAGAGTGTCTGTCCATAATTTTGTTTGCAGCTCTGAATACATAGCATCTATCCACAGCTCATACTGACATTTCACCAAAGCACATAATCCCTACAGAGGCCTCCTGTTCAAAGCCAATTTTCATTGGGCTTCATGCAGGGCATAAATGTTTGGGGCTAAAAAATTCTTATTTTGCCAACATTCTGCAGAAAGATTTCCAGTGCTATTTCCCAGAGCTGGTATTTGTTTCCTACAATATTAGGTTTTTTATCATTTAGAGGATGTATTTTTTTGAGGAAGCAACATGCTCTTTCTGGCCAAAGTGTTTTGGCATGGTTTATACCATATGTTTAGTTCAGCAGCGGATTGGTGATGGTCACACATTCAGCTTTCGTAACTGTAAGATTTTACACTTAATTACGTTTGGGTATGTGGAAAAAAACAGGATTGAATAGGACTGGTAATCAACCATATTGTTGCACAGGAGAAACTTGTTTACGTGTATGGGATGGTTTAGGTACTACTATGTGTTAAAAAGCAGGAGCCAAATTAATTTCAGATGTAAGAAGATAAAACATAATTGGACTATAGTTTTTTTTACACCATTAGTGAACATGTCCCTCAGCATTCATCATAGGTGCTACATTCATTTTCAGTTCCTGGCAATGGTTCATAATTAATTTCATTCAAATGCATTAAATTCAAACATCCTTTGATTTCAAAGGAAATGAGGCTGAGTATTTATTATATCAGATTGGACCATAGATACATCAGAGGTAGTATTTTACCTTTGTCAATGGCTTATTCTTGATGCTTCAAAATGAGAGAGATTTCAGAGCCTGTGAAAAAATCATAATAGCAGAAACAGACTTTTTCACCTAGTCACTGAGCTGCAAATCCTAGATTTAATCAAATTATTCTCGTGGTTCAGAGGAAAAATATCTAAAAGAAAGGAACTGTCTCTGTTACTTAGCTGTCTTTCAGAGATGAAAACCACTGGATACATGAACTTTTAGAATTTTTTCTTCCACATATATTACTGTGACAATGAGAAGGATTTTCCTCTCTATTTTATATAAAACAATCCTGTATGTTCTCCATAGACAATATTGACAGGTACTTTATATAAGATGGACAGTAGTTTTAGTGTATTTGATCTCACCAGGACACAAACAAACAAATAAACAAAACTGGTATATAGCTTTTAGGCTTGAAACAGACAGACTGCTTCTTTGAAGCTCTTATATTTTACAATACTGAGTTGCAGTTATTACTACAAAAATCAATAAAATAAAAACAGAAAACAAATGCTGCTTTCCAAAGAGTTAATCAACCCACAGTCCATGCCTGTGACCATCTTTAAAGCTAGGACAGTTGTTATAACAAATAAAGACATATTTTATGTAGTCAAATAGTATAAATACAATATGAAAGCAACATCATCATCTAATATTGCGGATTCTCACAGATTTAGTTTAATAACGTAAAATAATTACCACTAGAAAAATATAGGAAAGTTAAAAATGGTGCTGGTAAATCAACATACCAATATATAACTATTCTTAGAACAGTTCACCTGCTACTGTATAAAATGGTTGGCACCTCAGTGGTGTAAGTTATCATGGTTGTGCTGAAATCCATGGAGCTACAATGACTTACACCAAGTATCAGAGATCATGGGCGCCGCAGAGTTTTGGGCCCCGCACTTCAAGAGGGATATGGATAACCTTGAGAGGGTTCAGAGGAGGGCTACTCGTGTGGTTGAGGGCCTGCAGGTAAGACCCTATGAAGACAGACTGAGGGATCTGAATCTCTTCAGCCTTCACAAGAAAAGTCTGAGAGGCGATCTTGTGGCTGCCTACAAACTCATCGGGGCAGGGCAGCAGGGAATAGGGGACACTCTGTTTACCAGGGCACCCCTTGCGGTTACCAGGAATAATGGCCTCAAACTGAAAGAGAACAGATTTAGATTGGACATAAGGAAGAAATTAATTACAGTAAGGGTTGCCAAAATATGGAATGGGCTTCCAAGGGAGGTGGTGCTTTCCCCTACCCTGGAGGTGTTCAAGAGGAGACTAGACAGGCATCTGGCTGGGGTTACTTAACCCCAGCACTCTTTCCTGCCTGGAGCAGGGTGTCGGACCCGATTATCTACCAGGTCCCTTCCAACTCTAGAAATCTATGAAATCTATGAAATCTGTGTAATATAACCTTTGCAATGGCTAAGATTTTTCTAACTTGACTGTTTCAGTTATTCATTTTGGCTGTGGAAGCAACATGGAGTGAATTAATGTATATAATGCAAATAGAGATGTCTTGATGAGTCTGAATTTTTGCACTAACTGCAAAAATTTCTAATATGCAACCAATTCTTGAACTCTACTAAAGAGATAATTAATTCATAGAAACAAGATCAAATTTAATAAATAAATTGTTTATAAGTCTTCTTTTGCAATATAATTAAGGTAAATATAATTATTGGTTATTTTAAACATTTATTAATAGAAATTTTATGAAAAATAAGGGCATGTACAAAAGTTCACCAAATATAACTGGAATATGACTCTCAAAGTTTTTAACAGGTAGGAATGTATGAAAAGTATCTGTCATTGAAAATTTTACACATTTAATTTTCAGCGTATCTTGACATGTCATGATCTCATGGGGAGACTGGTTCTTGACAGGACCCATCAATCATACCCTTTCTTGACTTTTAATTGCATATTATCCATCTTTGATTTAAAAAAAGGGATTGTGTTTTGCATAGCGTTCATATAAGTTTGATGCTTCCAGTATTTCACAACATCTATTGTACTATTATATACTAATAAAATATGATATATGGTATTATAACAATTTACCATCATTAAACTATTATTTAATTACTATTTAATCTTATTACACTGCCTATGTTTACTTATATCTATATGCATAATGTTATTGTATGTAATATCTTATTTATTTATATTATTTATATTTAAATTATTTAATATTTTTATTCTAATCATATATAATAACATTCTAAAATTTTGTTCCAAAATCACACTGTGGATAACATTATGATAATTAAGGTCCCTTTTAATTTTTTTTTATTTGATTTTATTATATGGCCAGATTTTTAAGCAGAAATTATGAGTATTTTGTTGACAAAACAGGATTGCACCTCAAGTCTGGGATGCTCAAACTCCAGCCCAGGGGACAAATGTGGCTTGCAGAGCTATCCTATCTGGCCTGTGGGGCTTCCCATGGATCAGGAAATTTGGCAGTGGGGGAGAGATGGACATTAGTATGGCCACAACTCCCCTGCCAAATTCCCAAACCCAAGCACTGCGTGGTGGGTTGGGCTGGGCTGTGACCCCTCTCCCCTCAGGGACAGGCAACATCTCCTCTCTCCCCACTTTTGGATCAGGGCCTGGCCATGCTCCCTTCCCTCACATTGGGGCTAGGTTGGGTCATAGAATCCTAGAAATTAAGGGCTAGAAGGGACCTCAAAAGATCATCGAGTTTAACCCCCCTGCTCTGAGCAGGAATATCGCTGAGATCAAATGTCCCAGCAAGGTGTCTGTCCAGTCTCCTCTTGAAGACTCTAAAGTTGGGTACTGCACCAGCTCCTTGGGAAGTCTATTCCAGATTCTGGACACCCTTGCTGTAACGAAATTCTTCCTTACATTCAACCGGATGGGTTCTGGCCATGCCCCATCCCTCCTCCCCACCCCTGCAGGGCCAGCCACATCCTCTTCCCTCAACATGGGGCTGGATCAAGCTCCTTTGCCCTGTAAGGCTATTGGACCAGCCTGTCCCCCACCCCACACAGCCAGATGGTGCCCACTGTGCCTGTCTGAGTGCCAGATTGGGAACACCAGCTTGATCTGGCCCACAGATAGATCAACACTGCCTATCTGGCCCACCAGGCAAAAGGCTGAGCACCACTGTCCTAAGATATTGACCAAAAGTTCAATTTGCACAGTAACAAGGGATTTTTTATGGTGGAAAAAATATATTCCATGAAAAAACAAAAAACCCAAACAATGTTCAGTAAATAAATAAAGAAGAAAATTATTTTTCTGGATCATGCTATTGGATCCAGTAGCGTAACTAACAGGGGAGGGAGTGGAGGGCAACCAGGGCAGCAGCCTCAGGCACTGCCTTTTGGAGGGGCATAAGAACAGTCATTGATGCAGTTGGTGGCTGACTGCACCAGCAGCACAACAGCTGGTGCTTTCTAATGTGCCTCCAGCTGCCCTGTCATGCCTCTATCTAGCTGTCTCTGTCTGTCTGTCTTTCAGTCTCTCCTTCTCTTTCTCTCTCTGAGGTGTCAAAAAATTCAACGCATGGATTGCATAAGCTTGCTTAGTGTACAAATGTTCATTCAAAACAAGCTGTGCACAATCTAAGCTTTCATTCTTTAAAAAAAAAGTAAATTTCTAACCCTAGCGGCTAAGAAAACCTTCCAAGTGCAACATGAGTGTGACTGACACAATGTTTTGCACCTGAATTTGCCAGCCAGCTCAAGCAGTTATTCAGAGGTGTGAACTTTCTTGAAACCTATTAATCTAATTGGGGTGCCAAATTTAAAAGCTCACTGATGAAATTTCAGAATCAACATAGCCTGTCTCATTGCAATTCTTTTAGAAGGTAAAGGTTGAGAGCTGAATGAAAGAATAAAGGAAGAGAATAAGAACAAATATATATTGATGGCTAAGAGCCAGATCCAAAGAAAGATTTAAGCGCCTTGTGATTAAGACACTCAGGCAATAAGGAGGAGTTCTGGGTTCTGGTCTCTAATCCCAGCCTTGTTTATGCATTTTAATTGATCAGTGACATTAATAATAATTCTAGGAGTAGGGATGCTAAATGAGGAGGGCAAGTGGTCCAGCTACTAAACTGTTATATGAGAGACCAGCACCATCACTAAGTCCTTTGGTGGCCATATTTTTTGTGCAAAATGTTCATGCTTGGCCTAGTGTGTGAGAGGAATTCAGTTCAAATTGGTGTGTATTATATGTGCACAAAGCATGCCTAGCATCTCGGGCCCTTCCGTGGAACTCCACTTCATTTCTAGATCCAAGTGTGATATAGGAGAGATCTAGATGCCTAACTGTTAACACAGGGGCAGTTCAGGACATGTGTAGGAGATGGCACTGCAAATAGGACTTTCAGATTTTTTTTTTTTTTTTTTTAAGAAGCAAATAGTTAGCAAGAGTGTCTCTAGAGTTAGGGTACCTGTAACAGGTTTGGGTCCAGGGGTGGCCATGGCACTCTCTGGTAGCCACATTCCTACCCTGGCTCCAACTCTAGGGACCCTCACCTCCTTTATTTTCTCACCATGCCTCTGTTGTTTATTTGGAAAGGAGGGATGCTGCCTCAGAGTAAGCCTGGCATTGTTCAGGTGTTGAGCCTCAGCCTTCTCAGCCTCCGCCCCTCATGCCATCTGTCCACAGACTGGACTGAGCTTCACAGTTCTCAGCTTCTTGGCTTGGCCTCTTGGGCTCCATCTATAGCCCCACCTGCAGGCACTATGGGACCTCTTAAGCTACCCCTATAGTCCCCCCCAAACCACCAGTAAAACTGGAATCAAAAGGCAAACACAAGCCCTTCTGGCTCTAACATAACTACTACCCCAATCCTGGGTCTAAATCCATTGCTAGCCCTCAGCTCTCTACTTGACTCAGGGCCTAGCACAGTCCCAATCTGCTTCTATCTCACAACCACCCTTGCAGAGCTCCTTATTGCTTCATTCCCATTGCCAGACTGCCTGGTCAGCATCTGGGGCTGCCTTATATTCCTTAGGCCCTGCTTCTTTTCTGCTCAGCTGACTTCCTCAGGGTTGCCTGCAGGTGCCCACTAATTAATTTCATCAATCAATCTCCATGGCAACCCAGCTCCAGCTGTGCTCTGCTTCCCTTGCAGGCCTGTGCCTTGGCTACTGGTCTCTTAAAGTGCCAAGAATCCACAGGTTCTCTCATAGTACCACTGAGTAGGGTTTTCTGAATTCCAGTTTTGGTCTTAGATGCCTAAATTTTGCCAACATCCTGTTTTAAGAACTTAAATTCTTCTTTGGATTTGCCCTTAAAAACTCAGGTGCAAATCCTCAAAACCATTCAAATAGGAGTTAGACCCCTAAATATCAGTGAAAGATTAGGCCTTAGTTGCTAAGGCTAAATCTTTATTCATATGTCTCCCTGCTAAATTTCTACCGATACCATTGGGTATTCCACTGTGGATAAAGGGAAATATATGACCATAAATGACCTAGTCCAAGACCTATAACTGTAAATGTAAATTGACTATCTGTAGCTTGCTATTTCTGGATTTTGGCACCCTTACCATAGGAGGGAAAAACAAAAAAACAAACAAAAAGACAAAATAATAAGAAATAAGGCAAGCCTTTCTGGACAACCTGCTCTCCATATCTATATCTAATGGAGCCAGGAGTGGTGCCATAAAGTAAGCACTGCCCTTACACCTGCTCTATATATTTCAAATCCTTGAAATGAGGCAATATAGCTACCTTAGAATAATCCTGTATGTATGCCTATGAGCATGACCAACAAAGAAAGCCAAAGAGTGTTGATGTGTACATGTATGGCACCTCTCTAAGGTGACACCTACATTACCTCATTTTAGGAAGTTGCTATGGAGTGTGAGCAAGTGGATAGGATGTCCTTTATGGCAGCAACTGCAGGTGCAGCACCAAGACAACATGGATAAGTCCAAAGAACCAAGAAAGGAAGCTTAGAAAAGGAACAATTAAGATGATGAGTGTATGCCAAGAAATACAAGGATGCTTTTAAGATTTAGATGGACAGTCCCGAATAAGAACATTTTATTGCTTCTGTTATGAATCATTCTCATTATTTGAAAAGACCACACAACTCTTGGACTTCACAATTGATGGTATTGAACATATATTGGGCTGAAAGCAACACTTATGATTAGTGAGATGGCTCTGATATAAATATAGGAGAATCATAAAGTACCTTGAGAAACTTGTTTGAGCTGTCATGTGCAAGGGTTGTAGGCTTCTGCCTCAGATCCCAAGGTACAAGGTTTTAGCTCAGGGTCTCTCAGTTCTGGATGATGGAGAGGCAGAAACCTAAAAGCATTAGATCCATGGCTGAACTAGGAGATTTGGAGCTTGTTTTCAAGTCAGGTTTGCTTTCAAATATGCACAACTATGTAGCAACCCAGGGGTGTGCCCTGTCTGCAATTGGAAGGGATGGGGTGGTCAGGCAAGAGTGCTATGAGAGGAGTCTGCCATTGAGGAGCAGTTCCCTCTTTTCTCTATAGAGCCAGGCCAGGACAAAGCACTTAACTATATACAGATTTATTGCTACACAAAATTAATATAAATAACAGACATAAAATATTTACAGTAAAATTAGTATGTGACACCTTACACAATAACCTGCAATCAACATATTGCACCACTTTGAGGGACTGCAAAACATAATTATTGCCTATGCTGTGAATCACAGGACAGGTGAGTCACAGCATAGGTAATAATTAACCCCCTGCACAGATTAACATTAACACCCTGGAACAGGTAAGTCAAGGCATCCACACAATAAACACATATAAGCATCAGCTTAGATAAACCCAGGTAAGTTAAGGTAGCAATACAATAGACATGCATAGGCAACAATACAGGTAAGTTCCAATAATAAGCAGTAAAGACATATAGGTAATGAAGACAGACAAACCCATATAATCTCCCTTAAGGAACCTCTACAGTACAATGCACCATTAATCACAAAATACGGAGCCCCTTCTCTTTCTGGCCCCAGGATATGGACACACCCCCTCCCACAATGGAGGAAGGTGAAGGCTACAGACCATCCTCTCCCAAGCCCACCTCCCCTATGGGACCCGCTTCCCCAGCAACTCCCGCTCCAGCTCTGAAGCAGACAGGGCTCATCCTCAGGTGGCCAGTCCCACAAGGGCCTCTCTCTGGTGGTGCCTCCAGCTCCTCTCAATGGCCTGGTGCCCCACACTAGGCACCCAGGGTGCTCCTATGGGAGCTGAGCCCTTACTGGCTCCAGTTCCCTGGCCTCATGCTGGGGGTCTTCCACCTTCCTGGGCCCTGTTCTGGGCACCACGGCTCTTTTAGTTTAATGTGGAGCCACACTGTGGGGCTCTGGTTACTCAGCATAGAGCCGGGGCTAACTTTGCAAAAGAGGATGGAATTTTTCCCAAAATGGAAAAACTTTTTCTTTTTTTTTTAAATATTTCTAAACTCACGGAATGGAAATTCCAACTTGGGGCCAGTTCTATTTACTGTTTCTGGGTATGGACTCAGAGAGACCTAGAGAGAGAAGCATGGTGTAGACAGTTTTGGGACCATGACAACTGTATTGGAATGTGGCAATACCTAATTACTGGAAAATAGGAAGCAGTAAATTTTGCTCAGGAATGGATTCCAGTATCTAAGAGTTGGGTCCACTTATCTATGTACTGCAGTCATTTACACCTGAAGAAATGAGAATAAAAATCTACCATAACTGGAGCAAGAGTTGAAACACACTTTGCGTGGGTATAAGTGATGATGCAAATTGCTAGAAAATGAAGAATCAACTCCCAAAATATGAAAGTCTCCCTCTTACTTTCCCTCTACTTCAATATAAACAATGTTAAAATATTACAAAGGTTTAGAACTTTATCTCTTTTTTTATGGAAACCGTGACTATTCAGGACCTCACCAACTATTCAGTAACATACCTCATTCAGGCCTAGGCCTATGCTGTAATTTTTTATTAGAGGAAACGGAAGAATTTATCTTTCCATTCACGTGGAAGAGAATTCACAAAATGCCAGTTGACAATGCATATCATACTTCCCTTTCTATGCTTCCCACATGTACATAATCTCAAATATGTGACTGGATATGGCATGCATTATGAAGTCCCTCAAGCTATCAACACTATTTCAATTTGCTTTTCAAGGGTATGAACTTTTTTATCCATTGCACAGATACACTACTATTGAGGCCACTGACAGCTGCATCCATGTGTCTGAGGCCAGAATTTGATTCTTTTTTATGCTTTCACCCATACTGATTTTAAAAAAAGTACTGTTCAGGCTGCAATCTAACATTGAGTACTTAACCTGTAAACAAAGATGTCAGAACTGGAGATGAATGATTCTGATACACACAGCTGACTGTGCAGCAATCAGAATATAGTAACCACTCACTTCAGCTGGTATAGGATTACAGAAGAAAAAAAAACAAAACCCTGGAAGCAACAAAGGAAGAGATTGTTGCTTCTAAGAGCTGGACTTCAGCAATATATTGGCTGTATCCACATATCATTGAATTCACTAGAGATGCAGCAAATATGGATTTATAGCATATACTACTAAGCAGTAAAGGGCTACTTCAAATTGCCATTACTTTGGAAGAACTGAGTGTACTAGATCCCAGATTAAATAACACAGGAAAGATCAGCTACCTCTCACTTCTGAGAGAAAAAAAATCAAGAAAATCTTTTAAAAGACAGATTGGGGCAGTGATTTTAAGAACAGAAAATCATGATGAACTTTCCCACCTCAAATGTATGCAATTCGGAAAGCAGAAAGTGCAAAACAATTTTTTTTTTATTTATTTTTTTTTAATATTTGGCATTTTTTTTTTTTGCTTTTTAAGTTGCGAAATGGATATCTGAAATACAGCAGATTGGGAAGGAACAATCAGGTGCTTTCTAATACAAAATCTGGGACATATGAGAAATACAGTTTAAAATGACTTGTTTTGTTTTGCAGCTGCTGATTCCTGCTTCTTGGTTACAGAATAAATCTCTATAGATAATAGCTCTTGCATTCTAAATCTGTACGTCTTTATATACAATGAGTGGTAATTAATGTAAGGTGGTGTTTAGTAGTTATCTAAGGTGAGCATGCATTTCCCAAGACTCATTTCAAAGCAGTCGGTCCCAGCAGTTTCTTTGTGTTTTATTAAAGAAGATGAAACTCACTAATACGGGTGAATGCAGTATTGATTTATGCATGCCACTATCCCTTTAGTATTCTGTATGTTTTCTCTGTTCATTCCGTCTCTGTCAGCAGAAAGTTATATTAGCATTTAAAAATGTATTTTTTTGCTCCCTGAAAAACTGAGGACTTTCTGCCATCCTCTGCATCTGAATGTAAAAAAAAAAAAAAAGAGCTTGAGCCCAGAGAGGGGGAATTCAGCTTCTACAACATGAACCTTCTTCCTATCAACCATGTAGAAGTGATTCTACTAATGCTTGCTGAGGTTGCAGGATCTGAGGTCCTAGGTGAGGTAAGCCAAGCTGAGGAAGATATTGGGAAGAAAAGACAGCTGTGATCCTCTGATTTTCTCCTTGTTAAAGGACACTAGGGAATCTCAAGTTAAAATAGCTGCAGTTCTTCCCCACTTTTGTTACAGAAGCCCCACAGGCCTCTATGACCTTCTAGAAATATGTCCCATGAGAATCTAAGGTTTCTAGGAGTCGGAGAGGCATACGCGGGCATTTCTGCAACCTGGGTGGCAGCTGTGTATGCAGCAGTGTCAGAGAAGGTTGTTATTTCTGCATTCCCTACCTTCCCCTTCCCTCTTATCTACAGTACTGAGTAGACAGCAAGAGCTGATGAATTAGTAGAAGAAAAGAAAGATACAAAGAACATTCCCCCACCCCACGAGAATAGCTTATAAGGCATTGAATTTGCAGTCATAAGGATCCACTTAGGGAGGACGGAACACTAAAATCTACATTATTTAAAAACACAGATGCAAACATCTGCCTCATTTTGGTTGTGGAAGCATGAAAGATGAAAAAATATTAAAAATGGTTTACTTCTCTCTCAGACTTGTAACTCCATGTCAGTGGACCAGAAGTATCAAGTACTAATCTCTTCTGCAGCTTCTATACCTCAGGGGTCAAATGAAGTAAAAAGCAAACAATTTTTCACCATGCCAAGATGATTAGTGATTTTATTTCTAAAATGATTATTATCAAACTAAAGCAGTGTCATCTTTAGGTAAAATGAAAAAAAAAAGATTAAGGGGTTTAATTTACTTGGCATGTTATAATTGTGTTTATTAAAATACAGGGAATTACAGCAAATTTTTGCAATTTTTATCATTTGTTAATATTACTTTGCCTCAGTGGGGATTATATTGAGAGAGTTTTTGGAGACATAAAAGGACACTGGTCTACACATTATATTTACAAAGGTATATAGAATATTTTTTTTCATTTTTCTTTCACTATTTATAATAATCTCCAATAGAATTCAAATAAATCTCACTCTCCAAGCTTTGCTGCTTCTTTCTTTATGTAGCCACCATGGTTTGTTATTGTAAGGCTGTTTAGGGGTGTGAGGCTCTTGGCATTGGGAAAAATCATTTAAATTGACACATTTTGTCCTCACATTCACACATGTGATTCCAACTGAAGTCAATGGAAGCTAAGAATAGAATTTACCAACATATATAAAAAAAACAAAAACAGGTGAAATTAGGATATGCTGGATCCGATACAGCTACCATTGGAATCACTGGTCAATGTCATACTAAATTTAGCATCTAATGAAGTAGGTTGTTTGAATGGCAAAAAAACTACTTCTCTGAAGAAGTTACGTCTCTCTGAAGCAACAGTCTCCAAGGTGCTACTTTGTCCTGCCTTCTGCCTTAAACTTAAGTGAGAAGAGAGTTTGTGTTTATTCTCTCTTTATAAAACCTATTGTTTTGCCTATAGATGTACTCATTTTAGTCATCTTTGCCTGATATGGTATATCCTTGACGTCTCACTAATGCCACAAAAGTTTGTATTTAAAATCTTTTTGTCTCTAATAGTCAGCATATTGAAAATCTAAAATTAACTGTGGGCACATCTACACGTGCTATTAATGTGCCTGAATAAACGCTGGAGCAATTTGTGTTGAAGTCAGCTGCTTCCCAGGTGCAATGTACACCCAAGGCTGCAGCAATCTGAGCCAAGGTGGAGCAGCCCTGGGTTGGCAGGGAGATCAGGGGGTCAGCCCTAGGTGCCGGGTAGCAGTGTTGGGTGGCGTAGAGGCTGTCTGGGGAACAAGGTGCTACAACGTGGGGCTAGGTGGCAGGCAGCCCCTACACTTTAGCACTCTCGTGCCCCAGCCAGCCCCGGTCACAATCAACACATGTATTTGTGTACATGTAATTACTCATCTGTGGAATAGTACTTGTCCCAGACAGTACTCTCCTACAGCAAAGTTCATAGATTTATAGATGTTAGGGTCGGAAGGGACCTCAGTAGGTCATTGAGTCAGACCCCCTGCCTTGGGCAGAAAAGAGCACTGGGGTCAGATGACCCCAGCTAGGTGCTTGTCCAGTCTCCTCTTGAAGACCCCCAAGGTAGGTGGTCTTCCACCTCCCTTGGAAGCCCATTCCAGATTCTGGAAACCCTTAACTGTGAAGAAGTTATTTCTAATACCTAAATCTGCTCTCCATCAATTTGTGGCCAGTGTTCCTAGTTACTCCAGGGGGTGCCCTAGGAAACAGAGCATCTCCTGTTCCCTGCTGCCCTCCCCTGATTAATTTATAGGCAGCCACAAGACTACCTCTCAGCCTTCTTTTGCAAAGGTTGAAGAGATCTAGGTCCCTCAGTCTCTCCTCGTAGGGCCTTGCCTGCAGGCCTCTGACTGTACGAGTGGCCTTTCTCTGAACCCTCTCAAGATTCTCTGCATCCCTCTTGAAGTGTGGCACCCAAAACTGGATGCAGTACGCCAACTGCAGTCTGACCAGTGCTGCATAGAGAAGCATCACCTCCCTGGATCTGTTCATCATTCATCTGCTAATGCATGATAAAGTGTGATTATCCTTGTTGATCACTTTGTCACATTGATGACTCATGTTCATCTTGGAGTCAACTATGACTCTAAGATCCCTTTCTGCTGCTGTGCTACTAACAAGGTCATCCCCCAGCCCGTAAATGTGCTGGTGGTTCTTTTTCCCCAGGTGCAGCACTTTGCACCTGTCTTTGTTGAACTTCATCCTATTTTGTTCTGCCCATTTCTCCAACCTGTCCAGATCTGTCTGCATCCATTCCCTACCCTCTGCTGTGTTAATTGTGCCCCCTAATTTGGTATCATCTGCAAATTTGGACAGAGTGCTCTCTATGCCCTCATCCAAGTCACTGATGAAGACATTCAATAGCACCGGTCCATGGACTGAGCCTTGCAAGACTCCACTGCCCACATCTTTCCAGGTCAATATCGGCCCATGCATTACTACTCTCTGGGTGTGACCCGTAAGCCAATCTGCCACCCATCTGACTGTGTAATCATCTACGTCACAGCCTGTCAGTTTATTTATGAGAATGGAATGCGATACTGTATCAAAGGCCTTCTTAAAGTCTAGGCAGATGACATCTACCTCGACTCCTGTATCTAAGCATTTTGTGACCTGGTCATAAAACGAAACAAGGTTAGTCAGGCAGGATCTACCTGCAATGAATCCATGCTGATTTCCTTTCAGCATTATTTCCCCTGCTGGGATCCCACAAATGTAATTCTTCATGATTTTTTCCAGAGTTTTCCAAAGGATAGAGATGAGACGACCTGGCCTATATTTTCCTGGTTCCTCCCTCCGCCCCTTCTTGAAAATAGGGAACATATTGGCCCTTTTCCAGTTCCCCTGGGACCTGACTGGAGCATCATGAGTGCTCGAACAGTCATGCCAGTGGCTCTGCTATGACACTGGCCAGTTTCTTCAGCACCCTGGATGAAGTTTCATAGATTTCATAGACATTTGGGCTGGAAGGGGCCCCAGAGGATCACTGAGTCCAGCCCTCTGCGCCGGGTGGGAAGTCAGCAGGGATCATAGGATCCAGCATCCAAATGTCCCTTGAAGGTGTTCAAAGTGGGTGCTTGAACCACCTCCGGCAGCAGTCTATTCCGAAACTTGGGGGCTCGGACAGTGAAGAAGTTCTTTCTTATGTCTAGTCTGAATCGGTTGTGGTGGAGTTTTTGACTGTTCTATCTTGTCATCCCTTGGGGCGCTCTGGAGAACAGACATTCCCCCAGATCCTGATGAGCACCCCTGATAAACTAATAGGTGGCCACCAGATCACTCCTGAACCTGTGCTTTTCCAGGCTGAAGAGTCCCATGGCTCTCAGCCTCTCATCATAAGGTCTGTTTTCCTGACCTCTGATCATGCACGTGGCTCTTCTCTGCACCCTCTCAAGCTTCTCCAAATCCTTTTTGAATTGTAAAGCCCAAAACTGGATGCAGTACTCCAGCTGCGGCCTCACCCAGGCCGAGTTCAATGGGAGAATGATGTCCTGGGATTTGCCTGAGAAGCATCTATGGATGCAAGCCAGTGTTTTGCTTGCTTTACTAGCCACAGCATCACACTGATGGCTCATGTTCATCCTGTGGTCAATCATGACCCCCAAGTCCCTTTCATCTGTTGTGCTAACCAGTGTAGCACTGCCAAGCCTATAAACATGCTGCAGGTTTTTCCTCCCAAGGTGGAGAACCTTGCGTTTTTTGGTGTTGAACGTCACCAGGTTCTCATCTGCCCATTTCATGAGCCTGTCAAGATCTGCCTGGATCACCCTCCTATCCTCAGGATGCTTTACCCCAGAGTTTGGTGTCATCAGCAAACTTGGAGAGTCTGCTTCTGACACCAATGTGCACATCATGTGGATGTGACGGAGGTAATACAGGCCAGGATCAAGCCCACTGAATACTACCCCATGGTCCTAGTCCATGTGGGTACTAATGATGCAGCCAGGAGAACCCCTGATCACCTGATGGCGGACTACAGTGCTCTGGGCAGCGTGCTGAGGGAGTTCGGTGCACAGGTGGTATTCTCTTCCATCCTACCAGTGAGCGGATGAGGAAGACGGCATGAAAACTGCATCAGAGAAACCAACTGGCGGCTTCGGCAGTGGTGTCTCGAGGCAGGCTTCGGCTTCCTGGACAATGACCCGCACATCACGACGAGGGACATGCTCAGCTGGGATGGGCTTCACCTGTACCCTAAAGGTAAGCATGTGTTTTCTTCTAGGTTGGCGGATCTCCTCCGGTGGGCTTTAAACTAGGCTCGTCGGGGGGAGGGGAGTACGAGGGCAGGGGAAGCTGTGGACCACCAAACCATGTGGCACCCACAAGGACAGACCAGCCTGAAGAAAGAGAGCATTGGAAACCTGAAAGCCATGGGGAGACCAGCACTACAGAACAGGTAAGAAACAAGAAGGTAAGAAACAATGGGCCCCTTGGGACTTGGAGCGGGGGGGCAGCAAAGGCACCAGTCGCAGGGCTCAAGTGCCTATATACTAATGCTAGGAGCATGGGGAACAAGCAGGATGAACTAGCGCTCCTGCTTGCACTAAACACCTATGACTTAGTGGGGCTAACAGAGACCTGGTGGGATTCATCCCATGACTGGGCGGTACATATGGAGGGCTATAGATTGTACAGAAAGGACAGGTCGGGGAAGAAAGGGGGGGGGGTTGCACTTTATGTCAGTGAGCAATATACATCAACCCTCATCAAGACAGAATCCGAGGTTGAGGAAGTAGAAGGATTGTGGGTTAGGCTACATGGGGGGCAAGGAGAAAGGGATTTGGTGGTAGGGGTCTGCTACAGACTCCCACACCAAGGGGAAGAAATAGATGCGGGGCTCCTGAGGCAACTCTCGGAGACCATAAAAGCTAAAGAGGCGGTAGTCATGGGGGACCTAAACTACCTGTACATCTGCTGGGAGACGCAGACAGCAAAGTCCCACAGCTCACGCAGGTTTCTAACCTGTGTACAGGACCTCCACCTGACACAGGAGGTACATGGTCCCACTAGGGGGAATGCCATACTGGATCTGGTATTGGCAACAGGATGTCATGGTAGGGGACCTCCAGATCGGTAGCCATTTGGGAGACAGTGATCACTTATTAATAGAATTCAACATAAGACGTCGAGTGGGTAAGGTAACTAGTAGGGTGAAAATGCTAGACTTTAGGAAAGCTGATCTCAATGAACTCAGGTGATTAGTCAAGGACACACTGCAGAGTAGGAGTTTTGAAGGGATGGGAGCCCAAGAAGGGTGGCTGTGCCTTAAGGAAACGATCCTTTGGGTACAAAGCAAGACGATCCCCGAGCAAGGCAAAAGAGGGAAAGGGGCCAGGAGGCTTCCATGGCTGACCAGAGAAATCCAGGGCAGCCTAAAGGCCAAAAGGGGAGCACATAAAAAGTGGAAACAAGGTGAGATCACTAAAGAAGAATATACCTCCTCTGCTCGTGCTTGTAGGGAGGCAGTTAGACGGGCCAAAGCTACCATGGAGCTGAGGATGGCATCCCAAGTAAAAGACAACAAGAAATTGTTTTTTAGATATATAGGGAGTAAATGGAAGGCCCAGGGAGGAATAGGACCCCTGCTAAATGGGCAGAAACAATTGGTGACAGACAGGAGGGACAAGGCTGAACTCCTCAACGAATGCTTTGCCTCAGTGATCCTAAGCAAGGGGCACGACAAGTCTCTCACTGGGGTTGTAGAGAGGCAGCAGCAAGGCGCCAGACTTCCATACATAGATCCTGAGATGGTGCAGAGTCACTTGGAAGAACTGGATGCCTTTAAGTCGGCAGGCCCGGATGAGCTCCATCCAAGGGTGCTGAAGTCACTGGCCGACATCATTGCAGAGCCACTGGCGGGAATATTCGAACGCTCGTGGCACACAGGCCAAGTCCCGGAGGACTGGAAAAGGGCTAACGTGGTCCCCATTTTCAAAAAGGGGAGGAAGGAGGACCTGGGCAACTATAGGCCAGTCAGTCTCACCTCCATCCTTGGCAAAGTCTTTGAAAAAATTATCGAGGCTCACATTTGTGAGAGCCCAGAAGGGCAAATTATGCTGAGGGAAAACCAGCATGGGTTTGTGGCAGGCAGATCGTGCCTGACCAATCTAGTCTCTTTCTATGACCAGGTTATGAAACGCCTGGACACAGGAGGAGGGGTGGATGTTGTATACTTAGACTTCAGGAAGGCCTTCGATACGGTATCTCACCCCATACTGGTGAACAAGTTAAGAGGCTGTGACGTGGATGGCTGCACAGTCCGGTGGGTGGCGAATTGGCTAGAGGGTCGCACCCAGAGAGTCGTGGTAGATGGGTCGGTTTCAACCTGGAAGGGTGTGGGCAGTGGGGTCCCGCAGGGCTCGGTCCTTGGACCGATACTCTTTAATGTCTTCATCAGTGACTTGGACGAGGGAGTGAAATGTACTCTGTCCAAGTTTGCAGATGACACAAAGCTATGGGGAGATGTGGACACGCCGGAGGGCAGGCAACAGCTGCAGGCAGACCTGGATAGGTTGCACAAGTGGGCAGAAAACAACAGGATGCAGTTCAACAAGGAGAAATGCAAAGTGCTGCACCTAGGGAGGAAAAACGTCCAGCATACCTACAGCCTAGGGAATGACCTGCTGGGTGGCACGGAAGTGGAAAGGGACCTTGGAGTCCTAGTGGACTCCAAGATGAACATGAGCCGGCAGTGTGATGAAGCCATCAAAAAAGCCAATGGCACTTTATCATGCATCAGCAGATGCATGACGAATAGGTCCAAGGAGGTGATACTTCCCCTCTATTGGGCGCTGGTCAGACCGCAGTTGGAGTACTGCGTGCAATTCTGGGCGCCACACTTCAAGAAGGATGCGGATAACCTGGAGAGGGTCCAGAGAAGGGCCACTCGTATGGTTAAGGGCCTGCAGACCAAGCCCTACGAGGAGAGACTAGAGAAACTGGACCTTTTCAGCCTCCTCAAGAGAAGGTTGAGAGGCGACCTTGTGGCTGCCTATAAGTTCATCATGGGGGCACAGAAGGGAATTGGTGAGTATTTATTCACCAAGGCGCCCCCAGGGGTTACAAGAAACAATGTCCACAAGCTAGCAGAGAGCAGATTTAGATTGGACATTAGGAAGAACTTCTTCACAGTTCGAGTGGCCAAGGTCTGGAACAGGCTCCCAAGGGAGGTGGTGCTGTCCCCTACCCTGGGGGTCTTCAAGAGGAGGTTAGATGAGTATCTAGCTGGGGTCATTTAAACCCAGCACTCTTTCCTGCTTATGCAGGGGGTCGGACTCGATGATCTATTGAGGTCCCTTCCTACCCTAACATCTATGAATCTATGAATCTCTGAATCATTGATGAAGATATTAAATAGTATAGGTCCTAGGACAAAGCCTTGAGGGGCCCCAGTGGTGACCGCGCACCAAGACGATTGGCTCCCGTTGACCACCACTCTCTGGGTCCTACCCCAGAGCCAATTCCCTAGCCAGTGGATCATGGTGAGGTTGAGGCTTCAGTTAGCCAGTTTAACCAAGAGGTGATTGTGGGATACCAGATCAAAAGCTTTTTTTGAAGTCAAGATATACAACATCGATCTCTTCCCCCATGTCCAGGTGATAGGTCACCTGGTCATAAAAGGACATGAGATTGGTCAAGCAAGATCTACCTGCAACAAATCCATGCTGGGTATCCCTCAGGATATTGCCTTTAGCTAGTCTGTTAAGGATGGCCTCTTTGATAATCTTTTCCAAGACCTTCCCCAGGATAGCGGTCAGGCTGATGGGCCTGTAGTTTGCCAGATCTACGTTCTTCCCTTCCTTGAAGACAGGCACGACATTGGCCCTCTTTCAATCTTTGGGCACTTCACCAGAGCACCAAGAGCTCTCAAAGATCTGTGCCAGGGACTGAGCTATGATGCTTGTCAGCTCCTTAAGTACCCTCGGGTGTAAACCGCCATGGCCGACTGACTTGAAGGTATCCAGCCTGTCAAGGTATTCCTTCATGAGGTCAACTTTGATGGAGTGCAAGGAATCTCCCTCACATGGGCCTCTCTGACCCACAGTGGCAGGGCCTTCCCATGGGACTGATGAAAAACTGATGCAAAGTACCCATTTAGCAAGTTTGCTTTTTCCTGGGCATCAGTTGTCAGTTGTCCCATCTGGTTTAGCAGGGGTCCAATGTTGCCCTTGCTTTTCCTCCAGTTCCCCTCTCTGCAGGTCTGGACCAGAGCAGAGTATTCCTCCTTGGTGGTGGTTCCAGTCCTCCATCCTTTGTAGGTCTTTCCTTTTAAGATGCAGGAGGTCTACCAGTTCCCTGGAGAGCCAAGGGGGCTGCTGTGCCCTTTTGCTGCCTTTCCTCTGAGACGGGTGGACTTTGCTTGCACATCTAGGATTGCTCCCTTGAGGAGCAACCACTCTTTCTGAACTCCCCTTTCCTTTGGCTTTTTAGGCCTTTTAGGGCCTCTCTGACAAGCCTCCTAAGCTTGTCAAAGTCAGCTTTCCTGAAGTTGAGGACTTCTGTATTACTGACTGACTTGTCAGATTTACAGCAGAAGGTGAAGGTGATCAGCTCATGGTCACTGTCACCCAGTTTCCCTTCAATCATTAGGTCACTGATTAGGTCATCTCTGGTTGCCAGTATGAGGGCAAGCAGCGTTTTACTTCTTGTCAGCCTGTAGACTTCCTGCATCAGATAGAGGTCATCCACACATGATAGAAAGCTTTGCGACCATTTGGATTTGTCTGAGCGCTCCTCCCATGAGATGTCTGGGTAGTTAAAGTCTCCCATGACAACCATACACCGGAAGCGTGCAGCCTTAGCCAATTCCCTGGTGAACTCCTGGTCAAGGTCTTGACCCTGTGTAGGGGGTCTGTAGTAGACTTTCACCATAGTATGCCCTGTGCCGTGTTCCCCATGGATTTTAACCCAGAGGGTCTCAAGTCATCCACCATGGGTGCCAATGTCAGCTTGCAGGGACACGTAGCTTTCCTTGATATAGAGAGCTATGCCCCTGCCCCTTTTGTCCACTCGATCCCTCCTGTGGCCCAGTTATGGGTGGAGTCCCACCAGGTCTCTGTTATCTCAATGACATCATAGGTATTTGCATTTACCAGGAGTACAAGTTCCTCCTGTTTATTCCCCAAGCTCCTGGCATTTGTGTATAGGTAGGCAAGTGTCCCCTTGGGGTCCCTTGCCCTGCCTACATTTTGTTCCAGGGCTGGAGCTGGGGTGGGATCCCTTAAGTGCTTGGCCTGCAGGCTTTGCAAGGGTTTCTCAGCAGCCAAGCAATGGCAGTAGTCCCCGCATCCCCCAGCAGTCTTAGTTTAAAGCCCGGTGGAGCAGGTCAGCCAGTCTGGCTGAGAAGAGCTTCCTCCCCAATAGAGAGATATGGAGGCTATCCCTTCCCAGCAGCTCGCTGCCTCTCTGTCCAAAGGGCAGACTGTGGTCATGGAAGCCAAAGCCTTCCTGATGACACCAGCACCGCAGTCTTTAGTTCACTACCTGGATCCTCCTCTCCCTCCTCAGCCCATATCCTGAGACTGGGAGGATCGAAGAAAACACCACCTGTGCCCCCAAACCCTTAAGCCCTGCACCCAAATCCCTGTAGCACCTCATGACCTGGCCGGGAGTGCTCCGAGCCCTCTCATTGGTGCCCACATGGATGAGGAGCATGGGATAGTGGTCAGTTGGCTGGAGGAGTTTAAGGATCTTCTCTGCAATGTCTTGGATGTGGGCTCCTGGGAAGCAGCAAACTTCCCAGGCTAAGGGGTCAGGGTGGCAGATTTCCCCCTCAGGATGGAGTCTCCCACAACAAACACTTTGTGTTTGGTCTTGGGGAGAGGGGGGCCCCAACCAAGAAAAAAAATGGGTAGCCACATTGAGAACATTGAAGTTATCCTTTCTGAAGTCTAGCACTTCAGCCCTGCTGGTTAGTTTACCCACCCTTTGTCAGATAGTGAATTGAATTGATTGATGGTCACTATCCCCTAGGTTACCTTGTACCTGCAGATTCCCCACCAAGTCATCCCCTGTAGCTAATACCAAGTCCAGCAAAGCATTTCCCCTAGTGGGATTGTATATCTCCTGTGTTAGGTGGAGGTCCTGTATGCATGTTAAGAACCTTGTGAATGGTTAGATTTGGCTGACTGCTCCTCCCAGCAGATGTCAGGGTGGTTTAGGTCACCCATGACAACCATATCTCTCGACAGTATGGCCTCTGAGAGCTGTCTGGAAAATACTAGGTCTAGCTCATCCTCCTGGTGGGGCGGTCTATAGTAGATCCCCCCACTACCAAGTCCCTTTCTCCCCCACCCCCTTATATCCTGACCCACAGTACCTCAGTTTGGCCCTACTCTGATCCTATCTTGATTATAGAGGATGTATATTGTTCCTTAACATAGAGAACAACACCCCACCCCACCCCTTTTTCCCCCACTGTATCCTGTCTGTACAACCTGTAGCCCTCAATGCCCACTTCCCAATCTTGAGTAGGGTCCCACCAGATTTCAGTTAGTCCAACCAGGTCAAAATTGTTGCTTGCAAGAAGGAGAGCAAGTTCCCCATGCTCCTAGCATTAGTGTAGAGACATTTAAGCCCCTCAATGGGTGCCCTTGGTACTCCCCTGTCCTGGGTCTATTGGGCCCCTTAGTGCTTAACTGGACTGATCCAGTGCTTTGCATGTGGCTCACTGATCCTAGGTTCTCCTTATCTTCTGCTTCCCCATCTCCCAATGAATCTAGTTTAAGCCCTTCAGAGGAGATCAGTCAACCTGTAAGAAAACAGACTCTTACCTTTAGAAGAGAGATGAAGACCATTTTGTCCCAAGATTCCTCTCTCATGGAAGTGCAGATCGTGGTTTCAGGAGCCAAAACCCGCATGATGGCACCAACGCCGGAGCTGCAGGTTGACTTTCCTGAGGCAGGTGTCCTGATGCTGACAGCAACTGCTGACCAGAAGGATGGACAAGAAGACCACCTGTGCCCCTGGCTTCCTAAGCCTGGTCCCCAGAGACCTGTAATCACTCATGATGTGGTTAATACAGGCACACGTATAAACTGTGACAATTTACAGTAGAGCTAATTAGTCAACTCCACAGTAAAGCACATATGTAGATGCACCCTCCATATAGTAAAATATTTCCTGTGAACACAATTCAGCTAATATTTTCAGGTCCTTTAAACATAAATGCCTATAAACATAAATGAACAATCAGCACCAGTATGGGTCATGGGATTATTGCTTTCTTAAGCAAAATATGCAGAGCTTTTCTAGGTCACTATATAACCCCTAGCATTAGAATATAAAAGACCAACAGAAAGTTGGTGAGACTAACAGTGAAATTCTAAAAGATAAGGCAGTTCTCAGAGCCTCTGCCTGATAGCATTTAAAATAGGCTTTTTAAATTATAATTTGTTGTACTGCTGAAAGAGAGAGATCTTTATTAATTATCATCCTTATTAAGGATATTTCATAGAAAATGGTACAATTGATTTTTCTTTTTGCTGATAAGGCCTGCCAAAATATGTAAGCCGGTATGTTGTCTTGATTTTCACTTTGCAAATACCTTGCAAAATAATCATAACATCTTTGAGTGTATGTCCAATTCTGCCAACTTTACTACATAGACAGAAGGCTTATTGGAAATAAAACAACTTCTTGTGTAGCAAGAAACAACTCAGGATGCATAAAGGTGGCTGAAGTAAGGAGGTAAGTTTGTAGATCAGTAGGAACCCGATAGCTTGCTTAATAATTGTTTTCCAACTATTTAAGTTGGTCTAATAAGAGATATCAGATTCACCCAAAGAACCTTGTCTGCTTATGTCCTTAGACCAACATGGCTACAACCTACACCCCTAGATCAATAGGATACACATTTTAAAGCTATATTTAGATGCCTGGTATAAACAGGAAAGTAGAATGACTTCATAATTTCAAGTAAGAATATCTGTATTTTAATTGTTAATGTAGAACAAGAAATTAACATTATGATTTTAAATGTTTAAAATATTAAACTCAACATATTTTTTATTAAAAAAAATCCAAGTAAAGACTGAAGGCCGTTATTATGTTTGGAGCACTGTAGAACAAAATCATTTTACTGAGGATATTTTTTGGAATGATCATTTTTCTAGATATATTCTTTTCCTTTTTTGAACCAGGTTATAGGAATGAGGGAGGCCTTATTTCATATTTTATTCTCTGCCTCCTCAAGAAAATCATACACAGCTCCTTCCTGTCAGACTCACAGGCTAGGTACAGACTTTCAAAATGCCGAAAGCAGAATCAAACTAAGTTACACAGTTTTCTGTAAGTGGTGTGGTTTAGATCAGTAATGAACAGAACATACATTTGCCCTTTGGTGGAGGAGCAAATCTTAGACCAGGTTCCACCATTTTTAAACAGTCTATACATTGTGAACTCCTGTTCTGTTATGGGGATAGACTGGTTTTGTGTGCCGGACTTCTGTTCTGTTAGAGGTATCGCTTGGTTTCCAGTCACGTTATAATGGTAAAAGTGCAATGTCTGTATCTGACATGCAAACCAAGGCAGAAAACAGGGCATATTAACTTAAAGGACTAGCTTCCTTTCTCTCAACTCATATGGTCTGAGGTCAATGGGACTCAGACCATATAAGCAAGAGCTGGTACAATGAGCCCATGGAGCCATGTCAAAAATAATGTACTCCAAGTCACATAAATGTAGGGTGTTTCACATTAGTGATATGAGAAAGACATGAGCTTTTTCTGTGTAGAGTACACCGATCAAAACTCTGACTTGCCATAAGCAGATCAAAGCAGGATCAGAACACAGCAGTTACACACAAACACACACACACACACACACACACACAGAGTCAGCAAGAGTTAGAAGCACTAAAGAAATGGACTTGGCAGCATGAGAACCTTCAGGTTTCTCTGTGGGGTTAGAAGAGATGGAATAGCATGGACCATCTTGGATACAAAAGCTTTGGCACCCCCTAGTGTGTATAAGTAATGAGAAAGAGCAGATTCTTATATTCCGAAGAATATAAGTGTGGCGGAGCACAGGGTGCTCCTGCCACTTTAAGGGCCTGGAGCTGGCAGCCTCCAGGTGCCTGATTAGGGCAGCCATTTTGGGGCCTACATAAACCAGGCAGTTTGGCTGCAGGAGGTCAGGCAGTAACATTGCCTGGTCTTAGGGCTGCTGTGTATGACCCAGAGGTAAGGGGGAGCTGCAAGGGGATGGTAGGAGGCTCCTGGTCCTGGGCATGACCTGAAACTGCACCCTGCTGGGAGTGGGTCGTCTGGTGGGGCTCTCAGTGGCGCGGGAGCCCCCAGGAAATGCCAGGCCAGTTATCACCCCGGTGAAAGGCGGGTCGGGGTGCCTTAACCCCTAGTTCCCACCACCACCGGGTGGGTGACCCCTGAGTCAGGTGAGGGCTGAGAGGGCCAGTGTTTGTGAGGGGCCCAGAGAGGGCGGACCCCGAGAGTGGGAGTAAGGTGGGCGAGGTGCCGTGGTTGCTCCTAGGAGGAAGGGAGCTAGAAAGACCCAGCCCGAAGGGGAGAGTCCCCTCGACTGGCCCATGCTGGGGCCAGGACCAGTGAGGGTCAAAAGGGCCGGGGGCTCACCGTGAGGGACGCCCAAGAGCCGGGGGCCTGGGGTCCTGACTGGCCTTGAGGTGGGCCAGGGCTAGGTAGCCGAAGGTTCCAGGGGAACCGCACCCGAGAGGGGAACAAGGCTTCGGGAGGGTGAGGTAGCCCAGATGACGGCGGAGTGGCCGCCTGAGTAGAGAAGACCATAGTGGGGTCTTGCATAGAAGATTCTGGGGCCCAGTGAGGGGGCCGGTGAGGAAGAACACCATGATGCCATCTGTGAGGCTTGGGCTGCGGTATTAGGGGAGGTCGGAGCCGCAGAGCGCCCCTGGGCATTGGGGCAGTCGAAGGGCAGCCTCCCGCTTAATTATCATCATAATTGCACTGATTATCATCAAAGGCGTGGCGGGCGAGATGAGCGGGCGGTTGCCCAGAGACAGGTGGGCGGGCCATGAAGAGCTCGGCCCTGAGTAGGCCTGCTGTCACGGTGACAGGCGGGCGGGCCACAGAGCTCGGGCCCGGGAGGCCCCCTGTCACAATAAGATAAATACTCAGACAGATGCTCCTTTCAATAGACTTGGGAAGGTGTTTCCCTTGCTCAGCGAGACTTGAGAGAGTAGGAATGTCTTCCTTCTGCTAATTGCAAATAATGGGAAAGAGAACTCCTTCTAGGAGTAAGAAGAAAGAACTGCTGGGGGAAGCCTCTCCTGCCTAGAACACAAGAGGGAGTGGCCACATACTTGTTGTACACTTTGAGTACACTTTAGGATGGAAATGAAATGGATAAAATAATAATGCAATGAAAATGTACATAGATGTAATTTTACTCTAGGTGATGGTAAGAAAACGGGTTTACAAGTAGGTACCATCTAAGACAGGCAGGGACTGTTCCCTGATAAGTTACCATGGTGATAAGAGCAGATTTTTCACTACATCTTTTTAACTAGGTTATGGATATTCTTTTTTCTCTTTGTAGCAGGAAGTTCCACCTATCTCACTATTCTATTACATTAATTCCACATAACACTACCATCTAGTGATCAAATATACCCACTTTGGATTTTTTTTTTTAGTAATAGGTAAATTGAACTAGATGCCTCAAGAGAGTCTTGTTACTAGTAATATCGAATGTATAGATTTAATTAAAATGTAGAGCAAAACTTACGTAAGCCCTTGAGCTAGCTGACTAAAAGAGAAAAGAAATTCTCTTTTCCTCTGTAGGAAAAAAAAATAGAAGGTAGCTTTGGCAGGTTTCTTTTATACCCATTATAATTTTGCCCCAGTATTTTTATGTGCAGTGTTTTACAATGTATTATTTGGAGATTGTGTTCTTCTTTTGGAAATTATACTAAATGGTGCATGTAAGTGAATTTATGAAAGGCAGGAAAATTATTAAAGGTTCATTAAAAGTAGGTCACCCATAAGTAGTGGAGTCTGTATTTTCCCTATTGAAAATAAATCCAACAAGGGTACTGGAAGGCCTCTCCCCAGTGATTTTTTTTTTTTTCTGGCTTTTTTCTGGATTGTCTGCTCAGCAGCAAGTCTTCATGGAGTGAAACGATGTAGACCTAGAGCTGGTGGGCCCAACTATGGAATCAGACTAGGTGGGACGGTCTTTGCTGCATCACAGTTCTATCTGCTGAAGCCCACTGGAACTCCACCAAGTCTAACTGGATTCATGAAAAACATAAATGAGTGGGGATTATTGTTGTTGGTATGACTTAGGAGTTTTTTCACACAAGGTAACTAATGACCTTCAAGGAGGTTGGCCATACCCTTTAAACCTTTCCCTTTATACACTGCTTAGGTTTAGCTAGTTTAAAGTTTTATACTATTAACACATTTCTCTGAAATAAAAAATAATTTGTAATTTAACATTTCTTGGGACTCCTGAGTGTTTGCCAAAAAGGGGAAAAACATATATAATGGTAAACAGTTACAAACAAGGAATTTAAAAATGTTGTAGGCCAGATAGATATTTAAATGTGGTATTTAAGTGCCCAACTTCTATTTAATTTCCTATGAGAGTTAGGCCTCTTTAATTAGAGTTAGGTATCCAAGGACCTCCATGAATTAAGAACTAAAAAGCATATCTAGTTTGGTCACACTTAGATACTAGAGTATCTATAACTTAGGTAGATTCTCATAGGCAAGTGATCTAATTTGACTGTTATCTCTTTTCAATCAGAGTCTTAAATGACCAGTACCTCTTCTAAATGTGGTGCTGTTGTCAGTGCCAGTACCCACTTTTGCACAATGAGCCTAATAGAGCATTAAAGTGGGAGAGCTGGATTCTAATCTCCATCAGTCTGAGGCACTTCAAAAGGTACATTACCCATTTTCCAGGAAGGTACTCCAAACACCAGGCTATAGAGGAGGCTGGAGATGGGTTCTCTTGAACCCCTTTGCTGAAGAATAGAGATACTAAGTAGCCAAGAATGAAAAAGCAGGAACAAGAAAATAATACTTTTTCCCATCCCAGGGAAGTGCCTCAGCCACTAGGCACAGTTTGCTTAGAGCAGCTCTGAGAGCCACTCTAACTAAAGCTCCTGTAACATTATATGAATTCAGCATCCCACACTTCAAAATGGCAGTGGGGGCATTTTAACTAAAGCTCATTGTGGCAGGTGGCCCCCTGCCACCCCGAGGTGGCACTTTAACTTTAGTTAAAGTGTCACTGCCACCATTTTGAAATGCAGGAATGCTAAATACACATGACACAGAGGTTGCTGGAGCACACTAATTAGCACATTCCAGCAGACTTGTAGCAGACTTGATTAATTAAATCTGTTCTGACACACGTTAATTAGCACGTGTCAGAGCAGAGGTCCATCATGCATATAGGTGCCCATTGTTTTTGAGATGAACTCAAGGTGAGAATTAGACATGCATGCATGAAACACCTAATGGGTTGAGTCCTTGGGTGGGAGGATGGATCCCAGCATCAACATGGATCGCAACACAGTTTATTTAAGCAAGAGTTAGGTGGATAGGTGATCAAATTGGGGAACCATTTCTATAAGTGCACAGAAGACCAAATATAGGTGCCTCAGGAACTGTGCTTTGCAAAATTTAGGTACAGAATGGAGTCTGGCACCTTCTGAGGTCTGTTACCTGCTGAACAGGGACAATCTGGAATTTAGGTGCCTTGGTTCTGCCTAAATTTTAGTAATTTGAACATGGCTTCAAGTTCCTAATGCCTGGCAATGAGTAAAGTTTTAAGAGAGGGAATAGGAGACAGTTATTGTATTTATTTCAAAAGGAACTTATGGAATTCTGGGAATCTGACCCTTACTCCTAACAAGTAGTAGGGCAACTTCTTGTAAAAGCAAACAGAGAACAATCCAATAAAATCATTGCTTAATAAATATTTGTCTTATATAATGACACATATAGAATACATTCTCCCTTTGAACTTGAATGAAGCAATTCTACAAGGACTTGAATCAGCAAGGTTGCAAACATAGGCCTAACATTAAGCACGTAAGCAGTCTCCCCCACCTCCTCCCTCCCTTCCCCACTAACTAAAGCCAATTTAGGATTAAGTATCTTGCTGAAATGGGGCCTAATTTTTTTTAATAAACAAGATTTTTGTTCTGTTTTTTCTGTGTATAGAACACCATTATCTTTCAGTGCCACTGCCTGGAGATATTTTGGTTTGTCTGCTGAATTAAAGAAATAATTATGGTACTTTTAAAAACTTTGCAGCCATGGTACTCCTGTTTGTTTATGGTGACTGATTCTCTTTTCATTTGATGACAATATTAGCTTTGCAAGACGCTTTGTCAGCTCTGCCAATGGACTTCCGCTCTTAATTACTATTTTCAGTAATTTTTTTGGTGTTCAATAGTAATTTTGAGCCACAGCTGCTGCTTCTGCTTTGATTTGTTTACTTTCTGAAAGGCAATTTGTATTAGGGAAATGAATTCCATTAAGCTTTTGTGTTGCATAGAAGTGCTATCTTTGTCTGAAGGTTCTTATTTTGATGAAGTCTTCTAATAATTTGTTTGTAAAGAATTTGAAGGTAAATGTTAATTTCTGTATATTTCTTAAATGTAACAATAATACAAGTCGTTTTCTCTGATACTATATTAGATGCATATATTTTTAATTATGCTATTATTCATTACCTTAACTGATTTTTTTTTTTTTAATTTTCCTTTCAAAAGTGTTATTTCTGAATAATCGGCCATGTATGATATAAATGGGGAGAAGAAAGAGAAGAAGGAAAAAAAAAAAAAACTCAGAGAAAATCCTGTCTGTGAATACAACAAAACAGAGCTAGCGAACCTCTGAGGTAACTGTACCTACTAAAAATCTATATCAGGATTGCAAAATATGCTTGTTTCACTTACCAGTGAATCTATAGCCAATACAAGTAAATCTTTAAAATTCTCTTTGCTTAGTAACGCAAAATACACTACCTCAGTTCTGCTACAATAAATAGTATCCATGGTTCCAGACTCTTCCTCCATTAAATTGCAACAATACATTTTATAATCAGTTAGAACTGGAAACATGTTAAGTCAAGATGCTAGAATAAAAACTTCAAAAAAAGAAAAAACTGACTTCTGACAACACACAAGGCAAGAATTGTGTCTGAATGAGCAACTAAGCAATCCTCAACACACCTACAGGCTTGGCAGCACCAAACTGACTAGCACGATGAATGAAAGGGACCTGGGGGTAATAATAGACCACAGTATGAATATGAGCCAGAAGTGTGATGCTGTAGCCAGTAGGGAAAATAATACTCTGGCATACATCAATCAGTGCATCTCCAACAAAACCAAGGAGGTGATTCTTCAGCTCTACTCAGCACTGGTGAGACCACAGATGGAGTACTGTGTCCAGTTTTGGGCACCGCACCTTAACAAGGACATGGACAAGCTTGAGAGGGTCCAAAGAAGAGCTACCCATATGATCAGAGTCTTAAAAGGCAAGCCATACAAGGAAAGGCTGAAGGATCTGGGACTCTTTAGCCTGAGGAAAAGAAGGCTGAGAAGGGACCTAGTAGCAGCTTACTGCTACACTAGGGGAGTACATCAAGGGCTCAGTGAGCAAGTGTTCATCAGGGTACCCAGGGAACCCAGTAATAGCCACAAACTCCTAGAAGACCAATTCAGGGTCAACATTAGGAAAAACTTCTTCACAGTTGGGGTGGAATAAGACTGTGGAATAAGCTCCCTCCAGAGGTGGTGCAATCACCTACCCTGGAAATCTTCAAGAGGAGACTAGACAGTCACCTTTCTGGGGGTCACCAGTTATCTTTTCTGCTTGGTGCAGGGGGGGTGGACCCAATGATCTTCCAAGGTCCCTTCTGGCCTTACAATCTATGAAATCTATTAATTAAATATCAGATACTCTTAATCAAAAACAAAGCCGTGGATATCTTACTCCACAAATAATACCATGGAGAGTGTACATTCCCTGCAAAATCTAGTGCTGTGCTAAGCAGACAGCTGTTCTAACACAGAATTGCTCATTCATACCTAGCTTGGGTGTACCACCAAGCATGGCACTGTATTTTACAGCTATACTCATTTGTGGAGGAAGATGGTCCTTAGAAGCAACTCCAGTTTGGTGCAGGTTTCCCAGTAGAATAAAAGAAACATAGAAAGAGGTAGTTAACTGTGTTAATCTGAAGAAGTGTATAAAAATAGATCTGTAAAGGACTGCAGGAGGTCATCTAGTCCAACTCTGGCCAAGAATGATCAAGACTGCTGGGCTACGTACAAACAATCAAAAAGCCCGAGGCTGATTCAATGCAGTCTTTGCAGGTTAGTCTAAACTGCACAGATTAAATTGAAACAGAAGTGAACAGACATTTACCCTGGATTCAGGAAATGCACCAACATACTTGCAGTAACTCAGACCAGAACTTGTTGGGGGGGCTGGAGCACAGCTCTCTGACTGTGTGTTCACTTCCTCTTCCTGCTGGCCCCAAGGTCTCTGGGATTTGCAGTCCAGAATTACAGCAGCAGGACTCTTTAGGATTGCTCATCACTTCCTCTTCCTGCTTCCAGGTGCCTCTGGGATTTGTAGTCCACAGTTGCAGCCAGCAGTAAACTTGAGCAGAGGAAGAGGTGCTTAATACCCCTCCCTGATCCCAGACGCCAGCTGGGGTTTGCTAGGTAGGGGGCAGCCTCCCTTCCACCATAGGCTGGGCTGTATCCCCAGCTAGACTTGCTCCTTCCCACCCCCTAGTCACCCAGCCCTCACTGCTCCAGCTAGGAAGCAGAGGGGTGTGACCAGCTCTACTCTCTAAAGCAGAAAGCCCAGCCCAGGGCTGCAAAACATGCTAGAATGCTGGGAAACTTTGATTTAACTTGAACCAGGAAGGGGTTTGGGACAGAATTTTCATAAACTAGTTTGACCCTAATCTGTTAAGTCTGATACTATATTCAACCAGGTTTATCTTAAACCAGTTTAAGCCATTTTTAAATTGAACACGTGTGCACTGAGCTTCTGATCTGTTACAGGTCTAAAGCAATTTCTGATCACTTAAATGAGTTTATGTGTAACTTCTTTCTCTAGCCTTGTAAACAAATGTTTTGTCTCACCTGCTTTTAGACACTTCTGAGGTTGGTGACTCCATAGTATCTTTAGGCAGTCTGTTCCCATGCTTAAACATAATCATAGTTTGAAAGTTCTTTCTAATAGAAAATCTACATTTCCCCAGTTTCAATTTAAGACCATTACTTTTTGTCTTGTCAATCCTAGTTATTCCAAACTTTTCTCATAACTCATGTTTCCTAGATTTCAAATGATTTTTCTTGCTTTCCACGGGACTATTTATAATTTTTCCATATCCTTAGTGTACGATGCCCAAAAGTAGACAAAGTACTCCACAGGCCTCACCAGTGCCAATCAGAGCACTTTCCTTGACTTGCAAGTGACATTTATGTCTATTTTGGTATTGGGTTGGTTTTTTTTCAACATGAACACATTGTTGGCTCACTTTCAGTTTATGGTCCACTGTAACACTCAGGTCCTTTGCTACAATATTTTAGCCTAGCTAGTTACCTCCAATCTGTATTTCTGCATGCAGTTATTCCATCCCAAGTATAGGACTTTGCAATTGTCCTTGTTGAATCTCATTTGATTGATTGCAGGCCACTTTTTCATTCTATCCAGGTCATGGGGTATCCTAATCCTAACCTCCAAAGTGTCTGCAACTTCTTTTAGCTAGCTTGATTTTATCTGCAGATATGTTAAGCATGCCCTCATGTCCATCTTCAGATTCATTAATGAATACATTGAATGACACCAGACTCAGGACAGAACTCTACGGAAGCCTGCTCAGTACATGTTTCCAAATAGACATAATGCTATTGATAATTACTCTTCAAGGAAGATTATCCAATAAGTTTTATGTATCCATGTTAAAGCAGTGTTCCATGACAATTGCTTTTGAAATCACTTCTTGATTTTTTTCTAAGTTTTCTTTCAAGAATCTTAATAAAATGTTTTTCATTTTAAGTTAATGGGTCTATTTGTAGGGTATGGTTCTACTTAAATATACGCAAAGGTATCTGAATGTGGCTCTTGATTTGTTTTAAGCTTTTCTATATTGTCAAAATTGTCTTCCAAAAGAAACTGCTAAAGCTAAGCGCAATTGAATTAATTTATATTTAGATTTATGGAACAAATTTATTTGACTTCCTCGTCTAAATATTATGAAACATTTATTATTGTTATTGCTGTTCATAGTATCATAGTAGGTCAGGAGGGACCTGAACAGATCATCTAGCCTGACATCCTGCCACAAGCAGGAATGAATGCTGGGTTCACAAGACTCCAGACAGGTGATCATCCAACCTCCTCTTGAATTTGCCCAAGGTAGGGGGGGGAGGACCACTTCCCTGGGAAGTTGGTTCCAGATTTTGCCACCCTAACTGTAAACTATTGCCTTCTGATCTCTAACCTAAATTACTCCTAGTATTATTCTCCATCAGCTTATTACCATTTTTCCTTGGCACCCTTGTTGATAATGACTCCAAGATCCCTTTCTGCCTCTGTGCTTTCAAGAAGGGAACTCCCCAGACTGTATTTATGCTGTGGATTCCTTCTCCCAAGGTGCAGCACCCTGCATTTGTCTATGTTGAACTCCATCCTATTCTCATCTGCCCACTTTTGTAGTCTGTCTAAATCTAGTTGCAGCCTCTCTCTCCCTTCAAGTGTGTCCACCTCACCCCACATCAGTAGTATATGGCTCTCTGCCCTTCAATGCAAATGTGACAGGTGGGCAGGATGGGAAGTCCCGCCCCCTTTGCTCCACCCCTTTCCCCTTTTGTGGTGTGTGATGTCATCAGCCACACCCCCTGACCCCGGTCACGTGGTGCATGACATCAGCAACTCCACCCCTGACCCCGGTCACGTGGTGCATGACATCAGCAACTCCGCCCCTGACCCTGGTCACGTGGCGCGTGACATCAGCAACTCCGCCCCTGACCCTGGTCACGTGGCGCGTGACATCAGCAACTCCGCCCCTGACCCTGGTCACGTGGCGCGTGACATCAGCAACTCCGCCCCTGACCCTGGTCACATGGTGCGTGACATCAGCAACTCCACCCCTGACCCCGGTCACATGGTGCGTGACATCAGCAACTACGCCCCTGACCCCAATCACGTGGTGTGTGACACCAACACCACATGGTTAATGACATCAGAAGGACAACCCAGGCAGACCCTCAAAGCCCAGCCCCTCATGCTGCAAGATCTGCCCTAGATCACATGGTGCTGTTATGGCCTATCAGGTCCCTGACCACTCTAACTCCCCTACGCCAGAGCACAGGCGTGGCCTATGGGGTGGTAGGGTGGTGATGTGACCCCTCTAACAACCCGCCCCAACACTCCCAAACAATTGGCAAGGGTTTCAGAGGCCTCAGACCTCCCAAGAACAATCCTGAACCAATTGGAATGAGTACAGTGGGGGGTGGGGTTTAGGCGGCAAACCCACTAGGTCTATCTGCTTTCCCAAACGACTCCTCTGTTTATCTGAGACTGTGCTAAGGCAAGCAAGGGCAGATATGGATTCTTTCACAATGCCTGTAGGCCCACTCACTACACCACCAAGATGGCCTTAGAGAAAGCGTTACCGTAGAAATAGTTTTGAGGAGGAGACCCAACTCCTTGCCCAAAGACTCTTTGAGATGCCTGACCCTGTTGGGGAAGAGCTTGTGAACAGGCAATTGGAGGAGACCCAGGACCGCGAAGCAGACGTTGAGACTTTGGAAGATGGTATCTTTGTGCCTGAGCCTACGTGCAAAGTAGAGGTCACTGCAGAGGAGAGACCGATAAGAGACTTGGAGCATGAATGTGAGGGTCTTTGGGTTGTGATGGTAGTGGTGGGGTTCACTTCACGGCACGTGTGTGTTTGGAAGTAGCTAACTAACTTAGTCCTTTATTTGAATTCCTTTGCAGCTAGATGAAGCCTTTTTAATGACACCAGAAAACCTCCTCACCAGTACACCAGAAGGAAGTGTATGCTTCTGCAGAGAACAAAGACCTGATGAGGCTGAAGAGTTAAGAAGTCAGCTCGGCATCGAATCTACACAAGCTCTTACATCACGTGAATGTAATGTTTTCATGAAGTCTCTTGTTCGCGTTTCCTTTTATGGCATAATGAAATACTACTTGAGGCAGAGACTTTTTGACCTATGCTAGAGGTGCACATTTGACTTAGGGGGTCAAGAAGCCCACGAATGTATTACTTGGTTAGATGAAGACATAAATAAAATAATTCAGGATTTTTGCCAGGAAATATGTCTTGATAGCATTTTCAATGCTGTTATAATCATAGGGTTTGCCAGGAACAGTCTCAGAATTACTGAGAAACACTTAATTCTGGTTAGACAGCTTCTAAACACTGTGTATTGTGCAGAAGATCCTAAGGCTGCCCTTCGTGATTTGATCACCGAGGAAGATGAAACACTCATACCCCATATTGAACGCTTAATTGGTGCTAGAGATTATAAAACCCTGCTTAAGAGAAGGGATTAGCAAAACGAGTTTGGGGCATACCTCTGTTGCTGTTCTGGGTGGGAGACTGGGGAATGTGAGGCTGTAAAACACAACAACAGTTTTCTACATCTAATGTATTTTAGCATTTGCTTCAGTGTCTTGGATATCTAATCACATACATATAGGTTTTTTTTGTAAAGATAAAACAATGAGACTTAATGGTCATTAGAAATGATAAAAATCCTTCTTAGGAGAAGGGGTAACAAAATAAACTAATAAATATTATAAAAGTTTTTAAGGGAAATAAAGACTGAATTTAAAAATATATATTCTCACAGATTGTGTATGATATAGGGGTGGCGGGGGTGTGTATCATAAAGATAGAAAAACAAGCAGCCTGGTGTGTCCAGATCGCCACATGCTTTAAGACTAAAAGGGAGTGGAGGTGTCTTTTAGTGCTGACTATTTTAATACAGTTATATTTTACTTTATACATACACTATTTTCCGGTTGACAGTGCATAATGGTCACTGGATATGATAAGAAACACTTCTTAGAAGAAGGATTAACAAAATAAACTAATAAAATATTATAAAAGTTTTTAAGGGAAATATAGACTGAATTTAAAAAGATATATTCTCACAGCTTGTGTTATGGTATAGGGGTGATGGGGGTGTGTGTTATAAAGATAAAAAAGAAGCCTGGTGTGTCCAGATCACCACATTTTTTAAGACTAAAGGGGGTGGGTTGTCTTTTAGTGCTGACTATTTTAATAGTTATATTTTACTTTATACATGCACTATTTTCCTTAATCTATTATTTAATTTTTAATACAGAGGACTTACTTATTGTATCATTTCATTTATATTACAGAGAGCTTATCAGGTGGGGAAGCCCCAGGCCATTTTACCACAATAAGGTAAAAATTATTTTAAAAGGATTGGGTTATTTGTGGCAGTGTTGCTATAATCACACTAAGTTATAACAACTGTTTGTTTTCAAACAGAACCTCTTCTTCTAAAATAGAAAAGCAGAACAAGCACATACAGTCATGTTTTGACCCAATAGTAAAAGGTAATTTTTCTGAAACTTTGTGTTTCCTGTGGGAGGAGAATCTGTGTGTAGGGGTTAAGCAAATTTTAAATTTACAGTGTGTGAGGAAAGTGAATTCTCAATGCTGAGATATAAATTTTATTTTTCCTAAATGATCAGACACACCACACCCAAAGAAGAGCAGGGACCTGGGCAGAGACCTCTAAAAGCACAGCCTGCAGATCATAACACCCAAGGATCAGAAGACGGACAGGACAGAACAGAAGGGTATGATTCCTCGGAGGAAAACAAGCCACATACCTCTGAGAAACTCACATGTAAAAAGACTAGGATTCACACCCCCAAAACAAGTGATCTGAACCCTGTGAATAAGAAACCCAGGACTGATTGCTTGCACAATTTACAAAAAGAGGAGAGTCTTTCTCCTTTTTTGAAAGATCATAATTATTGTGAAAAAAAAAAGAGGGTGGGTTTTCGAGGTGGGTATAAACAACCTGTCTTGAAAGATCATGATTATTGTGAAAAAAAGAAGGGGGTTTGGAGTGGTACACACAGGTGTATACGTCTCAGAAAGAGTGTGCAGATCCCTTTGAAAGATCATATTATTGTGAAAAAAAGAGGGGGATTTGGAGTGGTACATGCAGGCGTATACATCTCAGAAAGAGTGTGCAGAGCACTTTGAAAGATCATGATTACTACCAGCGCAAAAAGGTAAATTTTACTCAGAGAGGAGGTAGTCTGTGTAATTCAGACAGCAGGCGTAGTCTGTATCATAAGAGAGGGAGTCATGGTAAACGTGGGGGTAAAAATGGTTGGCCACCCAGCAAATGGCTTGCGGGGAAAAAAGTAAGGGCCTGGTTAAAGAAGAGTGTGGGGAAGGCTAAACACCTTTTGAGGAAAAAAAAAAAAAAAGAGATCCCCTAGGGATCCCTCAAACACTTCTCCTCCTATCAGTTCTGACCCTTCACCAGAACCCCCGGAGCCAGAGAGAGGGGATGGAGAACATGGTTTAGGAACCCCTTTAGAGGGTCCCTCAAATGTACCCCAGCCACCCAGATCGGACCTTTCACCAGAACCACAGAGCCAGAGAGGGGAGATGGTGACTATGGTTTAGGAAGCCCCTTAGAGGGTCCCTCAAATGTTCCCAGACCTTCCCCATCACCAAGACCTGAGGGGTCAGAGGGTTGGAATAACGAATCTGTTGTAGAAGACAGTTTAGAGGACCCCTTAAGCGCCCCCCGGTCTCCTGAGTCATCAGAGGATGTTTTACCGGATGTACATATGGTGCGGGTGAGAAGGCAAGAGTGGTCTGTAGCCAGGTTTGGAGGCATGAGATACACTGAGGAGTTCCGTTTTGTCAATCTGGAACGTGTGCCGTTACACATGGCATACGAAGCCATAACCCATGGGGTGGAAGAAATTGTAGCAGAACTCTGCCAGAGATTCACAGGCAATGATTATGCCCAGTTATGTATTCAGGCAGATAGTATGTCAAACTGCTTATACTCTCGAGCTATTAATTTAAACAAGATGACCCCTGAGCTGTTCTTAGAGTGGTTCAGTAAGCTGTTACAAAGCCAGAGAGAAATATTGCTCGATTCAACATTTCGGCTGGTTGTGATTGTTGTGAAAGGCCAGGGAGGTGGGAGCCGTAGAGTTATAAGCTCTATCCCCTATTCCCAGATCATTACTAAAAAGAGGAAGTATTTAATAGACTTGAATACCTATGATACTAACCTGTGCTTTGCAGGCAGTCTATTGGCTGTTACAAAACATAGAGGGGCCAGAGATGTCGAACTGCTAGATGGTGCCAAAGAACTGCATAGGAAATTAGGACTGTCTATATATCAAAAGGTTATGCTCCATCAATTACCTTTGTTTGAAGACCTTGAGCAGGTTAACATTCACATAATGATGCATAAGGAAAAAACCGGGTGGAGTTTATTTAAAACACAGGACACGCCCAGATACCCCGACACCTGTTTTCTTCTGCTACATGGTGAACATTATTATGGTGTTTTAGATGTGAGAAATGTGTTTGGCATGAGAAATTATTGTGATCTTTGTCAGACGTTGTACAGCCATAGCCACACGTGCAGGTTCCGATGTCGTCTTTGCCTGAGACCAAACTGCTCTGAAAACGTGGGTAGGACACAGCGGTGCCCTAACTGTAAACTGTTCTGTTGTTTCAAAGAGTGCTTAGAAAAGCACGTGGCCCTGGCCTCTGAAAATAGGATTGAATGTCTGACTAAAACTCTGTGCGATGAGTGTAAATCTTACGTGGACAAAAAGCACGAGTGCAAAGGGCGACAGTGCAAACAGGGTTATGGGAAAATCATGGATGTAAACAAACACTGGTGCTTTATGCGCCAGATTAAAGAGCCTGAAGAAGGCGAGGGGTACATTTTTTATGATTTTGAATGTGTGCAGGAGATGGGTATGTATGTGCCCAACTATATTTTTGCAATGGAGCTAAAGACAAGGGAAAAAAAAAACCTCAGAAAGACGCATGCAAAAACCCCAAAAGGGCTTGTGAAGCTAAGCCCAAAAAGCCAGAAAGCACTTGGGAGTTTAAGGGTGAAGAGCGTCTGTCTGATTTTATTAAGGTTTTTATGGATAAAAAGTTCAAGGACTACACCTTCATAGCTCACAACGCCAAAGGCTACGACGGTTACTTCATTGTCAGCCAGTTATTGAAGGAAAAAATGTGTGTGAAACTAGACACTCAGGGCAGTAAACTCATGTGCATTGAAGTGACCAGGCTAGGCATCCGTTTCATAGATTCTTTAAACTTTTTGCCTATGAAACTTAGCAGACTTCCACAGGCAATGGGATTTGAAGGATGCAAAGGTTATTTCCCACATTTTTTTAACAGGGCAGAAAACTAAAACTATGTGGGACCTCTGCCAAAGATGGAGTACTATGGCGTTGAAAATATGATGTCCAGTGAGAAAGGACAGTTTTTAGAATGTTATCAGAATAACCACGATAAGACCTTTGACATGCAGAAGGAGTTGGCCTATTATTGCCAGCAGGATGTAAAAATTTTGAAAGAGGCCTGCTTCCTCTACAGGGATGAGATTATGAAAATGACACGGCAGGTAGACCGAGTGAAAGTAGATGGTGAACTCCAAAATGTAGTACGCTGCATAGATCCTTTTCAATACGTCACGCTGGCCTCCGTCTGTATGGCCATGTACAGGTTTATGTTTTTGGAACCACAGACCGTAGCGCTTCTCCCCCAGGACAACTATCACAGGCAGAAAAAGAGGTTTTCAACCCCATCTATTCAGTGGCTAATGTACATATCGGAGAAAGAAAATATTCAAATTCAACATGCCTTACAGGGTGGGGAATTTCATGTAGGTCCCTATTTTTTAGACGGCTATGCCAACATTGGTGGGGAACCTACGGCGTTTGAATTTAACGGATGCTTTTTCCAAGGCTGTGTCACTTGCTACAATGAGAAAGACCAGAACCCTTTGACAGGGATGACCTTCGGGTTTCTGAATTATCAGGCATTGCACAAGACCGATTATCTCAAGAGAGAAGGGTTTACCGCTAGGACCATTTGGGAGCATGAGTGGAGGACGCTGTTAGAAACGGGTGGGGAGCTGGCAGATTTTTTAAGTAGAACCCCGCTGCCTTCTCCACTGGTGCCTAGGGATGCTCTTTTTGGGGGCAGAACTAATGCCATCTGTCTATATTACCAAACTAAACCTGGCGAACAAATACACTATTACGATTTTACCAGTCTTTACCCCTTTATAAACAAAATGAAGGAATACCCAATCGGACACCCTGAAATCATTCATGACAATTTCCAACCCCTGTCGAGCTATTTTGGAATAGCCAGGGTGAGACTGTACCCACCGCAAAGTCTTTTTTTCCCCGTGCTACCCACTAGGATGAACGGGAAACTTATGTTCACGCTGTGCCGCCCCTGCGCGGAAACAAGACAGCAAAAGTGTGACCACACAGATGAAGAGAGGGCCCTCCTGGGCACGTGGTGCACACCAGAATTGAATAAAGCTATCGCCAAGGGGTACAGAGTAGCTCAAATCTATGAAGTTTGGCATTTTGCTGAGAAGTCTAGCACCCTTTTTTCAGAGTACATAAAAATGCACCTCTGTCAGAAGCAGGAAGCCTCGAGCTACCCCACCTGGTGTACTGACCTAGAAAAACAAGAGAGATACGTGGCCAATTTCTTGCAAAAAGAAGGTGTGACCTTATGACCTGAGCACATCAAACCCAATTCTGCCAAGCGCCAAATAGCAAAATTGTTTCTAAATTCTTTGTGGGGTAAATTCAGTCAGAGAACCAACTTGCCCAACACCAGTATCATTAGAGACCCCGAAGAACTCTTTGACTACCTCTTTTCTCCCGCCTATGAAATTTCATCTTGCGACTTTATTGATGATGAGGCAGCCTGCGTGTCTTGGAAACACGCCAAAGAGCATTACACGGTCTCTGGTAACACAAACATCTTTATAGCCTGTTTCAACACTGCTTATGCATGCTTAGAGTTGTACTCGCTGTTAGACAGCTTGCAAGAACGTTGTCTGTACCACGACACAGATTCTGTGATATTTGTGAGCTGCGAGGGATATTGGAATCCCCTGCTAGGTGATTATTTAGGTGAGCTCACCAGCGAAATCCCGCCAGATGAACACATCACAGAGTTTGTGTCGGCCGGTCCAAAAACTTACGGGTACAAGCTGTCTGGGGGAAAGGTTTGCTTGAAGGTGAAAGGGATTACCCTGAATGTGGCCAACAGTGAAAAAGTCAGCTTTGAAACCTTGAGAGATCTTCATCTAGATTATGGGGCAAACCCCACTGGGGATACCCCTAAAACAATTGTGATACAACAGCGCTCTATCATCAGGAACAAAAGCAAGCGGATGATAGAAACCAAAACCTTGAGAAAAACGCAGAAAGTTGTTTATGACAAAAGGGTCCTCACAGAAAACTTTAACAGCCTCCCCTATGGTTTTTAAAGATGGATATGCATTGGAAGCACCCCTTTTCCGTGATTTTGGCAGGCCCTAGCAACTGTGGTAAAAGTTACTTTATAAAAAACCTTTTGGATCACACTGATATAATGCTGTCTGTTATGCCTGAGAATGTGGTGTGGTGCTATAGCTGTTGGCAACCTTTGTATGAAGAACTGCTTTGTAAATATCCTTTTATCAAGTTTGTGGAGGGTCTACCGGACAGTCTTAATGGCAACTGTTTGTTTCCTCCTAATAAAATAAATATGGTTGTGGTAGATGATTTGATGGACTCTGCCTGTGACAGCGGCGAAATCGAGAAAGCCTTTACCAAGTACGTGCATCATCAGAATCTGAGCATTATGTATATAGTTCAAAAAGTTTTCTGTCAAGGGAAAAGGAGCCGCACCATTGCTCTTAACACAAAATACACGGTTTTGTTTAAAAACCCCAGGGATAAGCTACAGATAGTGTCCCTGGCACGGCAGATGTACCCGGGTAAGACCCAGTTCTTTCTAGAAGCTTTTGAGGATGCCACTAAAACACCTTACGGGTATCTGGTGGTTGATCTAAATGCTTCTACCCCGGATGCTTTTAGATTAAGAACCGGGCTTTTTCCTCCCGACCAACCAGCTGCTTACACTTTTAAAAAAACAGCAGGTAGGAATAAAAAGAGATGATGTAGTGGCAGCCTCTTTTTAGCTCTCGGGACGGTGGAAGGGAAACATGTCTAACCGTGTAAAAAGAAATCTGGCTCTCTTAAAACTAGTTCTTCAATCCTCCCCACAGCAGAGAAAAGCTATACTCTGCTCCGCTTCTGATGATTTAATAGTAGCCATTTCAGAAATTGCTCTGAACACCTTAAAAGGAAACATCCCTTTGACACTGCATCAAATTCGCGTGCTAAAAAGAGACGCGGGATCATAAAAAACCTAAGTAACAAAAGATTGCCTCTTAAAAAAAAGAAACAGCTGGTGAGACAGTCTGGGGGATTTATCAGACCTCTGTTAAGTTTTGCTTTTCCTTTGGTTACGGGGCTTTTGGCTAGCCGGTGATGGAGCATGCAGAAAAAATGTACCTGGTGCCCAAACACAAACTGGAACAATTAAGGGCTACCCAACCGCCTCAGGAAAATATCAGAACCGAGGCAACCCGCTTATTGGATGCTGAAATGAGGAATATTCTCCAAAGACCGGGATTAGAAGAATATGATAAGGCTAAACTGTATGCCACTGTACT